>NC_031769.1:32414837-32533881 GCF_001522545.3 Parus major
AGGGACCCTGGTGGCAGTGCCATCCCATGGCACAGGGACCCGGTTACACAGGGACCCTGGTGGCAGTGCCATCCCATGGCACAGGGACCCGGTTACACAGGGACCCTGGTGGCAGCGCCGTCCCATGGCACAGGGACCCTGGTGGCAGTGCCGTCCTGTGGCACAGGGACCCGGTGGCACAGGGACCGTGGTGGCAGTGCCATCCCATGGCACAGGGACCCGGTTACATAGGGACCCTGGTGGCAGTGCCATCCCATGGCACAGGGACCCGGTTACACAGGGACCCTGGTGGCAGTGCCGTCCTGTGGCACAGGGACCCGGTGGCACAGGGACCCTGGTGGCAGTGCCATCCCATGGCACAGGGACCCTGGTGGCAGTGCCGTCCTGTGGCACAGGGACCCGGTAGCGGCCCGGTGCTGCCATCTGGCGGCCGCGAGTGGCGGCAGCGGCGGCGTGAGGCCAGCGCCCTCCGGTGGTGGCCCGGCGGCGGCAGCGGTAGCTCGGTGGTGGTGGCCCGGCGGTGGCGGTGGTGGCCCGGCGGTGGCGGTGGTGGCCCGGCGCTGGCTGTCGCGGGGAGGCGCGCGGAGCCAGCGCGGGAAGCGGAGCCGCCGCGTGTGCGGGCAGTGTGGCACGAACCCGTAATGAAGGAACCGGCCCCGCAGGGAGGTTTTCCCTCTGCTTTGTGTCCTCTTTTCATATAATCGTAGAATCATTTAGGTTGGAAAATACCTCTGAGATGGTCGAGTTCAACCTATGACACATCACCACATCGTCAACTTGACCATGGCACTAAGTGCCACATCCAGTCCTATCTTGAATACCTCCAGGGATGGTGACTTCACCACCACTAGCTCATTCCAATGTTAAACAATGCTTTCCGTGAAGAAGTTCATCCTGATGTCCAACCTGAACCTCCCCTGGCCAGCCTGAGGTTATGTCCTCTCGTCCTGTGGCTTTGCCACAAATCTCTTCAAATCTCTGCTGGAATCATCACAACAGCTCCATCACAACAAGCCTGGCCTGGATGCAGCTCTGGAGCTAAGCCTCTTTTTACCCCTCATCCACAGTCACTTACCCACTCCTGTTCGTGGTGCTACTGAAGCACCTCAACACCCACCAGCAGCAGCCTGATTCCTTTAAGACAGGTGGGGTGTGCCCACTGTGGGTCTGGCGCAGGGAAATTCTGACACACTTTCTCATGAGAAGCACCATCTCCTCGGGAGCTTAAGGGATGTCTGGCGATGAACCAAAATGCTACATTTCCCCCAAACCCCTTTCCATGACTCTTCCAGTCCACTGACCAGGCATATCCTGAGTTTACACCAGTGGTACCAAGACTTTATGGGCTCTGGGTCCAGACCAGCCTTTTCATTAATTTCATTCAGATAAAGGACCTGCTTAAAAAAGCAGACATTATCTGTAGCCTAAGTTCTGTTAGGAAACAGCTTACCTGAAATACTGACAAGCAATGACAACCCCTGTTATACATGTATTACAATACTGGTAATAAAACTGACCAGTAAATCAGAACAGGCGAGACAACCGATGTACAGAGTAACTGAATAGGAGGTAAGCTGAAAAAAACCCCAAGCCCAAGCCTGGGCTCAAGCCTCAGGCCAATCTCTGTTTCAAATATTATATTATTTTTGCAAATATATATATATATATATATATATTGCAAATATAAACACAATAATTACATCAGCATGGGTAAGAAGATCCATTTGGCTCCACTCCCCACCAGAAATCTTCTTGCTTGGGATGGAATTAATAAATACATCATAAACCCTGTCTTCCTCTTTTCCCCCTTTTCCTCACAAAACCCTTGACTTTTTGAGATAGCACCGATTTCAAAATGTGTTGCAAAGGTGGGCAGGTGAATTATTGCCTCCCTCGCCTGCAGACAAAGCTACAGGTCTGGTGTCAAGATTTTTTGGAAGTCTGGGGAAAGCAAGAATTGGAGATGAGAAATTTCAAGACTTTGAAGGCCCTTGGGACTCAGAGCTCACTGACGAGTGGGAGAAGGAAGCAACATGACAAAAGGGGGAGGATGGAGGTGAGTGAGTAGGGCAGGATCCAGTATTTATGGTTCCCCCATGCTGCAGGAACTCACTGCCTCACTTTTGTGGCACTCATCTTCCTGAAGCTGCCATGGGGAAGCAGCATCTCTGGTTTGCTGACAGGGAAATAGGGCTTAGTGAGTGACTGACCAGGATAACAAATATCTGGACTGGAAATAGAACTCTAGCCATAGGAGCAAGGTAGATAAGAAACAAGGAAAGGCAGGGGGAGGGAAACCCAAACAGCTGTGGCTTTTAAAAGTGGAAAAGTACTGAGAGCCTTGGGGCCTTCTTCAAACACCATGAGACTCTGTCTCTTGCCAAAAATACTATTTGAAAATCCTGACACTCCTGTTTTGTTGCAAAGAGACTTGTGGACAGGACTTGGCCTCTAAATCACAGCAAAAGCCATGCAAGAAAAACAAAAGCAACCTGAAATTTGCCTGGCAAGAAAAATATTGATCTAAATCTCAGCCGCATGGCACACGGGACATCATGTGTACCATGGTGTCATCATGATTTCATAAGTGTTTGAGCCCATTCAGCATAATTGCGGATGAATCTTACCCCAAAAATGTGAGGCTGACTCCACTGGGGCAGGCTGAGCAAGAGAAAGAGGATAATGGAGAGCAATGCTGGGTACAGCCCTTTCCTTCTTAATACTGAGCCCCAACCTCACTATAAGGGGCTTCTTCACGTGTGGCTGAAGACAGAAAAGCCCCTCCCCAGACGACTGTTGCAGGAACAACCAGCACTTCTGCAGATGCCCAAGTATTTTATTCAAAGGTTATTGCTGCCTGGACACACATGGGTGCAGCCTGGATGAGACATGGATGAGAATGGATTCCTCAGTGTATGCCAACAGGGTGGAGAGTGCTGCTGCAAACTGCAGCACAGCATAAGATGAGGGGCTGTTCATGGTAGCCATTTCCCATTTTCTCAGCATACAAGGGTTTTTTTTGGGCTTCAGGACTTTTTAAATTGTTTGACTACTGTTAAGGTGTCTCTCAGCAGAGCTGCTTGCTGTAGCTCAAGACAGTTTGTCAGAGAGATATTTTCAGCCACAGCAGAGCCAGACAACTGTTGCTTGTCAGGACAAGAGGTCAAGTGTGAGCCACTCAAGAGGGAGGCAGGGAGCCAGGACAGCCACCAGAGATTACACGTTGCTGGGGACAGTGAAAGGCAGTGAAGAGTCTCTTTTTTACAACCTAAGGTTTATTTTTCAAAGGTTTGGGCTACTCCAGCTGCTGCAGCTGGGAGCATCCTTGCCCTTGATCAGACCTGTGACATGCAATCCTCCAGAAGATTTGGTGATGCTTCACAGACCCTCATTCAATTCACCCCTGCCTCCAGCTTTTTGATTTGGAAGGGCTTTAGCAAGCTTACTTAATTCACTTTTTTTTGTAGAAAATAAAAAGCATCTGCCCATTGAGTGTAGATTGGATCTTCTTGTAAGTCAGAGACCCTGCAAATTGCTCATACAAATATTTGCAGTGACACTAGGATGAAAGGAGCCACGTCTGGCCCACTGCACACCCTCTTGTTTAAACAGCAGCACACAATTAATATACTTCAGTTATAAAATAGTAATAACCTCTAAATTTGCATGGAGTGAACCCAGGCAACTATAATTAGAAAGAGAATTTCTGGAAATGCAACAAGGAAATATTAATACAGTACAAAAATTAATCCAAAGCCTACAGCCCCATAGAGATGTGTTGTCTAAAACATTGTATTAGCTACTTTTTCTCTCTTAATCCAATAGGACTGCATCTCTGGAGCAATCCTTTGTGAACATTTAGCCTCCTTGACCATAAATCTCAGCCGTTTGACACCCAAGTTATTAAATTATGTTTGTGTTGTTATATCATAACATGATGCTTAGCCATATATCATGCCCCCAAGGACAGCATAGGACTGGTAAATGGTAAAACAAAGACCTCTTAAAAGCTGAGAGAATCTCTGTAGATTGCTGGCAGCACTGGCCTGCATTTGGAATTGTGTATGATTTCACTCAATACTAGACCATGTTACATTTGCTTATTGTCTAGGTCATTACAATAAGACTATTTTTACAAGAAAAAACAATTCAGCAGCACTAGCACACAGTAATTTCT
This sequence comes from Parus major, assembly GCF_001522545.3. Lineage (NCBI taxonomy): Eukaryota > Metazoa > Chordata > Aves > Passeriformes > Paridae > Parus > Parus major. The sequence goes on from NC_031769.1 coordinate 32,419,015, forward strand.
TGTTACAATTTTTAATTGGCATTTCAGAGGAGTCATAAATGTTGTGTCATCAGTATTAAAATGTTGGGGACTGAACAGGAGGGGGGGGAAAAAGGTATCATGACATTTAATTATTTAGGATTTAAACTCCACTGCATGGTCCTGTGAGGGTCTTCAGAAGCACTCTGTCCTCCAGTGCAGATGGAGGGATGTCTCATTCAAACACCATATGGATGCTGTCTATCAGTGGACTGTGTGCTAAGGACCAGCTGTGGTTACCTAGCAGTTTCTGGTTGACCCAGTAGCTGGCTGACCCCCAGGGTGTAGCACTTGACTGTCAGAAATCAGGAAGTTCACCCCAAGTCAGGCAGTGCTCTTTATGGTGAATTATGAAGTCAGTGATATTTCTCTCAATATCAGAGGTGAACAAAACCATCACATCTTACCTCAAATCATATTATGGCTTTTTCTTGTGGTTGGTCCTGGTAGCTCTCATACCTCGCCTAAAGATATTTTGGACCTCCAGGGGCCAAAAGTCTTCAGCACTGACACTTTCAGACTCACTTTTGGCTGTGGAGCCAGCACGTGTGTAGCCACAGATGTTTTGCAGTTGCCACAGGCACTTCCAGAGGAGCCTTTGCAGGAAAAGTTCCTGCCAGGTGTACTTCAGCCCCTGTGAAGGAAGGAATATGGACAATTCCTGACATCCAACACAGGGGAGTTCCACTCCCAACAGTTCTTACATCACTTTCTCATTGCTCCAGCTTTTGCATGCATAATTCTTGCAAAGTAATTTTTGTAACAACCTCAGAATCTGAGCTAACACTGGTAAGAGTGCCTTCCTCATTAATATAATGTTTTTCTAGTTATCAGTTATTGGAGCTTATTATGTGAAAATTAGAAATACATTATTACCAGGAAATCCATTCTCTCAACTGTACAGGCTATTACAACCTGACATAATCTCTTAAAATCTGAATTGTTTGCCATGAAACAGACCTTTTTTTCTTCATGAAGATGTCAGAGAATTTCAATTTCATCTAATTCTTGCAATCCTAATGAGCTTCCTTCTCTAAGGAACTGTCAATGCTCTTCATGCTGTAATAGTTCCAGGAATAATTGGAAACCACTTGGATAATAACATAAAGTCTTTTAGATCAATATCACTTTGGTAATGTGAAACTTTTGCCAGATCTGACTATCTAGGCCATATTGGGGTTTTTGGTTTTTTTTTTTTTGGGTTTTTTTTTTTTTTTTGTGAGGATTTTGCTGAAAAGATCCTAGGCACTGAGAAATCTTTATATTATAATGGAAAATTCTAGTGTTGCAGAATTTTATAGTTGATTTTTAAACAGGATGATTCTTTAATGCATTTGACGTGTCTTACTTTTTATTCCATAAGGATTGCACACTCTGTGAATCTGACTGGAGGTAAACATGTCCTGTGAGCCTATTAGAGACATCTCTTCTGATGTTAATCAGTCATGTATATAAAGAGTTATTTTATTTGTGTAGATTGAAGCTTGCATTGACAAAACATTTGGTTTTTTTCTGCTGACAAGTTAGGCTGATTGAACTGTACTACCTTCCAGAAGAATAAATATCAACTCAGGTGGCAAGAGCATGCCCAATCCAAAAGTTGCAACAGTGACTGGGAAAAGTTCCTGGACTTCAAGAGGCTTCCTATCTGGCACAAGGAAGGTTGATATACAGCTGCTGTCATGAAATTTACATTACCTGTTTCCAGACAACTATTTCTGAATTGATTTCTTGTTCACATCATCTCTTATGCTTTTTTCTTTCCTCTGTAGAAATGCCAACCTCCTGCTCATTTCAGGGTTTCCAGGGCTCTGGAATTAGGGTGATACTGCAACATGCCTCCTGGCATTTCAACCATATGCTGTACTTTTCCAGAGTAAATCTGCTTCAGGTAGATTGAAAGCTTTGAAAGCTTTAGGATTTCCTTTGATCTGCTGTGAAACCAGAGGATACCCTGTGTGGTTTCAGACATCTCTATTCTTATGTGAAGGAAAAGCATGGGTACCACCCATAGGCATCCTTCTGAATGGAAGAAGTTCTCAGGGAAATGTGTGTAGTCTGCCCCAAACCTGCTTCAGATTTATCAGCCTTGCACTGGGGAAGATCCTGCCCTTCTTCTACATGTCTTTTGAGGGTTTTTGGTAATGTCTTTGGGCAAGGTACAGTATTTTCACCTGTTTCAGTAAGTCACTCAAGAGTAAACTTTTGAGCACTATGAAGTAGCTGCTGCTCTGTATCATTACTTGACCCACCACTAACAAGTGCATTCAGATTAAGAAGCTCCCACTGTTCCTGCAGTCTGGGCTCTGCAGCTGCCTTGGGCATGGCAGGACCACTGTTTTACTGCTGCTTCTTTCTGTGCTGTTTTAACACCATTCTTATCTTGTTCTCCCTATTCAGCCCATCTGCTTTTAAAGCTGATGTAAGGTTGCTGTTTCCTAACACCACTTTTAAACAGGACAATGAAAAAATTGCAATCCCCAGTTTAGCCCCTCCTCCTATCTAATCACACTTTAAGTCAAAAAGCACTAGACAAAAGTTGCAAGCATGCTCTGGACTGCATAATATTTCCCTATCAGGCTTCATGGGTGTCAGAAGGGCTCATATCTACCTCTATATGAAGGAGCCTTGGATCTGTTTGGGTTGTCTCTTTACCACAATTCACAAATAGTGAAGGACAGTGGCTCTTGCTCTGCTTCCAGGACAGCATGTTCCTGTGCTGTGAGGCTGAGGGGGTGGAGAGGGCTGTCCAGTTTCCTGCACCATCTGCTCTGTTCAGCCAAATCGCTTAATCTTAACCAATTTCAAAGGGAATGAGGTCAAAACTTCAGAGGTGACCTTAACTCTTCATAAAATATTTGCTGTCTCAGATGTTATGAAGAAAAGGTTGTTTCAGAGGAGCAGGGATCACTCTCCACAATTCCTCCTGATACCCAAATGCACTTTCTTCTCCTTCCACAAATACCAGAAAGCTCATCACTCCTCAGTCCCTGGCAGCAGCAGGAACTCACCCTTATCATCTTCCTCAGCTTCCTCAGCACTGCAGCTTTCATGACACCCATGTCTCTGGCTTATGTGCACAACTTCTTACCCATATCTCACATCTTGAGTGCCCAGGATACACCTCTGTACCCTTAGAGAGCTTTACCTCCCTGGGTGTTTTTCATTGCCATTCATCCAATAATCTTCTCAAGGCAGGATTCTTCCCTCTCTATAGATCAGATGAACACTCTTGAAAAAGATTACTTTGCAATTTACAGGTACAGAAATACTGTTTTTTTTATGCACAATGCCCACAGAAAATCTTTTTTTAAACATTTTCCCAGAGCTTTTCGGGATCTTTCTCTTTCTAGTGTCTGGTCATGAGGAGAAAGCACAGTCACATTTGGAACATGGGGACAATAGCTTTCCAGAACAGAATATATTGCTAGACATACCTTTCTTTCAAGTATTTTCAGCTGGATCCTGCTTTTCAGCAGGAGCTTTTCCCAGGTTTGGATATCCCCCAGATGGGAGCCAGGAATGAGTGGTGCTTCCATCTTCTGCATGGCCCATGACAAGCAGGACTCAGCCAACTGGGGCTCTATCTCAATTCTGAGACAAAAGGAGAAAGAACCCAGAGTGGGATTTCAAGGGGAAGGATCATTTGATTGTACAAACCTCTGACCTCCCCTCAGAAAGGGAAGATGTGAAATACTTTTATGTTAATAATTTTTTGGAGGGAGGACAGTGCCTCAGAGCCAGGCAGATCAGAGACAACCAGCAGCACAAGTGCAGCTGTGCTCCATTTGTGTGGCAACAAGAAAACAATGTGTGCTATTTTAGCACCACACCCTGGCTTGAAACGCAGCCAAGGACAGCAAAGGATATCAGCAGAAAACCTGGGGATGCAAAAGGCTGCTTTTTATCAGCCTCTTCTATTCTGCGTAACAGAGGTTGGTTCAAACCTGGATGTTGTTCTGCCAGGACTGTTGAACATCAGGTCCTTGAAGGTTTGTCTATTTTCATCATGATTTAATGAAAGACGTTGCCTTTTCCTATGAGCCTTCACTCTGAAACAGAAGATAGGTTGCTTTTTTAATGAATCTATTCTTAATGTCCTTTAATCACTCTTTCATGGCGATGAGGGCTTTAAAAAATCCACAAAGAAATTGTCTTCTTTGAATGAAGCTCTAGATATGCAAGCAGGGTTCTCTTCCTGAGTTTTTACTCTTTAGTGGCCTTTCTTGAGCTTGCTTAGGGTTTTTCCCAGAGAATATGAATGTCATGAAAGAAGAATTGAGGATGAATTTCTGTCATTTCTGTTTAGATGAGTGTGTGGGTTCAGATACTTGGAGACAGATCTGCTGCCAACAGAGGGAAGATGTTAGCTTTGGAAAGAGCGCTGTCTTACAAAAGAGAGCAAAGCTTTTTGCAAGTGTACAGACATGGCAGCTTCCAACAAAAAGTCAAAATTTGCTATGTACAATGCTTTGGCTGCTTTTTGGCCAAAGGCTGCTGCTAAAAAAGACTTCTTCAGTTCATACGATTTTTACTTTCCACTGGGGCATTTCAGCTCCCACAGGAGTGGAGAGTACAGAAGTGATTTGATTTGCATCAAGCCCTACAATCCTAAGCAAATGAGAATCCAGAGCCATCAGGATCCTCTGACATTCAGTGCAAAAAATAAAAAATAAAAAAATAGAGCACCATTTCCACAGGGAGACCAGCCTTTTGCTGGTGGCGCTTCCCATCTTTCCCAGTCGAGCTCTCATGAATACCATACAGCATCAACACTAACACAAAGCCCATTGACTCCATCCCCTCTGGCACAGAGCCTTCTTCCAGGCCCCCCACAGTTGCTCTGATTGCGCAGGATGCAGAGGAGTGAGATCACTGTGCTGGATTTTGAGGAATGGCCAGCAGCTGGGAACAATCAGATAAAGCCAGTAACTATCACTGAGGAGTTAAAAAATCTAATTAAATTCTCCTGAGAAACATTGGGGCTAAGAAAGACCTTTCTTTCTGGTGCTGTCCAGCCACTGCTTCAAGCCTTCACCCAAAGGAATGAAGCCACTACACAGCCCACTGCCTGAGTGAATGATCACAGGGCAGTGTGGAGGCAGGCTGGGAGAGGCACATCCTCCACTGTAAATACAGGAGGGCCTGGAGGAGATGGCAAACAGCTCCCTCGGATCCCTCCTGGAAAGCCAGTGTGTGCCTCAAAGGGCAGTGAAGCTCAGAAAGCCTGCAGAGCAGGGCTGCTGCTTTTGGTCAGGCTGGCAAAGGAGAAGCAGGAAGAGGTGAAGGTGAACAAAGTTTTGTTGTGATGTTATGAGGACAAGAGCAAGACCAGCGGTGTGAAAGGGACGCTCAGCACTGCCTCTCTCTTGGGGAGAGCATGGTGTGGGAGCACAGCACTACCCAGGGGACAGCGAGGCAGGGAGCTGAGCCTTTTCCATGGACCCTCAGAATTCCACCTCCATATAAATAGACCCTGGCATAAATGAAGGAGTTGCTGGCAAAATGAGTCCCATCATTCTGTCTGGCACTTTTACAGTCTCCATCTCTGCAACAACCTGGACAATAACTGGATTTTTTCTACGTGGTTGCACTTTTAAATGGTCTGGTTATTATTAGTCAGGTAACAACAAACACTAATAGCAAAAATTTCGATATCTTTCAAGATGAAACAAAGCAGTGGAGCCGGTGGTTCCTATTTCTTACTATAAAGTTATGTTCATTTCTTGACACTATTTCTTTTTTTCTCCTCAAATGTAACTTAATTCAAAAGAGGATGACATTGATTACTCCCCAAGGGCCTTTATTTTGTCTGTGCCTGATGCCTGCAGGAGTCTCCAATGGTGCTATAATGGTGTACAGAGGACTATTTAGGTGAGTTAGTGCTTTTCCAGGTTGCAGCTCCAATCCCAGATTTCTTGCAGAGTGTTCTTTCTCCATGGGGAGCTGCACACAGAGGCACAGTAAACACGGCATCACAAGGGGAAATCACCCTCTTTTTCACAGCAAGAGCAGATCAGAAGGACTTTAAAAACAGGCCTTATCTCAGGAAAAACCTGGAAAGAATAATTCTGAGGATGTCTGAGGCACATGCATCTCCTCCAAGCTAAAGCGCCTGAATAGCAACAAGTGTTTTTAGTCCCAAACCCCAAAGAAATTTACATCACTACTAGATGTGTATAGGTCTTTAAAAAAAGCCATGCAAAGGTTGGAGGCTGGTTCACAGGCTGATGCAGAAGTTCATCCTCAGTAAATGACAGCAGGCCTCTGGGGAGAGGTTTGTACTGTCATCATCATCACCATCACTTTTTAGTTGTGACAAAATGAGACAAATTACTTCAGTGACCTAGCCCAACACCTGGGGACATAAAGAAGTGACTTTAAAAAAAGTGCTGGAATTTGAAATGGTTCCTGTGCAAATAACATATTGCATCAGTGACACTTTGTTCTGGTACTTAATTTCCTGGCAACACTTTCCACACAATTTCTGTTCCCTGGCAATAACTAACAACACTACCTGTGCTTTTGCAGATGGTTCAGTGGTTTATACATCTTCCTACAAGCAAGTAATTTGTTTTCTCAATGGGATTTATTTGCCAGAGATTTTCAACTGTCCAAACAACCCCCTCCTTTGCTCATGATCTCACAACCATATACCCATTAGGCTGCTTTCCAGCCCAAAAAGACCATGGTGACATTCATTGCTGAGTGCTGGCCTGTACTCTTGTGATGAAGAGCTAAGTTGAAGTTGGCTTGAGAGAGAAGCAGTCATCTTGGAGGAGTTTAGCATCAGAAATGTTTATATCAGCTATTTCTGTGAACTAATGTGAAAACAGGGCTGGCTGGGTCAGTGTTTGGCAGACGGGATGAAAAGGAGGGTAAGGAGCCTGGGGCGCTTTGTTTGTCCTTTTACATCCATCTATGACATAAATGACATGGTCACTCTGGCCCAAATCTTTGCCTGGGGAGAAGGAGGCAGGACAAAGAAAGTAAGAAATCTGTGGCTCTTAATCTGCTCCATTTGTGTTACAACATAAGCTTTCTGCCCTCAGCTCCTGCGGTGGAACAAAGCCTCTCAGGGCAGCATTGCAGCCTGTGCAGGGGACATGGGACACCTTTGTCACTGGGCCAGGTGCCTGGCACTCAGCAAGTGACATCCCCAGGGCTGCATGTGCCCTGGGCTGGAGAGCACTGCAAGTATAGCACATTTTTGGGAGGGTCTTATACAAAACCCTTCCAAAACGGACTGTGCCTTTCCAGTCCATTCAATGGCTTTATCCCCACCGTAGGTTTTTGATAGAAGAGCTGATCTGGAGAAAACACATCTCTGTAAATGCTGGAAAAATTTTCCATTTGGATAAACCTCCTCATTGAAAAGTGTTTTTCTGGGAAAGGGGAAGGAAAAGAAAATGTTTTGAAATGGTCAAAATATCCCACGCCTGTGATTTCTGAACAATAAATCCATTTTGTACTTCAAAAGAATATTTCTTGGTTGGAAAATGTATGGTATTGAAAAACAGGTTTACTCTAGAGAATATTAGCATTAAAATTGATTATTTTCAAGCAACTAAACATGGGGGGTTTTAATTCTTCTTGATTAAATAAGTACCTTTTCTATCTATAATTGCATTGCAGGACATTTCTACTGGTTTTGACTTTTAGCCCTGGTTTAGGAAGGACAAATAAAATGTCAGGATCCCCATGCATACTTTCACAGGGACTGAAGAGAGCATTTTCCCACACAGCTCTATGATCAAAACCTTCAGATGCCAACAGATTACTGATTAGGCTTTCCTGTTCTTGAGCAGGGATCACCATGTTGAAGAGCATTTCAGGATAGAGCAGAAAGCACCTCTCATCATATTGTTAAAGATGTTTTTCCACACACAGAGCAAGTATGTTCCCAGGATGTCTCAAGTGAAAGACTCCAAAATAAAGAGCGAAAATGACCTTAGTAACCCCTGACTTTCAACCTCTGTGACTTGAGTCTTCAGATATCTTGAAGCTGGCTTTAAAATCACATGAAAAATACATTAAGATATTTAACTTGCCTTCTTGATTATTTTGTAAATTCCATGACTATTTTCAAGCTTTTAAGTATCTGTGCCAGCAGCAGGAATTTATCACGTCATGCATGAGAGCTGAGACACCGAGCAGAGAGAGCTGCAGGGGAACACTTGCAGGGGGAGGTGGGGCACAGTGTGTACAAGTCTGTAAATGAAGTTACCTTCATTTAGGCACTGAACTCTCTCTCTGAAAACATCAACAGGCAGCCTTCTGAAAGCTGGTGCCTCAGGACATCTCTCAGAGGTACCAACACCCGAAGGTGGAAGAATGATGAGACCTGCAGCAGAGAATACGCCTTGCAAGGGCAGTTCCCAGCTCTTTCCTGCATCCTGTCTCACTCATGTTTTAAAAGTATAACAAAGAAGCCTTTGACCAGAGTAAGTTTGATATCAGTGAAAAATGGATCATGACAGAGAATATCAAGCCAGGTGTTTGCTCTGGGTTTTATCATGAGCGACTGTGGTAAGATTCACTCAGCTCTAATCAAACTGTGAGAAAAAAAGAGAACAAAGCAAGCCTGCAACCTCTGAAACTCTGCCTTGTCTCAGAGATTTCATCTTCAGTCAGAAGAGACCAGAGCTGTGGGGACACTTATTGGATCATATGATGGTGATTTTAGTGGTGTTCCTTATACAAACACTAGATCAGGGTATGATTCTCTTCTGCAGGATAGCTGGCTTATAGCACTTACAAAAAAAAATCTCACAAACATTTAACCAGCACCCAAATCTTATTTCTGTTGCCAAAACAGTCTGCTAGCCTGTGGCTTTTTTCAAGACCATCTCAGGGCCTGACAGTCTAAGATCAGATCTTCCTTCCCTTTCTGTTACAGACCAAGAAGATGCTGATAGCCTTTCATGTACTAGGATGAAGGATAGCTGACAGGAAAAAATGTGGCCGCTGCTTTTGTAAAGGGACAGGGTATTTGGCAGTTTGTTGAGGCTTGCTGTGTTACTGTTTTTGAGTCAGGGTCCTTTGTCTCTTCAGCCCTAGAGAGAAAAAGAAAAGAGCAAAAATGTAGCAGCTGCTGTTTTAAAAAAGCTACAACTTACTGAAATGTAGCATGGTTACTCAGCTTCATTTTTAATTAAGTTCCAGATCCAGGAAATCCATTCATCACAATTCTGGAATGCTGGAAAACTCACTTAGGAACTACAAAGGGCAGGTAAAGCAAAGCATTTAAAATAGTTACAGATGAGCTGATAAGAGGCTCAAAGAAACAGTTAAATTTGTGTGCAGATAACTCAACCACAGTATCTGGAATGTATAAACATAGCAGGTTTGTTGTTTTTTGTTTTTTTTCTTCTGGCCTTAAAATTTGATCCAAGCCTGGGAGTTAAAAAGTCCCATTTTGTGTAATCAGGTTCTGGTTGAACATGATTGCTGAATTATTTTAAATTGAAGACACATGTCTGGATGTTGAGTTCTGTATATTATTCCAGGATGGTGTCCATTAGGTCTTATCCACAGGGGCTATCTTCATCCCTTATGCATCAGGATTAGCAAAAGGTGAATCATGAATATGGAGACAGTGAAAAGAATGTGGTACTAGTTAAAGGGTGATTTTGGAAATTATCTTGCATGCATTATTCAAAACTTTTCAGTGTCTATTGTAGAGTCCCTATGGCTGTTTAAAAGTGTTATTTTAAAAAATGATCATACAAGGCATTTACATTCTTTCATTTTGAGTCTTGAATTCAGCAATGATCCAACATTTGCCTTAACCCCTTGTCAGCCCTAAAGCTTTCTCAAGAGTATGAGATGCTCATCTAATGGTTGTGTTGCCATATGCTGTCCTTCTATAATAGATCTGCCCCTGACCTCTGTGTTTTTATATTGCTTCTTCTACTGGCAGATGGACCATTACATAAATTGAAACATATTTTCATGGATATTCCCAGTGGTAAGAGAGTATTGTCTCATTAGCCCCATGGGGAAAACAGTGTAAATCCAAAGCTGACTAGCTCACCTATCCATATGGTAGGTGAAAAGAAGCATCTTTATAGCATTTGCTATTGGCAGTGATGCCTCCTGGATTACTGAATATACAAGTTCTGAGGCTGGTTTTTTTTTTCTTTCTGGGCTGTCCAAATGCTTGAGTAGCTTTCTGACAGCTTCAGGAGTGCACTGGGTGCTTTTTAGGCCCTTTGCAGTCATGAACCACAGATCAATCACTCCAGGATGCTTCTGCCCACATCTTTTTTCTACTGCCTTTCCTTACACAGAACTCCTGCAGGAAAAATCTCTCACAGCCTTCTGTCCACCAGAATTTTTTAATTAAAATGGTTTTTTTTCTTTTTTAATCCAAACAAAATTGTCAAATATAATACTTTCCCTACTATTTAAATATTTGAATTTTCCCATGTTTGTAGCAACTGTAATGGGAATCTTATCTAGTCTTTAATCAAAACTATTTGAAAAATCACATCACCCAGCTTCTTCACAAGGGAAAACACTTCTGTCGGTATGGGGAAGCCTTGATAAGAAAGTCAACAGTCATTCTGATATAATATTTCACAAAAATTGAAAGACATCAAAAAAGTCTGCAGAGGTGAAATGGCCACAAAACTGAAAAGCTTTTCAGTTTTCAGTCCAGGAAAGAAGAGAGCTTGCTGTGCAGATGGGCTTTCTGATTCAGTGGCGATGGTATCTCCATACACTGCCTCCTTCCCTCCCACCTCCCCTCCCTCCTTCCCTCCCTGCTTAGGGAGGGCAAATCTGCTGGGCTTTAAATCTTTCTCAGCCAGGAGAAATCCTGAGAGGAAGAAAACAGCTGGGAAACACATCCATGCCTCCTGCAAAGGTATGCACCTTAAAAATTACTGTGAGGCGCAGCATCATTTTCCAAAAATCTCTCACTCTCTTAAATAACACACAGCCTATTGTTCTGAGCTGAGCAAAGGTGGAGCTGGCAGCCAGCATGTCTGAGGTCATTGAATAAATGGGTGTAATGAAGTAGTCATGGCTGATATGTGTTATAAGCTTAATATGAACCTGAAAATCCCACAGAGGAGGCATAATATTTTTTAAAAAGGATACTGCAGTAATGATTCTACATCTTACAGCTTACAAGAGTGCTTAACTGTTTTGAGCTGTTATCATGATGTTATTTTAGGGATTTTCATTACAGTAGATAGTTCCATTAAAACTGCATTAAAGTAGGTAGTTGCCAGACTTTGCTGGTGCCTTACTAAGAAACACACGGAAGACACGTGTGAAAGCACTTCCCCTGCCACATACGAAGGGGTAATTTGCAATATGGCTAGAGGAGACAGCTATAATTAGATTTCTTTTTACAAGACCATTCTGGTGACCAGCCTTGGGCTGGAAAGAGTATGATACTCAGTTGCCTACTGCTTAGGACAAGGGTCCAAGAACAGCCTTTTTCCAAGTGTAATTATAAAAGCAAATAAATATTATCCTATCTCAGCAAGTTAGGAAAGTGGGACCCACAGGCCTAGTTTGCCTTGGACAACACTATGAGTCTTATAGAGGTAAAAACAGGGCAAAATCAGAGTCACAGGCCATGACCCAGTCTGTCTGACTCCTCTGTCTCTTTGGCTCTTCTCCTACTGTAACATTTTACCACATCACTGAGCACCTCGTCAGCACTATTCTATGTACTTTTAGGGAAGACACAGGAAAGAGGCACTGCGTTTCCCAAGCTTTCCCAAGGCCTGGCTACCAAAGATCTTTGATGTATAAATCCTCTTCATCATGCAACCCTGCTTGCACCAGGCTCTGAGTCACTCTGGCTCTCCAAAGGCTGGCTCTGCCCATCTCTAAGGTGGGTGGACTCCCAGGTTTTCCTCATTGCCTGCCTCTTTCCAGGACATCTCCCAAAAGACCCACATTTATTCCTCCACCAACTTTAATCCTTGAAGTTTCAGAGCCACACTACGCTAAAATGTTGCAAACAAACCAAGAAACAATTCTTGCAAAATAACACCAGACATTTCTTAAACAAGAAAGAGGTTATGCCCGTAGCTAAACAGGAAGGGAACAAAATACAGTTTAATATATTAGGCTCCAGCATTAGTAGCTTTTTATACTGATATTGATAAGTATTTACACAGGTCCAAATGTACTGTCTGACTGAAGATGGCTGAGTTTAAGGGAGCAGATCTGACAAGTTCACTGTTTAAAATTGAAATATGAGGCAAGCAAGTGAAGACGAACATGAACAAACAGGGCACATATCCCAGTTTCATCAAGAGGACCAAGTTTCTTCATCTAGGCTGGGAACAAAGGAGTCTGTAGGAATCTCAGTAGGGTGAGGCTATTGGAAGGGCAAACACTGACACTCCCACGGTCCAGGGTGTTACCCTTCCTGCCCAAACACAGCTCATCCTCTGTGCTTCTTGTACATGGATAAACAAGAGAAGGAAAATCATATGTATTCATATTCTCACATATATATGTGTGCATGCATGTGGATGTATTTATACACATATAGAAAACACAGCTGCATGATTTAACTGAGATAGATTCTGCAGATGCTTTGCTCAAAAAAGCAGATCCATCACCACAGATCCAAGTACCCTGACACACTTAGAATTAAATTTTATCCTGCACCTTAAAAACATTGAATATTGCCTCTTTGAAACAAATTTACCCTCTGTTGTGCTGAATGACATTGTAAAAGGGAATTATATGGCTTTCATTTAAAAAACTCAAACCCTGGCAGCCCTTATCAATAGATTGTAACTGTTTATTAACCTGATTTCTAGCATCATTTTTGCGAGGGAAGTTGGAAATACACTCCATGCAAAGCAAACATCTTTGAAATCTTAATGTTTTCTATCTTGTATGATGCTTCCTATATACATTCTATGAAAGTTTTCTTTTTTTGCCAGTTTTATTCTCAGACAACTCCTGCCTTGTTAACAAACAGTATCATTTCATGCTACTAGCAACACATACATATTTTCACCTGGGAAAGATGTCCAAATACCATATAAAGGAGCAGGAATTGGATGACCCTGGCTGCATTCAAACAGCACTGCAAATTGCTGTTTAAGATGCAGCTCCTTCTCTCTGTTGATACTTTTGCTCTCACATCACTGGCCAGGTTGGTCACCTTACGTGCCACAGCATCTGGGGTTGAACAACTGGACAGTCTCAGTGTAGTTCTGTGGTGCTTCTCTCCCCCTGAAAAAAATCCTTAGCCAAGATTGTCCCAATTCAGTTCTCCTGTCTTCCCAGGTGTCCCCTGGGCACAAAGAATTCCAGAAAGCTCTGTGGTGCATAGGCCTTCATTTCTCCTAGGAAAAGATAATATATCCCCTCACCAAGAGTCAGAAAATGTGGGAGAACAATTTCAAGAGATATCATCAGCTTAGTGACAGCCTTAGAAAGTCCTGTACCTATTGGTTTTGGGACATTTTATACATATCCTTGTATGGTTTGAGCTGTAAATGTACAACTGTGACCTAGCTTGTGGTAACACACAGCATAGGTGACAGCATACATGTCTGTGTGGAAAGTAGGAATAAGTACTGCTTATGGAAAACAGGATTTATAGGATTCACACAGAGATATGTATGTGCTGTTCAGAAAGGCAATGAAGTTGCTAATTTTCTCAATAACATCCTTAGCTTCTGAAACATTGTCATCTGTGGAAAGGTTATTTTTTTTTTACAGACTAGGCTGTGGCCGCTGCTGTTCTTTGCTGTTCCTGCTCTTTCAGTGGGAAAAAGGGTTCTGCATCCTCACAAGGCAGGCAGAATGACAAAAGAATAGGAAACACAGGGAGAGAAAATAGAGGAAACCAATGAGCAAAACAGGATATATGGTACTGCAGAAAGTTTTTTAAATTTCTGCATTATCCATCAGTAATGTCACAGTCTTTCTAAATTAAAAAGGTTCATGTCTAGGAGCAGCTCATTACCATCCCTGTAAGAAACCCTTATACAGCAGGTAGTGGAGCAGTGTGAAATGTTACATCCTGAGGTTATTTTGTTCAGAAAATATCCTTCTCATCATTTGGCTGTGTTGCACTGAGTTCTACCAAATAAGGGTAGCGAGAATAAAATGTAGACAAGCTTTGCAGCATCTCCTGTCCTGTGAAGTCCCTGGAGAATTTGCACAGCAGGACAGTGTAGAGTGATGTGAAGCTTTTCTCTTGCATGCAGTGAAGGCCATTGCTGGAGTCTATTAAAACCAAATGACTTTTGTTTCACTATGGCTTTAATCCAGCCACAACCTCTTCCTCATGCTCCTGCAGATTACTGCGGGTAGCACATCTGCCAGCGGGTCTCCTGCCTTAAATGCAGGATACCCTTGTCCTTCATTTTGAGAACTCCATATGCTGCTAACAAAAAGAACTAGCTCTGGAGAATGAGTGTATGTGTTTTGTCTAAAGGCTAAAACTGTTTAATCAGAGTTGGGGAATCAGCAGTAATCCAGACAGGATCTGACTCTGGGCATGCTGAAGACCCTGTAAAAAATCTGAGAATACATTGTAGAAAAATATTTAGACTCTGCAGATACAAGAGGAGAACTCTTTAGTCCTAAATGATTTAGCTATGTTGGCAAAAAAAAGGGGGGGGGAAACCCATCTAACAAACATGTGGTAAACAATGAGGCCAACAAAATGCTGCCTTTTGCCAGTGTAAATTAAGTCATCCCAAGAGGTGATCTAAATATGCAAGCAGAAAAACCCCTTTTGCCAGTATAAGCTGTGTCTCCACAGGGGACCTTTGCTGCTTTTGCTGGCAAAGCTTTTAATGTGTAAACCAGGGTTGCTGATACTGCCTTGTAAGCACAATTGATAAAAGATAATGTACATTTATAATTCCTTTTGTCTGTCTGAAGTGGTCATTTCCACCTTGCAGCTGGATGCTGGTGAGCTGCATGCACATGGATGAGAATTTGGGTTGCAACATGGTAAAGTGACCATGGGGAGAGCATTATAACAGAGCAGGAAAATCCCAAACTGAGAATGAAATGATAAACCACTGGTCATGATAACCAATTATTCAGGTGTTGTTTAACAGGATTTGTTCAGTTGAGCTCAGTCATAAAGTTATAGCTGCTATAAATGTATCACAGTGTTGTCCCACCAGTGATATGGTTACCTCTTTATGGAAACACTGCAAATGTTGTCACCTGAGGGGCAAAATTTCTTTGTCTGACTGGATAAATTGATGTAAAAACTCTGTTTGATTAACCACAAAAGTCTAATTCTTCATTGCTTTTCCCTTGTGTACCCATATACTTATCTCTACCTGGATAAGGATGTCAGGGGCCGTTCTTGTTTCACCATAACTGGACTGCAGAGGTGATGACACACATGTAAAGCAGCAAAAGCCAGGTCTGATTTTGTAAAGCAGAATCCTCACATCTCTATGATGTCACAATCTAGAGTACCTTAAAAAGCTTAAAAGGAAAACATATATTGCTTTTTTGAGAAAACGTCCCTATTTTCCTATTACAAGATGGGAGCTGTCCTACAGACCTGATCCTCAAGCTTCTGGGGACAATGTGCTGAGACTCTTGCTTGGCCTGTGCAAAAAGAGCCAGATGAGTGTAAGAACAAAAGGTAGGTTTGAGCCCAAGTTAGACCAACATATAACAGTAATTTCACTAATACATAATATATAATATTTAGACAACTAATACACATAGTATATATTTTTGTATGTTCACTAATTGCATCGCAAGGGGGTGTGAAAATTGTGCCATTAACATAGTCTAGATAGCATAAAATTTCAAAGATATTTCCTCTAGCCCCTGGAGTGGGGACAGGACAGTACATTCTGGTTATGAGGGAGCAATGCTCAAATGGCAGTGCTCAAGAGGAAATATTTAGGAGCCTGACTACCTCTTGGTAAAATATCAGCAGAAGGTAAGTACTTTAAAAAAAAATAATAAAGGAAACATATTAAATAACATTACCACTGCCACTAAACCCAGCTAGATTGAATGGGTGAGTTGAGCCAGAATAGAATCCAGCCCAGAGTGATACTGAAAAAAAGAGAACATCATGGGAACACAGAAACAAAGATGCAGACTCCTCATATACCAGTTGAGGAAAAGGAGGTGGCAGTATCATGCACGTGTCTTTGTTGGGATAACAAGCAAAGAGAGGGGAGCTGTGTCTGCATCAGGTGATAATATTCAATTGCAACCAATATATTTACCATATATCACTTTCCATGCAGGAAATTATTAATTTTGATGATGCCCAGCAATTATAAAGCATTTTGCCTCTTCAGAGTCCTACACATGTGATAAGCAGGTGTGAGCAATTTGCCATTGTAGTGGGTGTCTGTAGCTAGAGACATTCTTCTTTCTGTTACAGCTGAAATGGGTTGCCTGCATACATTAAACACTGCAATAATAATCACACTTCCTTTTCTAGCTCAGGTTTGGTTGATAACCTGTAAGAACCATCTGTACATTTGAGATTCAATGTGTGGAAGCCAGGGGTTGTGAATGATGGGTTAGTGGTCTTGGGTGTCCTCTGTATTTTGTGTAACCAAGAGGGTCCCTATGGCCGCTCTGTGAATGCCAAAGTCATTCTTCTGCATCTTGTACTCTTGGGCTCTGCCTCCTGCTACCCAAGGCAACCCTGGAAAGCCCCACACAGCACACATGTGAGTGTCCTTGGGCCTCCTGTTTGGAGAAACCAAGGAGAGCACAGACCATCACAAACTAAAATAATGAGCATCACAGTTTCAGCTTTTGTTCTGCCTCTGTCTCTGCTCCCAGATGCCCCTGTGTCTCTGCAAGGGAACATCTCTGCTTGCCACACACCTCCTTCCCAGGAGCAACCCAGGGATGGAGCAGATGGTCACCACTGGGAAGCCCAGGCAAAGCAACACCCAAGAGCTGCAGAAGGAGCACACCAAGGAAGGAGCCCTGTGCCACTGCCTTGCCAAAGGAGCACACTTCTGGGAGCATCTACTCACAACAAGACTCTGAAGGGCCTGATATTGGACTACTTTTACTCTATAAAATGTACAGAACAGCAAGTTCTTATGGAAACTGATGTTTGGAAAAATTTAGTCTCAAAATGGAGTCTCAAACGCAGATGAGACTTTGGCCCCACTTCTGCTTGACTGCACCTCTGCTCACTGTGACACAGTACAGAAGAGATGACTCCTGAGGTAAAGCTACAGATTCCATCTTCATGGTAGCAAGATTTGGCCCTGGAGATTGGAAGATCAGTCCACAGATACGTAGAAAAAGAGCTCTAAAAAGGCTCATGGCACAAAAGAGTTAAACCCAGAATGAAGAGAAAGATCAGGTAGATCTCTATTCCTTCTACATTTAAAATATAGAAAATAGTGTCTTGAACACAGAGCACATATGTTAGAGCTAAGGGCAGGTATTTTAGATGTCTCTAGCTCACTGTCCATTAGCTGCAGACTGTGGCTTTGAAGAATTACAGGCAATATAGTAATAAAATAAATATGAAATATTTCAGTCCGATGTACTTAAAAACCCTTTTACCATGTAATCTCCCTTCCAAGGAAATGTGAAGTATTTCCAGAGGCCACATAGAGGTGTCAAAGCAGTCTAATGCAATGGGGCTGCTCAGGGTTTTGAAGCACCCTCAGGTCTCTCCCCGGCACTGAGTGCTGTTTCTGTGTGTCTTCGCTTGCTTGATTGACTGCTATCAGGAAAAAAATCCATGAGAAAACTGCCACTCTCTGATATGTGCTGGTGTACCTTTCCAGGGCATGGCATAAGCAGCTAGTGGTAAATGCATGTATATACCAGGCCCCATGCCCTTAGTATACACCTGCATTTACCATTAGTTGCTCTCTTAATAATAAATTATTGAAGACATATTTCCTTTAATGTTTACCTAACAAGGGAGCAGCTAAGAAAAGCTGCATACACTGAATTCAAGAAGGGGATATTTCTTTCCTACTATAAACAGAACTGATTATAAAACCAGAATGCAAACCGAGCTCCTTGCCCTTCAGTTTTGTATGAGGTTACATTTCTTTGCAAGACTCTAATTTCTTCAGTTTTTTACTGCATTCCAACCCAGGGAGATATAAACCAAAGCAAACAAAGTACCCCCCAAAGGAGTCTCTCCCCCTTAAGCAGGACTTCTATTTTTAATTCTCTACAGCTTTTAAAACATTTGAATGGGAAGCCTCCATCAGTCTTTGGTGGAAAAGAATTCCTGCTGGTCTCTCAGGACGTCCACTCTAGATAATCTCAACTGGCAGCCTGATCTAAGACCGATATCTCTTCTCAGAGGGGTTCCTTACAGCTGCATTTCAGCACTTTCCACCTTTGCAAAGAAGTTCTGTAAACAGTCATATTTTCTTCTCTCAAAGATGAATTAGGAAAAATAAAAAAGAAAGAAAACTTAAAAAGAATTTTTGACCATCTTGCTTGTTGGCTGTGAATCTTCCTCACTTTGCTGATGCCTTTTCCCAAAGCATGATCTCAGCAAAACCCTGCACTGACTTTGCTCTGTACAGCAGCAGGAATGCAAGCAGGCTCCCATGAGTGCCAGGAGCTCTGGCACTGTCTTTACCCATCACATCTCGAAAAAATTTTGTTTGCCACATCCCTAAGGGCCTGGACCCTCCTCTGTGCTGACAGCAATGGGACTGAGCAGGAAGCAAGACAGCTCTTACACCCACCTCAAGAGGCAGAAGAAAATTGCTAGAAACTGAAATAATATTCTTTATTTCCAGAAACAGAGTGCTGGAAGAGGAACAGAGTGGGAAAAAATAATTTAAATGTGCCTGATGAATTTACAGGACGGCTCCTTTAAAAATCTTAAGCTCAAGCAATTTATCTGTCCTTCTAAGAATTTCAAGGCAGGAACTACCTCCTCATGATCCCCAAGGAAGGAACCAATTGCTTATCAAGAGTGAAAATGTGACTGAAATGTGATAGCAAAAAACAAAGAGGTCTCTAATAAATTAGAAATTCTTTCTTGAACCTATGGAGTGCAGTCTGCTTGGAGTCTGGTTTAATCTGCTGCCATAAATAAATCCATTGAGGGAATTTTCCATAAGCTTTATCAGACAGCAAAATTCTGCAAGTCACATCACTGTACACTGCATGATGCCTCTGGCAGATCCAACCTGGTTAATATTTATGCTGTAATCACCAGTGACTTCTTGAAACCTTTTAGGCAATATCACCACACAAAAAAAAATAAAAATAAAAATAAAAAAATAAAGCCCCAGAGCTCCTGCAGATGGGCTATCATCATAAATTCACCCAAAAGTGGAAACTCAAATAACAGATGTGTGTTTATAAACACAGAAAATAAAGCAAATTATTCAGCATGCTTTCAAAATGCTTAGAGCTGCAAGATATCCTCTCACACAAAAGTCCGTATTCACACTTGGCCACACCAAGACAGCTTTCCAGCTTACCTGGGAATTTGGATTGCAATTGCTATTACCAAGAGGCAAATCCTCGACTGGATGTTGCTCTATGGAATGATCTCTGGATGATTAACACCACCGTTTACCTCCCTGAAGCAACAGTTGTTTCTTATTCCCAAACTGTGAGCACATGGAGGCATGTGGAAAGATTGTGTCAGATGTGGCAGCTGTTGACAAAAACTTTATTTTTTAGACACCTCTCTGCCTTGAAATATGTTCAATGCCAAAAGGCAGAGGAGGGGTTAAAAGCTCACCCCCACCCCACCTTATCTCTTGCACACTCTTATCTGTCCAACTGTCCATAATAAATCAGAGAAACTCTTCTTCCATCTGGCTCACTCTAAATTCCTCACTTCCATATGATTTGGGAGCATTTTCCTGACCCTTTGTGACTTTTCTGATATTGCACAGAGCAAGAGGTTGAAACCAGGGAAATTTGGCAGGTGTGAAATATGCCTGCAACTGTGTGGAGCTGTCAGAGATGCACCTCTCCTGACACCTCTCCTGGTCTTTGCTGTCTGCCGCTCTTTCTGCCTTTGAGAGGATGTGCCCAAGGTAGCAGTCCAGTATGGATCCACTGCAAGAGGGAGTGGTATGAGAAAATACAAGGCTAAACACCTCTGAGCCCAGACACTGCTCTGCGTGGTCCCAAGACCATTGTGACATCTGGACATGACTAGCTAGAAGCATGGAGAAGCTGTGGAAGAGACAAGTTTTGGCATATTGGTCAGTGGCAAATTTCCCAGATGGTTGTCCTTTGTCTTACAACTGGTCCTTGATTCTGAGAGGTGAGAGGTTTAATGAAAAAAAAGGAAAAATTATTGCTCCCATTTCCCAGTGTTTTCATTATAGTTAAGCACCTTCCTTCTTTCTCATCCATGTTACTTTCTCATTCTCCTCAGCAAGTCCATCACCTGAGGATGAGCCACCATCCCAGTTTAGGCTACTAAACATCAAGATCTTTTTCTTCTTCTCTTCGGAAGCTTAGAAAGTCCACGTGACATTTGCTGGAAGTAGCAACGGATTAGAGACATCTAAAAAATCCCTCCAGATCCTTTATTTTTATAAAGTTTTAACTTCTCCTTGGTACATCCAAGAAAGGCTCAAGGTTAGTTACCTCCTTTTAGGTCCCACCTTCAGCCACCAACCTGTTCTGCATCTCTTCTCTTTATATTTCAATGCACCTAGTACCAGCTGTTGCTCAAAAGTGTCCATGACACAAGCTGCTATGCTTTTGTCATTGGCTTATTTTTCTTTGAAAATCTGAAAGGCATCAGTTGTTCCCTGAATTGAAATACAACACTGGATCATTTGTTTTGTCCCAGTGACTGCCCAGAATGGTAAGGTAGAGAGTAAGAGAGACCCAGTGGGATCCAGGTCGTCAATATCCAATATAAGTCTTTTCTACAGAACTGAGGCCATGTTATCCAAGAGTGAAACCCAGTCTGGGAGATGGGATTCTCTGCCAATGGCTACCTAAATGCAGCCCTACTGCTGCTTCTTGCTCATATCATTGCCCACACAACTCTTTTATTTAATACACATAACTTGAAAAATGTAAATTTTTGCTCTGTCTTCTGCCCTAAATATTAATTTTCCAGGAAAAGGTGAAAAATGCTCATACATTAACAACTGCCATGTTTGCTTATCCATATGGTGGTGCAATCCCAAGCATTTGGGTTAGTGGGCTTGCACTGTGCACACATGAATGTGTGTGTGTTCACCTCTGTGGTAAAATAATGGCTCAGTACAATGCAGGCATATGTATTAATAACAATAGCCAAGTTATTTGGTGGTGTAACTGGCTCCACTCAAGTTAGCCCTGCTCTGAATCTAGTCCCTTATATCTGTTTCATATAATTGAAAAAAAAAAAACAACCAAACAAAATTTTATGGTTTTCAAGTCAGATACCTTTCACCTCAATAAATATGACATGAGAGAGTTTAACCTAGAAGGAAGAAATATCTGCTACTAGCAAAATGATTTCTAAAGAAAAAAAAAAAAGCAAAAAGGAAAGGAAAACCAACCCTATACCAACATATGGCATTTAATACATACCTCTAATGGAATGAGCTTCATAATTTATTCTGGGGTTTACCTTTTCATGAACTCTGTCTTGTTCCTGCTCATGAAAGATTTTCTGGTGCTTCAGATATATTAAAAGCACATCACTTCTGTCTCCCTCCTCTCATTTTTGTGTCTTCACATGTTGATATATTTTTCTTGTGCACATGGCATAGTAATAGCAGTAATACTCTTTGCTTCTGCTCTGCTTTTTGTCTTAGGAGCTCATGCCAAGACTTAGAAAGCGAAGAGCCTGAAGTTGGGATATTATATCCATGCTGAGGCCCCTAAACTACAGCCCAAATTTTGGAGGTGCTGACTTTAAATGGGGCTGGTGGTGTGCAGTGCCATTGCTCAGGACACTCATAGGCAGGGTAAAGGTTCAGCTCTCTCAGGTCTAAGGTTGCCCACGAAGGTCTTGTATCTGTGGCTGCTTCTGCGCCAGTTCTTTGATGCACAAGTTTTGGCCGGATTGACAGGCAGTCACTCATGGCAACCACAGCAGGGAGCAAGGCCAGGCAGCAAGGCCTAACACCCAGTTTGGTCAGACAACCTTCATCAAGTGCTTTGGAAAATTCACACATCTCAGCTGCGATTTTCAGGGGCTTCCAAATATTTGTCTCACTTTCAAGCACATTTTTACCTACCAAAGCTTCCTTGCAGAGCACCTAATACCAACTAAATACCTTTGCTGACCTATTTGAAACGCCTTGCTGTCACCCCAGATTTGAAATACGGCCTTTTGGTCACATAAATCCTGCAACTCTCCATCTCATCCCATCAAGAAGGACAGGATGGGATGAGATGGAGAACAGCCTCCCACGGCAGCGGTGATAGCTGCCCTGCGGCGCAGCCCAAGCAGGGATGCCCTGCAGAGGGCCAGCGTGGGAAGGAGGGGGAGCATGCTGCTCATGCCAGGAAAGGATGGGTGTCTGTAACCTGCCAGGGTTTATTTTTGTTTTCTTAACTGAAGCAGCTCTGTTGGTATAAAACATGTGCTAAACCAGGCCCCAATTTTCTAAGAAAATCCCAGCTCGCATAGCCCCTATTTTATTCCACCATCCATCTCATGTTACAGTTAATGGGAATAACATGTGATTTTCAAAAGACAAACTTTTGCCCAGCTTTTCCTGTGAATATATTTCCCTCAAACCTCTAGACTTTTGTTGCACTCTTTTTTTTTTGTATTATTGTTAAATGATTTCTATCATTTAATGTCAATTTATCCTATTTATTCAATGCTCTCACCAAAGGAAAATGGAAAAAATGCATATACTAAAAGAGAACCTTGGGTGCTTATCTCATTGCAAAAATATTGTTTTCTTAGGAAAGTGTGTTTCTGATAGAGTCACTTATTCTGCCAACATTCTCTTCCAATTTTTCTGTTTCCCTTTTCATCTCTGTTTTTCCCTGCTCTATGCTTTGCATATTTTACTGAGAAAACAAACATACTTTGCAGTCCAAAGACTGGATAGGATGCGTTCATATGAGAAAACTTCAGAGCATGTGTAGTTTATTTTTTGTGTAATTGATTTTGTAGTAGATAGAAGTTGTGGTATAAACTAACAGCATAATGGTTTTGATCAGTTTCCAATGCTTAATTACAAGTCTGCTATAACTAATTTCCTTCGTGTGCTCGCAGCTGCTATGCTTTTGTCATTGGCTTATTTTTCTTTGAAAATCTGAAAGGCATCAAGTATTTCTGTGAAAGTTGTCTGCCCTGATTGACTCCTGCAAACGCCTCATTACCACAGTCATTCTGCAAAGATGTAGAGCTGTTTCAAACCTTGCATTCAAATAATTTCTTTTTTACTTTTTAATTAAGGAGGGAAAAGTGCTGTTTTTTGAAACACTATGGAATATCTGGCATGAGACCAGTTTGCTTTACAATAGAAACAGCCTTGTGGGAAGAGCAGCAGAATTTATTGGGTTGGCTGCACGACACATTTGTAAACAACATGTATTTTGAAAGAAAGCACTAAATGATGTTGGGGTATTTTTTGTTTGTTTGTTTGTTTGTTTTTACAGAGAAACATGAGATGGCCCCTTTAGCACTGTATTTTAATAGGAAAACCTTCTTAGTGAAATCTCCACGGTTTGTTTTTTTGTGGGTTTTTTGGGTTTTTTTTTGGTAAATTTGTAACTCATTAGCAGCTATGCTAATATATTACAAAGCATAAAGGGTAGTAGTATCACACCAAAATCCCAGGGAACACCTGCAGAAACTGGGGGCAAAACTGATAACCATGCCCAAATCTGATAGATATGCTAGTCTGTGTGGGAGATAAGAATTAAATCAATGTTTATTTGGTGTCTTTGGGCCTCTCCCATGGCAGATCAATGCAATACTCACCCTGCTCACTCAGTGTGGGTTATGAACAAAGGGTCAGGCTGGCTAAACTCCACACCAGAGCAGGATTGGGCAGAATAGGACCCATAAATGTTTCCTCCCAGTTCTTTCTCAATACCATCCTGCTTTTTTGTCTCAGCCTAAGGTGACCCCTCCCTTATTAATTCCAACAAAACCTAAATTGGGATTATTCTCATCTGGATGTTCAGCCCTCATTATTGTTAGATGTTCCTTAGTAAATCTTAAGGCACTTGAAATAATACAGTCAAATGAGAGCTAAGACTGCTCGATGGGTTTAAGAGCCATCAGTCCTTATTTTAGAATAGGCAGCTAAATCAGGGGTGGAGAGGTAACATATATCTCTATCCTCTAATGTTAATGAAGACAGCATTTTATATCAATGATTGCAAGCAAATGCAAATGTATGTAGATTGTTTACTTAGACAAGAGATTTCATACATTCATCTCTGCATTCCACCTTCTTCCCCTATCTTTTCACCCAGGAAGAGATACTATTGTTATTCTAGTCATCTTTCTCTTGATTTTATTACCTAACAGAGCCATAAAAATGACAAGGAAATGGATTTTTCAGACAAGAGTCTCCTGTTCCTAGTGTAATTTCACATTGAGCTACAGATACTGACAACATCAGATAGTTTATACATTTCTCCTTTAATTGTATACCACAGCCCCATTTTTAGTGAGGTACTCACCACTGCATAATTAAGAAAGTGTTTAAAGTGTCTGTTAGATGCTCGATGTGCAAAGAATTGCAAGCATGAGGCAGCCACTGCTGGAGATGCTGTGCTGGGGTGAGCCTGACTTTTTGCAGAGCCAGGGATGCAGCCTGGGTGCTGAGAGGGGCACCAAAAATGAAAAAGAGATGAGAAGGGGTAGCAGAGACCAGCCCTCGTCACAAAGCCACCAGGCAACACACATCCGTGTGGGGTTCTGTGCTGGACAGACACAGCAGAGGGTTTTTGTGAGGGTCTTGCACATTTGGGCTGAGGTTGGGGATTTCATGGGGGATCTTGCTCAGAACTTCACACAGCCCCTCACAATAAGCCTGATTTTGCTGAAATGTAGGTAAAAGCTGAGAGCCAAGCATGTTACCTCATGACCACAGGAGAGGTTGAAGACTCAGCAGGAAACTGATAAACTGTCCTCATTGTCTCAATGCTCAAGCTATTTTGCTTTTTTTTAACAGGACAAAAATTCATCTCATTTTACTAAACAGAACCAAACACATTCATAATTTGGCCTTTTCTCTGGAAGATTTTGACTAATATGTCTGTGCTATGCAAGGGGATTTGAATACCTCACACCCCATGGTTTTCTCTCCCTGGGGCAGCTCTGCAAATCCCAACATAAATCAAAATAGCTAGCAGTAAAACATCAATGAGCAGATTTGCCTGGTGGTCTGCAAAAGGACCCTGCCACAAGAAGGATCAGAGCTGGGCTGGGGAAAGAGGCAGTCAGGGATTTTTTGGTGCGGCTGGGTGCTGATGGATGTGGCGTTTGTCAGGGAAAAGGGCACAGCAGAAGGGGGAAAAAGGAGGAGAAGAAAGGTCCATCTCGAAGAATAACTGAGAAGCACCACTCCCCTGAGAAAAATATTTCTTACATAATAAATATTGTGATTGATTTGGAGTAATGCTTAACAGATGTGGACAGAATATTCTTCCCTAAAATAAGATACTCTTAATTGAAACAATATTCCTTGTATCACTATCTGCAAATTTAAAGAGCTTATTTTAGCACACGGATAAAATAAGCTTAAGTAATGGGAAGGATAACCATCTTCCTAAATTTTTTCAGTATCTACCTCTCATCTCTCAGAACTTTTTGTTTCATTAAGAAATTCTGCGGTGCAAAGCTGGTTCACAGGGAACTCAAACTGTGGGTTGTAGTTATTTTCATAAAGGCTATTTAATTTTTTAGCAGCTGACAATAAAGAAAGTGCTAGTTCATTTCATATGCAAAGCAAAGGATTAACTGGGAGAGGAATATTAATAAATTTCTTTCCTTGAAGAAAGAGCCAGCAGAGCTGTGGCTCCAATTTGATTTAGCCAAACACCATTGCCCCTTTTTCAAAATGCCTTGCACCCCCACCAGCTGGTATCACAAGGAGCATCGTTTGCAGGGAAAATCACATGCAGAATCGTATCTACAACTGGCTTGCATAATTACTCCATGTTTTCTCCAGAAGGGATCATCCTGTGGCAATAATTATGTCAAAAACGTGCCCTGAAGAACAATATTTCAGGCAACTGCAGCCATCAAGCAAATACGCCGTATAATTATGTTATTTTTCCCCTCTGAAAGCTCTCACTCATATTTGTATCTTGCCTGCCTAAGACCTCCTCCAAGGGAAGCAGCAGATTGTTTGTGAGGATAGCACATCTATCAAAGCAGGGATGGTGAAGCTGTCCTGGCCGGGCTCTCGCAGCAGCCCCTGGCAGGTCTGGCTCAGATGCAGAGCTATGCTTGGACTTTGCCCCGAGCAAAAGATGCCACCTCTAATATACAGAACTGTCATGAATTTGTTTTTTGTCATAAATGAAGCATGGGTCTGTGCTTTAATTTTCCTCACTGCCCTCTGTCAGGTAATAACCATAAATATTGTCCTGAATCATTAAGTCACAACCTGAAATGTGATCCTGCCCAGTTCCCAATCAGACAGCCATCTGGAAGATGAAAGAAGTCTATTTTCGTTTTAGAATGATCCAGACTCTAATTTGTAGTAACAGTCTTAACAGGCTGTTTCGGAGACATTAACCAGAGGCTGGTGGTGGTTGCTCAAGGAGGGGGCATTGTATGTGCTGCCTAAGGCATGTGTCGCAGGCGAAATACCCCGCCACTGCTCTGAGCTTGCAGCCTCTGTGGCTCTTTATTCCAGCCCCCTCTTTGTAAATGGGCACGGGTTATGCATGCAGGGTGACTGGAAATATACAGTGTCGTAAAAAATGCCAACACTTTTGTAGGAGACAGAAAATAGTGTTTCCACAAAGCTAACAGCGGTACCACAGGTCGTATAAATGCCTCCTATCTTAGGGTTAATTCCATGCTGAAAGCAAATATTTTTTCTATGTATAAAAATGTATTTATACATACATATATCTTGTGATTTTCGGGCTACTGAAAAAAGTGTTTTCACCGTCAAAGTGCTCTTTTATTGCAAAAGCAAAATAATTTTTCTCTGTTAAAAGCAAAGACAAAAAGTAATCAAGTGATTATGTGGCTAAGCAAAAGCACTGTCAATCACGATCTTCTCATTACATATCTGAAACCACTATTCCCTCCTGACCCACGGTACCTTTCCTTAGTTAAGGACATCAAAGACCAGCTGGCCTGCGATTGCCCAGAGTGAAATGGGAAGCATGTGCATCGTCTCTCCCTGCCGAGACACTGGAATGCTGCATTTCTCTGCTCCCCTGACAGCTGCAGTCTCAGGGGTTTCTGAGCAAACCCCAGCAGGACTCAATTTGCCCACTTGTTTGGGGGCACGGTGGAACCACCACATATATGTGCCATTCTGTAATTAGTGTCTTAAAATTAAGCCACATTAATTGATTAAAGCACAAAATACTAAAAGGCTACAGCCTTAATGCTGAAAGTCAGGTAATTTTTTCATAGGTCTTTTTCTTTCCACAGCTCTTTCTCCCTTATTCTTAAACAGGGCTGAAAGCACTATGTTCAGTGCATCCTCATCCTCACTCCCTCGCTCTTGCAAACTTGCCAGTTAAAGATGGATGTTTAGGCAGGGAGATGTGAGTGCATCCAGCAGCAGCCATCTCTCAAGCAGAAATTCAGAGTGGTGACCATTTGGCTGAGTCTCCTGTTTTCCTTGATGTTTTATCATCCTGGGTTATGTTTCCTTTAAGGCTTGCAGAAAGCATTTGCTATAACAGATGTGTGTATCTAAATGAGCTTAGCCCAGAGATTTGGAAATGACCGCACAGGGGTCTCTTACAGGTAGAGATAACTGAATTGGCATCCTTCTGAATAAGCTTTTCTATTTTTCTAAACTGCTGTGAGTTAGAAATGGTGCAGAAAGAAGATAAGGAGCAAAATAAATGCTGTTTGCCTGCATCTCTGCACTGCAGATATATGCTAAAGCTATTTTCTAGCAAGTAGGATTGAAGTGTGTCTTGCACAGGGAAGAGAACAGGGAGCGTAAAACAAGGATTTCATCTTCTGAATGTTGGTGCTGAGGAAGAGCTATACTCTGCTGTATGTCCTGCATCCCCCAAAACAGCTTTAGACACTATGGGTGCCCTGTTCCCCAACATGGGTGGGTCTTTGAAGCCTTTTTGCCCTCTGGGGTGACATTTCCCTTGTACTCACCAGCACATGCATGGGTCTCCTACACATTTCCTATCAGACTGCTGAAATATTGTTGTTTCCATCTAAATTTCACAATGGCAGGAAGTAACAGACACTCTGGGTGCATTTCCCCATGCATCACTGCATGAGGCTTGCTGCAGCTATTATTCCCATCCCAGCAAGGCATTAGCTGGGGCCATTCTCAGGTGCTCAGAGCTGCATGTGGCAAATGGAAATCTCTACTCTGAACCTGATACATTAACAGACAAAACAGTCACACTGGAAAGGAAATATCTGACCAAGCTGCCACTCTCCTGGTCAGAAAATGATCACTGGGAGAATGAAATCCTGGATATACTGGCACAGAAGAGTTGTTCATCCTGACCTCTCCAGGGCTTACATTCAACTATGGAGATAAAGATGTCATTAAAAAATCCAGATTTGGCCCCCTATTTCTATGACAAAGACACTATTTTTACTTCTCTATTGAAAAGTAAACATGTCTAAATATCAGCCACCAAAAATCCAGTAAAAGCATAAAGCACTGAAAGCTTCACTATTATTGTCTTTCCAAAAGTATGTAAAGAAAGCTCTTTTTCATTATTTTTAAATGTGAAAGCATCTGCACTGTACTATTACAGTGGAATGGAGTGAAAATAAAATCACAAGGATGATTTGGCATATCATAGCATGTCTATTGAAAAATGTCCACTGCAGCCCTTTGAAATTATTTGGTAGTTTTTATTTTGCTTTTTTAAAAGTCACATAATTTGGACAAAGCACAGTTGTGATAATAGGGGGCATGCTGGGTCTTTCTACATTCCACGGCTGTAATAATGAAGCCATTAAATTACTAGGTCAGAGGCCCCAATTCGCAAAGAAATAATACCAGTTTATTATTTCTAATCTTATTAAGTTAGAAAATTGTCTTGAGATGTAACATCAACCTGTAATGGCTGAAGTATTGATTATATTAACCCAATGCTCATGGATAATTCAAAGAGCTTGATTTCATCTAATTTCTGTAATTTTTAAAAGAGTCCATCCCAATTTTTTATGGCAAACTAATCCAGAATTATTTCTATAAATAATGAAAATGTATTATAGGATTTGCCAGGAGTCAGCCAATAAAACATTCTGTGTGATGGCTAGCAGAGTGGGGTTTTAATCCCTTTCTTCTTAATCTTTCTTGAAACATGAATCTTCTGAATCTTCTTTTTTTTTTATTTTCTTTTTTTCTCCTTTTTTTAGTCTTCCATTGTTGTCCCTTTTGGCAATATAAACCTGCATATTGCAGAAATATCCATGGACTTGCTTTGTTCACCTTCTAACTGAAATTGATAGGTCCTTTGAAGATTTTACCTAGATAAATATAACAAACAACGTCATTTCAGCTCGGACAAACTTGACTCTTCCCCAGTTTTCTACCACAGCTACACTAGGAAGGAAAATGGTGTAAAATTTGATGTCACTTGGTTCCCAGGAAAAAATTTTGAACAGTTTTAATTTGCTCTAAAATTTTTAAGAAATATACAGTAGTGTTTGCATGTGCACATGCATTCACTCTTATGCTCACAGGCACACCTGGATGTGGTTCAAGGTCCATTAAGCTCAATGGGAATCTTTCCATTACTTCATTGAGCTTTGGATCGAGCCTTGGGGGTTGGTTGATTTTAAATATACATTTTCTAAGGTTGTTTCTGATCTTTCCCACTGACCTTGCTCTGCACCACTTCCCCAGTTTCCATCCAGAAACCCCAGCTTGAGAAAAGCTGTGTTTGGGGATTTTTCTGTGCCTCCTTTTCTGCCTCCATCCCTGTGGCTTTCCTATCAAAGCACAACATGCATTAAGAAAATTAATGTGACTTAAGTTACTGAACCAACCTGAAGGCTAGTTCACTCAAAAATATTTCCTATAAGGATATTTATTAGCTCAGAAGACATGTGTGGGCAGGGCATGTTATTTAGTGACCTGTAATGCCCAAATAATGATCACAATAAATCAGTACTCATTACTATGTAAGGGAGGTCTGGATCGAGTGACTCAGTGGGTAATGAGGTCTAATTTAGTGCCATGGTATTATTTTACAGAGTATTTGGGGCAGGGGGCAGGGAAGCAGGGGCTGAAGGGGGTCCAATTACCTCAGATTTCTCATGTGATGATGAGCCTCTAACTTTGGCCAGCTGCTTCAGCAGGGTGTTAGAGGTCAGGCCTTTAATTGCTATTGGCTGCATTTGGCCACATTAAGTAAATAAATATTTAAGGTCTGGACATCTAACACTGGGTTAAATGGAGCAAGACTGGGGCTAAAATCAATATAATGGGATATAGGGAGCGGGGGGAAGAGCACTGAGGTAGAAGATAATAAATTGAAGTCTTCCTTGATGAATAGGCAAGGGTTGGATTTAGGTGTAGGACTTTCTGGCAGCAAAGCCCTGGACCTCAGAAGGAGCAGCACAGTCCATAGCATCTAGGTTAAAGGCCCCAAACCCTTGATTTTTCAGCTTTTACTTTGAGCTGGGACCCCAGAGGCATTACTCCTTCTGTTCTCTCTCCTGCTGCTGGGGTGGGACTATTCTCTCTGACATCAGAGGGCATCCCTCAGTTTATCCACAGGGAGGAAAAGATGTATCCCAAGGTGCATCCCCACCAGATTTTGGTACGGTTTGCAGGCACCAGGCCCCGAAGCAGGTTGCTTTATAATGCACGTGTGCATCCCAGGAGCAAAATAGTCCTCATATAGGTACAACTTCTGCAACATACCACTATTCCCTGCCTCCAGGTTTTTCAGCCCTGTCTGAGGGTTAGCTGCCAACTACCAAAATTAGTAGTAAGCATTAGGTGCTGAGCTTGCCATTGGCATGTTCCCTAGGTGAAGGTCTTGGAGTTGAAATCTCTTAGAAATTAGTTACTCCATCTTTGGGAATGGCCTTGAGTGATTCCTGCTCTGGGAATTCACAAAAGCAAAGCTGGTTTCTTGCAAGTGGTAAGTCCTTGAATTTCAAGGATATATGGGGTTTTCAGTGTCACATGGGCATCCAGACCCCAGGAGCCAGGCACTGGGCTCAGCCTATCTCCTCGGTATAACAGTCCAGGAATAGAATGATAGAGTCTTCAGCATGCATGAAGCCAGATTGTCATCCACAGTAATGCATAATCCTTCTGGTAGAGACTTGTGCCAGCTCCTCTCCAAGGCTCTGCTTATACCTGTTATGTCTGGATGTTAGGAACAGATGAGGCTCATGGGAGACATCAGTATGAATCCTGCCTGGAAGATTCAAGTGGAAACTAAAACTTTTTCTCACTCTAATACTCAAAGGAGAAAAATGTTTTCAAAAATGATTCTACATACCAGCTCTCTCTCCTTTTTCCCATCTTTCTCTCTCCAGCCAGACAGAGTGAGAAGTGAGGAACTGCTCAGTAACTTCAGTCCCACTCTGCTTCTAGACTGAGCCTTGTCAGATGACTTTGAACAGATGCAACAGAAAATCATTCTTTCAGAAAGAGAGAAAGAGAGAAAGAAAGAAAGAAAGAAAGAGAGAACTTAGGGAGAAAAACCAGCAGGAGCTACATAGCAGCAATCAGTGTGTGTAGAACAGTATCATGCTTCTGCATATTTCAGAGCAGAAATGAGCCATTTCTCGGCAGTGGGCATCATTTTAGATGGGAAGAAGAGCAGACAGAGACTAGACTGTGTGTCCATGAACTTTGCTGTCAAGTTGTGGTTACTGTGCAGGTCAACACTGTGTGCTGCATAAGGCAGGCTCTGACCAGCGTGCTCCTCAAGCCTTGTCCAAGAAACATCACTATGGCTATTTTTCTATCACCAAGGAAGAGATTCCTACTTAGCAACTGTCCTCTGATTTCCTAAGAAAATTACATCTGTGCAATGGTGCACATTACCAGCATGTCCATGTGTCAGCACCTTCTCTCTCCTCTCCCTCATGAACTTAGTGACCTTTCTCACCAAATTCTACAGAGCTGTAGGGGTCTCAAAGATGTGAAATTCTGCAAATTTAATTAAATACTCTGCCACGTAGAGGAGACAGGTCCCAATGGTTCCCATGCTGGCAGAAAGGTTGCAAACTGACCACTCAAAATCACAGGTACAAAACATTAGCAAATCCACAAGGAGACCACTACTATGAACTCCCCAGCCACAGCTAGAGAAAAGCTTACTGGCTTCTTGGACAGCAAAGACTCCAAACACAAGCTACAGAGACATAGAAAACCATATTTCATGGATCTTGCTTTTTAGAATTCTAGCACTTTATTCTCACAGGTAAAATCCAACGACTCTCTCTACAAAACTAATGAAGAAATCCTGGAGAGATTGAGGCAGTGAGCAGACTCCAGGATGCAGATAATATACAGAGGATTTTTATTCTAGCTTCCTTCCCCTTCCTTGGCCTTTGAGTCCTCCCTCTGCTCTTTTGCAGGTTATCTGAGTGCTGCTAAGTCTCAAAGGTTGCAGTTTATAGGAAGGCCATGTGTGTGATAGTGCAGTATTATTTTTGGCTTGCCCTTCCTCATGTTTTTGTTTCTGAATAAGAGAGGCTCCTTTTTTCTAGGTGTGGGCACAGACTGAAGAGAAATACCCAAAGGTCTGGATGTCTTTTTGACATGTTCAGTCAGCACTGATTTCTTACTGTCTGGAGGCCTTTGACACAGCAATCCATTATTTCTTGGTTTAATTCTTTATGCACGGCTTTTCATATTGATTACCTAACATCATTAGTTTTGGTCATTCCATACAAGAGACAATGGAAAGATCAATTTTAACCATATGAGCTAAAGGAACTTACTCTTAAAGCATCCAGGGACTGGAATCATTTATCTTCTGCTCTCTGAATCATAAATCTTTTACAAGTGCAGCATTAGATTCATTGTTTGCTACAGCCACATGTGATGTAGTCAGGGATCATTGTAAAAGTGTCCTACATTGCAGTGTGAGGCTGTACCCATAAAGCATATTAATGTACAGTATTGTCATGGAAATTGTCACAAGCTGCTGTGGAGGGCATGGTTTTCACAAGAGCTGTGCAAATAATCAATTGTTTTTAATTTGGTGGGTGAACTGTAAAAAGAGAATTTGTTTCCTTTAGATCCAGAATGAAAAATATTTCTTTCCTCGACTAATCAGAAAATGTTTTGCATCCAAGCAAATAATTTTTCCAGGCTTTTTTAGTAAAAGAAAAGAGAATTTGGAAAGAAAGCGCTAATGTCACAAAGGGATATTGGTGACATTTGCAGGATTGGGCAGAAAATGGGAGGTAGTTAATTTACATGCAGTAACTGTGGGTAAGACTCATGAAAAATATAGGAACGTATCATTTAGGCTGGCAGCTGTCTGTTTAGGACCCAAGAAAAAAGCCTGAATGCTGCATTATAGGATCTCTCTTAATCACATGTATAAAAACTGTATTGCTTTTCAAGATAATTGATACAAATACAAGAGGAAGATTTTAAGCCATGGTCACTCATACCCTAAGGTGCTACAGAGACAGATGGAGGGAGTGGAAAGACAAGATACCTCTGAGCTCCTGCTCAGAGCCTGTGTGAAGTTTTCCAAGCAAACGTTAAAAGATGCCAATTATCATTCTTTTATAACAAACTAGCAGTGTCCAAACTCTCACAGATACTGCAGCAAGAGGAGAATGAGGCAAGTCATCGTCGGAAGGTTCAAGCTTTGATGACCTGAGATAATGGAGCTCTCCCATGGCACTGTTGCTGTGGTTAGGGCTTGTCACTGGGAGGGAATGTGATCAAAAAATACAGGCCAATCTAAATATCTCTGCACTGGCTACTTCTGACCAAGATCAATAGAGTTGTACAAGTAACAAGAGGAAAGGTATTTTTCTTGGTTTTGATCTAAGAAGTAGTCATATGGACATCCAGAGGCTGTACATTTGCATTTGTTGTGCATAAGGGTTCTCACCCCTCCAAGATGACTGATCTGGTTTTCCAATCTCAAGAGAGGTGAGCTGGGTTGCTTCAGATCAGGATACCAATCTGAAATTTCGGATAGTCAATCAAATGGATGAGCTGAAACTTTAGAGCTACTTCCCATCCAGGTTTTGTTACCAATCTAACTGGGAGAAGAATCTAAAAACTACTAATATTTTTTCATTCAATCTTATTAGAAAAAGCTTTTCTTTTTTTTTTTTTAAACAGTATTACATTTGCCAACAAGAGTTTGACTCCCTCCCCAGGAGTGTCAAACAAGGCATTTTATTCTTCCCAAAATTTCAACTGTTCTGCCTGGAGAATTCCTTTGGGGAATTTGGGAATTTACTGCTACATGTTTTCTGACTGTAAAGTGCTGAGGAAAATAACTGAAAAATAACAGGACTGATCTCCTTCCAAGGCATGCAA
This sequence comes from Parus major, assembly GCF_001522545.3. Lineage (NCBI taxonomy): Eukaryota > Metazoa > Chordata > Aves > Passeriformes > Paridae > Parus > Parus major. The sequence continues at coordinate 32,453,589 of NC_031769.1, forward strand.
AGTTGTAGTCTCTCTCCTTCATTGCAGAGAAGCAATGTCCTGTTGATAAGGCCACCACTCTCACCAAAGACCTGTGAGTAATCTAAAGGGTTTAACTGTTCTGGCCAATGCTCAGCTGGTGATGTCCAGTGGAGCTTCCAAATCCCTTTAGGAGACCTATGCTGAGTCACAAAAATTGAAGACCTAGGAGGTGATAAGAGCACAGTGTGAATAAAATGGTGATATAAAAACAGGACAGCTTCAAAGACTTTCCTTTATCTTGGACTGCAGTACTTAAGAATGCAGCTTCAAAGTTGCGCCCTGCTGAATTTATTTTTATTTCTTTCCTCCAGCTCTCCTGAAACAATGACAGATAAATAGATAAGTACAATGCTGAGGAAAGAGGAAAAAAAACAACAAAACAAAGACAACAAAAATTAAGGGATGAGCTCATCCAAGCAATCCTGCTGCTCAAGAGAGTGGGTAGTACAGGAAAGTCACACATGCAGCAGTTGCATGGGGTGAGCTCAGGGAGGAGACTGAAGAGGGTGTGCAGAGTGGCATTACACGATCAGGAGTATCAGTGTGTCTGTAACAGCCAGAAGGACCCTCCACAGCACTGACTTACAGCAAAGGGGTTTGTCTGGGAAATGCTGCTTTTTGCTCTCAGGAGGCCCAGCCATTTTTGTAGACCTGATGGCAGAGGTAAAAAATACCTTATTTATACCCAGTAGCAATGTGATTATGAGATGGAGGTTTGGAGTAAGGAAGCAAGGGCATGAAGGACAGACCCTATGCAACCTACACCTGGAGTAGATAATAAACTGGCTCTGAGGGAGAACATTTTATTCCAGCATGGCTCAAGATGATGCATGAAACCACCAAAGATTACAGTCAGTGATGCCTTGGGAGTGATTTGATGTTTATGGTTAACCCTAACATTGCTTTTGTTTATAGACACTATTTCTAGAGTAATTTTATCTTGTATGGCTTTTATAGAAACAAAAATTATCAGGCTACCCCTTTTATAGTACAGAGGGTGACATGGGTTTGATTTACACTTCATTATAAACCAGTCCTGCAAATATTACTCAGGTGCATAGTACTTGTTTTCCTGGTGAAATTCACAAAGGAAGTGAGATATTTCTGAGCTTGTGCATATATGACCAAGGATTCACCTTGTGCCTGTGGTGTTTGTGCATCCTTAGGCATCAGAACCTTTTCCTTGGAAAACTGCCTCCAGGAACAGTTTGGCGCCTCTGTGTTTTTACCCCTTAACTCTTACACATCAGGGCATTGACCTTACAGCATCGCTTTAGGAAGGGAAACAGAGATACTTTTTTCTCACCCTTGAGTATCTCATAGGCTTTGAAATTATGAGTGAGACAGATTAACCACAGCCATACCACCAAAGTGAAATGGCAGGCAGAACAAAATCAAGAATGTTCTGTATAGTGCCATGGGGTTGGGTCCCCACCCTGCCCTTCAGGTCCTAAGGTTTTTTCCAGGTACAAACCAATATATCCCACTCCAGTGAAGTTCTGAGAAGCCAAATACAGCTGAGGGGAGTAATTAGGTTTAAATCCTGCTGTGTAAGTGGGAAGCTTCTGAGGTGAGCTTTGAGCCTCACAGAGTCCAAAGGATTTCCAGGAAAGTCCATTCCCAAATTGTCCCATCTATCTAACTGTCAACACTCCTGAAGAAGCATACAGAAAATCTATGTGAATCATAATACTGAGCTTCAGTCAGGCCTACAGCAACAGTGAAGTACATAAGGAATAAAAATAATACTTTTGCTTTTCAAGGATAGTCATTAATTTTCATGCAAGTGTTCAAAGCAAGGGGGGAGAATAAGAAAACCTGTATTTTAAAATTTTGCCAACTTCTTATAGAGAACCACTTTCCAGAATGAAAAGGCAGTTTCCCTGCTGGAAATAAATTCCCTTTGGATTTCCACAAGCATTCTAAAGAGAAAAGATGAAATGATTGTTTAGATTTTCCCTTTTTTATGACAAACTGTAAAAATTGTATTTTCCATCTGCTTTACTGGAGGTGAGAATTCGTTGCCACACACATCTCTTTGGTGGCTACTTGGGGAGTCAGATGGAGACACTTGGCTGTCTTGCTTTACTGCTGATGCTTCCCCCATCCCTAAAGTGGTAGTGGGATTCTAGTGGGGAAATCACGGCCCCAGGGTTGCTGAAGGGGTTGCTGTGTCTATCTAAATCTCTCTAAATCTTCTATTCCTGTCTGGACCTGAAGCATCACTGTCAAACTAAAGTGAAGCACCAGAGCTGAAGTACTGTACCACACTGCACAGCTGTTAAACCCCTTTCTGTGGCCTGGAGGCTCAGGCATGGCTCCTCTTTAATCCTCTTTACTGTTTCTTGTATTTAGAAAGGTATTCTGTCTTCATGGTATCTGGCACTGCTGTGGCTGCTAGGGTTTTTATCTCTGGAGTAAGCATAGGGCTGAGGAAGTGTGGGGTCTCAAGCTCAACTCCAATAAGCTGATGGGAAACAACCCTCCCTAGGAGCAGGCACTCTGTAAAATGTCAGAGCAGCATTTCTGAAAGCCAGGATGTTATCTGAAGGGAACCACTTCTTCCAAAGGTGGAAGAATAGATAGATAATAAATAGATAAATAATAATAATAATAAATAAAAATAATAATAAATAACTTCCTAGTGTGAAGTTTCATTCCTGATGTATGGCCAGTGGTCTCACCTCTGCAAGTGCACAAGGTGAGTGCATATCTAGGCCCAGCTGACCCCGGTGTTTCTGTTTGGGTGTTGGCAGATTGTTGGGGGAGAGGAAGACAGTAGAGTTTCATTTTCAGGGTTGCTTGAGTATTCATAAGTTGGAATCAGGAGGAAAACAATTCCTCTAGCAAGGAATCCTGGAATTAACTGAAGAAAATTTTTTCTGATTATGAAAAGTGCAGGAGGTGAGCGTTTCTGGTTGCTGTTAGCATGCAGCAAATTGAGGTATTGTAGTTTTATCTGTTACCAGAAAAGCCCTCTACTTAAAAAAAAAAAAAAAAAAAAGTAGGAGCCCCACCGTCTCATTTTTAACAAGGACCAGCTGAAAAATGAAGGCAAGCAGCACACAGACCATCTTATGTCTGCCAATTCATTTCCTGGCCCTGAAAGAAAAAAAAAAAAAAAAGAAAAGGAGAAAAAAATCCTCTTGTTTCCTCTCATGCAGGCCAAACATGGCAAAGCACCAGGGGAATTCTGAATGGAATCAATTGCACTTGTTACTAACTGAGTTTTCTTTTATTCTTATATTACCAAGGCCTGGATATTCAGCTGCAAGCAATTATAATGAAGAGTTACTGAGTAATGGTTTCCAGATTGCTCCATGATGAGGCATTAATTGAAAGGGACAATTTAAGAGCTTAGGCCATGTAAATGCATTTCTTATTCTGTCAGATCGAGAAATTTCTGCACACAAGAGGCTGAAATGCTCAGAACTGATAAAGACTTAATAGTAGCCACTTAAATGAGCATTTGGAAAAGGGATTTTACATTTAAGGGATCAAGAATAATTAAAATAAAGTAGAGAGTCAGGGTTTTATTATGAGTCAGAATATGAATGTTATCAGCAACCGGGTAATTCTGTGTGGTGTTACATGAAATTTCCACAGGGGATGGTGACAAGAAGGTTTGGTTTCTTACCCCTGTCTGATCTCACATCAGTCCTTGACTATCCTGAGTGAAAGGCCCTATTGAGTCCCAAAGAATCAAAGCCAAAATTCCCTATATAGTTATCAGGATGAGTTCAGAATGATAACATTGCATTCCTGAATATCTTTCCTAAACTCATCTTAAACTCACTTAAGAGGAAGTACTTCCATACTGGGGGACTGATTCCTAATAAAAGAAATAGCTTCAAGTATGACAGTCAATAAATGAGATTTTTAATTCTACCATAACCAAGCAAGCATAAATGAAAAACATCTCAGAAAACACTATTTAAATCCAGGATTTTTTGTTGCAATGGAGGGATGAAGTCCTGGAATTTGTAAGCTGTCCAAGCAATACTCTTCTCATGATATAACTGATGTATCACAGGCTTTATGTAAATATTTGTCTGCACTTAACTATAAAAACAAGCCTTTCTTTTTTTTTCCTTCTATGGATATTTTATTGCCTTAGCTATTGGCACAGATAATAAATGCAAAATACATTTAACCCAGATTAGTGAGTCTTTCTCAGTATTTAATAAATTCATATTAAACAAAAAAATGCTAGTAATGAAGAGAAATGTTTCCTTTCCTAAAACATTTGGTCACTTATAGGAATAATTCTGGTGAGAAGGTGGGAGAGGGGAGTTTATGTCTCCGGCATTTGCCATTATGTATCTTGAACAGATGGAAGCCCAGTAACTCGTGATTAAATCACTGGAATGAAAATGGACATCACTGAAATGGTGGTTCATCATTTGCCCAAACCTGCTTGAAGAGCAGCCCCCCTGAAGCAAGCCTGCCAGAGAGCTATTAGTAAGATGCCTGGGGATGAAAATATAAACACCTTGAAAGTGGGTGGTCAGTTCGGGTCAGGCTAAGGGTTGATTCACAGGCACTAAATTAATCTGTAAAAAGGGATGTTGCTTAGCTGCAGTCTGGGAAGCAGGGAAGCACATTGTGTGCCAGCTATCTGGCTCTTACAAATGAGCAGGCCAGGCAAGAGCCTTTGTTTCGCCATCTGATACAAAACCAAACTGAAAATAAGGGCAGAAGTGAAATAGATGTCTTGCTCAACCACATAGCAAAATACTCTGGGTCTCCCTGAAGCATCTTCTTGTGGAGCCCTCTTCCTCTCCACTGCCCCATGTCACCGTTCAGGGTGACAGGGAAATCCTTCCAGCCTAGGAGCACCTGCAGAGGCTGTGTCCAGCCACATGAGACTCAGCAGGGCTGGAACCATTCCTCCCTGCTGCACTCCTGGGACATCAATCCTGCAGGAGCTGGTTGCCAACTGGTTGCTCTTCTCAGAATGGCTGCAAGATGTAGTTCAAAATTGGACTGAGATTCATCAAATGCACCTTTTTACCTGGCATGGTAAAGAGCTAAGATGGTGCTAGAGCACCTCTTAAGAGCTGCTAGAGCAGCTCTTAGCTAAGAGCTAAGGCACCAGAGGAACAGCCTTGCAAGTGAAGCAAAGTGAGGCATTGACATGCTGGGAATTATTCAGAAACCTGTCAGGGGCCAGGACTTAGTATAGCTAAAGCTGAGACAGAAGACACCTGATAAAATGGCCCTTGTTACCTGCAGGAGAAGGGGACCATTCACTTGCCAGGAGATTAAATTATCCCCCACATCTCTCATGAGCTCTCAGGCTGGCTGTCCCACCTTGGGACCTTGGGACCTCCATCCCAGCTCTGCTGCTTCCCTGCCTCCTCCCAGCTCCTGCCCCTCAACGTGGCAAAACCCCCGATTCCCTGCACTGTGGGGAATGCACACAACAGCCTTGTCAAAGGGCAGGGAGATGGAGCAAAAAAATCCCAATACACCCCATATGCCAATGCATCCAGGTCTCTGCACCAGGGTGTGCACTGGGGTGCCTCCCTGGGAGCTGCTTGTTTGGCCTTTCTGGTCTCTCTGCCTCTCCCTTTGGCACTGGAATTTCCTGACCTTGTGAAGATACTCAGTCCACAGAAGATGAAAGAGAGAAAAGAGAAAAGTCTCAGAAATATAGGACCGAAGCAGGTTGGCCTTTCTTGGGGTCACAGAAAAGGGCAGTATGATTTAACAAATATATCTGTATTCAACTAATACCTGGAGACGAAAGGGTGTATAGTGCTGCTTCACAGAAACCACAGTAAAGCAGGTTACTGCAGAATAGGAAATTTAGGAAGGCTTTCCCCCCTCATGTATTTATGTTCAGTAGGAGGGCTTCTCCTTAAATTGATGCCATGGCTTTATTTGTTGACAAATAAGATTTTGAATTCCTCCAGTCTACAACTAGCTAGAAATTCATCCAGCAAATCCACATGTATAGAATCTTTTTTCTGCTTTACTATTAAAAGCATAGAAAAACATTGTTTGGGAATAAATAACAGCATCATTAAAAATAGCTTGTGGGAGACCAGAGGTGGGGGCGGGGTGGGCGGTTCTTGTTTATCAGTTCAAGTTTCACCCCCAATTCCAACTCCACTTTGAAATGTAACAGGTCATTAAGGAATTTGTAGTTACAAAGTACAGACACTTGCCCCTGACAGTAAGCATGGCCACTTCTGTTCACAGAGCAAAACCACAGCCACTCCTTCCACCTTGCCCCCACCCCAAAACAACAAAAATCCTGATTAACAGCCAGGATCAATATGGCAGCCAACCAAAATACTATCCAACCTAAAGTTTGTTCAAGCTATAAAACTGCCAGCAGAAAACCCAGAAGCAAAGCTTGACGCTGAATTTTTAAGTTTAGAATAATAGTCTAACCGAGAGAAATATGAATCTGATAACCACTAAGGAAGGAGTCTGGGATTTTCATTAGTCACTTGCATGGAGGGGTTGGTGTTGCTGGTGGGAGGTGGGACACATAACAGCATGGTGGTGAAATGTAAAAAAGGGGCAGAATGGTTCAAATCCTGAGAAGGAAAAGGGAGGGGGAAAGTAATTTTTTTTAAAGGCAATTTTACTTAAGTCACACAAGCAGCTAAAAGACCTGCTGTTGTTTCAAGTTCTAGGCTAGACCAGTCTGATATGGCAGAAAAGTTCTTCTGTTTGTGTAAGGAGAATGGCTGTGTGCTCAGTGCCCACAGACTTCAATGGAGTGTACACCAAGTAATTTTTCCCTCAACTACTCACCATTTAATTTATTTATTTATTTTAAGGAAAAGCTTGTGACCCCATCATATAAGGAGAAGTCAAATGCCTCAAGGTAAACCAAATAATTAGATGGATATTTCCTTTGCTTTAAAAATTTCACTAAAAAAAAGGGACAAAAAAAAAAAAAAACAACAAAAAAACCAAAAAACCACAACCAAAAAAACCTCAAGCCTCCAAAAAATTTGGAGGTGTTTTTTTTCTGGTTGAATGGATCACTGCATAATTGGCCCTTATGCATCTTAACTTAGTGACACTCAGGTTTTAGTCATGCTTAGCCTTTCTGAAAAATCACAGTAGTAATAACAACAGTGGCAGATTTAACCACAAGCACACAGGACTTTGCCTCATGGCCCCTTCTCTGTAATGAGCAGAGGTTATTTGGTTGCTATTTTCTGCTCTGCAAAGGACTTGAAAGCACTTACACATAACTCCTGGCACCAATCCATACCTTAAATAGTATTTCCAGTGTAGCCAGATATGAATTGCTCACCAAGGCAAGATCAAACCATTCATTGTCTACCTGCTGCATGAATGTGTCCAGAGGTGTAGATGGAAGTACAGATGTTGGTTTTCCATGCTTCTTTCATAAGGTCATAACACATTAGTGATAGGGAAGGTGATTGTTATCTGTGATTTTTGCAGTGAACCATAGAAGTCCTCTCTTCTTCATGTTACAGAGCATCGTGCCAGACTGTTTATGCACCATTTCCTAAAACTCTAAAACTTGGCTCTGGTATTTAAAGGCCAAAGCACAAGCTGCTTTTAGTGAAACAAAGTTGATGAAATATTTTTATTGAGGCTCTTTAGCTACACTTTGAGGGTTTCTTTAAAAATAAAATCCATTCACACCTAATTATTGAGATTTTTACTTGAGAGAAAAAAGGGGAAAGAGTAATACACTATATTGGGGGAGAATCACATAAATTTTTTGTGTGTGTGTGAATTCTATTTTATGTAGTTTTCTTTATAAATCTTGACCTCACTGGATGCTCAGGAAGAGCAGGCTGGGAACTAGCACATTACATATTTCAGATAATAGGCAGTGTGCAGTTCAGTTGTGCTGATACATCAGCTCCCTCTCACCTCAGAGATCTTCAAAGGCACTTACAAACAGATCCCCATATTTCTGAAGATGCCATTATTTGGTAACTGGGTGCTAGATAACAATACCTATACAGCTCCATTTGCCTCACAGTATCTATTCTGTAAGGGTAAGGGTAACCTGCACAAGAGGAAAATGGTTCTGAACAACCAAAACAGCACAGACTGCTGTAATTGGATTTTTTGGATATAACCTGAAGGTTCAGAGGTCTCTGTGTACCCTCTCATGGCATTCATACATGCTAAATAATTCCATTTTCATAGATGAAAACCTTTTCTACAACATCTTCAAAGGCATCCTGTAGGGTTTAATGAAGTCACACTATGAGCTGTTTCACATTCGTTTACAAATCCTACTCATCCTCTACTCAATGCCAGAGCATTTTTCAGCAAAGTGGTAGACAGTGGTTTCTGTGTTAATACAGTATCCCATGGCTTTACAGATGCAACAGGAATTTCAGATGCAAAAAATGAAACTGCTGGGCTGATGACAAAACCCTGACCATAATAACTGCAGTCAATTCAGTCATTCAAGGGAAAGTGAGAAATGGAGGAAAAAGTGGAATATGTCCCAGGAAGATGACTTGTCTGCAGGGTTTCATCTGGCTCTGTACTTCTCACCTAGCCTGACAGAATGCAGGAAGGACAAACACAGTCCTGGAGCCATATAATGATGTTACACTATCTTGTTTTCCTATCAAACTCTGCTCTCAAGCCCACAGACACTTTGACAGAACAATTTCTTTCTTAGAACATCTGTATCCCACTGAAAGCTTTCAAAGCAGAGGTGTGACGTTGACACTGGCAGCTACAGAGGTGTGAGCATGTTTCTGTCAAAGGGCTGCTGGAGATGATCAGTGTAATAAGTTGTCACACTGGTGAATATTTTGTTCTTTCATATAAATGGAGAAAATGCACCAGAATGAAAGGAATACCACTATCAAGGCCCAATAGAAGTAGAATAATAATTATAAAAACGTGTTCGTCTGCCTAGTGATACTGTACAGTGAGGGTCCTAAGACATCTGAGGCAGTCAGAGGCAGTGGTCAAGGTTGGGGCATCATGTAGCAGATGGTGACCAAGTTGGCCTGTGGCCAAGCTACATGTCTTCCTTAGCAGCTATGGAACACCTTCAAGATGCATATGTTCATCATCAGTCTGTGAGAGTTAGGCACAAGGAAATCCAAAGAATTGCAGAAATCTCAGGGTAGGCCTCTGACCACACAAGATGATCCGGGTGAATTTACTTGTGATTATTTCGGGGATAAAAAATAAGAATGGCATTTTTATTTTAAAAGCAGTTTGGAAAATATCTCCACTAGTATCTACAACTGGAGGCAGCAGGGTCAAAAAGCATGCTAGTAGTGAGTGAACAATTTTCTTGGAAAACACCTGAGCATGATAGTCATTCTACCCCACCTCCCAGAAAACCTGACACTTGGATGGCCACTTACCAAATATAACTCAAAGCAGCTGCAGGCCAGGAAGACTGAGCTGAACACAAACTTCTGCTAAACCTACTGGAAACCATGTGACTTGATAATCACCTGACTGAAGGTAACTTTATAGGGGAACTTCCAGCCCATGGATGCTCAGACACCAGATACCCTGGGGCCAGTCTTTGCAAAAGGTGCAGCAGAAGCTGTGTGTGTCACTGGCAGCTGATGGCAGGAGCTCTCTGTCCCCTCCCCAACCTCCATGGGGAAATTAATATCTTGGATGTGGGTCAGCCCAAAACCCCTGACCTGTTGACCCTGGGGCCTTGGAGCTTTTGTGTTTAATGGAATGGCACAAGAGAAACCTACAGTACGATATATTCCCCCTTTAATTTTATAATGTCCCCTTAAACCAGTAATGCACCAAAAGCCTAAATGGGATCATCCAGAGACAGGTAGAAAGGCCAGAATTTGTTAGTGTTGGGTTCTGATCCTGGTCCTGGGGAGAGTCCCTGCTCTGCTCACAGCTCAGAGACCCACGGTGGGCTGTATTAAATGGCACTGTGACAGCAAGGTCCACTCTCACGTTTCTGAGTGGATGCAGTAACGAGGACTGCATCTGTACAGTGCTACCCATGTGTTCCAGAGGCTCTTGCAAGTGCAGAAATGGAGTTAAACTCTTTCCCTGAAAAATCTCAGCTTCATGAAGTTTTGCATTGCAAACCTCCCACCAGAATATCCGAATTCAAACATGTATTTTAGTAGGTGATGACACATCTTGTGTATTATACCTCTCCAGTATGAAACCAGTGCAATAAAATAAAATACACAAAAAGCTTGATATTGTATTTTATTCCTCCCATAAAGAAAAGTACATTAGAACTTTCATTGCCCTGTTCTTATCCAAGACTGTTGGTTGATATTATATGGATTAGAGATTTATCAATCTCCTCCTGTCAGATATTTTCTTTGGTTTTAAAGAAAAACCTTTTTCAGCAGCTAAGCTTGTGCAGACCCAGTGTAAGTTCATGAGAGACAGGTAGTGTATGTTTTGTTTTTTGGTTTGTTTTTTTTTTTATTGTCCTGGATTCCTCTATTTATATAACATCTATAATATCCAGTGTACAATTTGATCATGTTCATAATTCCTCTTCCCTTCAAAGATGTCTGTACAGAGAAGCTTTAGAGCTGCTTTATGAGAAAATCATAAACTGCATTGGAAACTCCTTCCAGGAGCAGGTATTCTTAAGCTACACCCTTCTGTTAAGATCAGTGATGACCCTTTCAAACTGAGATGTCCCTTACAGAAATTTGATTTCAGGAACAATTAAGACCATACCAAAACTCAGACTGTCCCATTGCTCCACAGGAGAATTGCAGCCCACAAGGTCAGTCAGCCCTCCAGCTGTTCACAGGAATTGTATCATACCACTGGATGAGGGAAAAGACACCGTGTGACTAAAATTCACACACTCTACTGCAAACAGAAATAGCCAGGTGCCTTCCCATAAGGATCCCATAAGGTTTGTGCACAAACCACAAGCCCTGCTTACAATGTGGTCATTGCTCACCATGCTGTGACTACAGTTCACCTCCCTCCAAGCATTAAGCCAAGAGAGCACCAGGAGAGACTGTTTTGTTCATGCTCTCTCCAATCTGCTTAACTGACAAAGAGTTTGCAAAACATACTTTGCAGTCTTGACATGCCAACAACACAATTTCAATTTTTGCTCCAGTTGAAGCCTGGTGTTAGTTATCTGATACTTTGCATGGAGTCATCATATTTTCTTCCTCACACACAATTCACATTCATGCATGAGCTTCATTAAATTAGGAGTTTGGAGAACTTTCTCTTTTAAACCATGAAGTCTGCAGGTTGTTTGACAAGTGCTTTACATTTGAGAGCACTTTTTAAAATTTGACAGCTTCAGTTGATGAAGATACAACACTAAACCACTGAATTCATGATTTGTTCCATTCATCTCAAGATCAGTTAATCAAGCTTGGCAAAAACATCTGAAAAATAAATTTACCAGGAGACACATACAAGGCAAGCAATTCACATTCTGCAGTTTATTTACTAGTTACGTCTGAACAGTAGCCAGGTAACTTCTACCTAATCCCTAATAAGGCTGGTTTTTCTCCCTCCCATCAAAAATCTAACACTCTGACCTCAATGTGAAGTGATGGATTAATGTTACACATGCTGTTCTTAAACCTCAGTCACCCTCTGCTATGACAGCAGGATTAGAAGGGAAAGTATGGACTAAAGGCACCCAGCAGATTCAGTGATTTAATTGTCTGAGCTTCTGGTGTGCAGGCTTAACTTTGGCTTAAATAATGTCTTTTTCTCATCAAAAGATGCCTGTTTGAAATGAATTCCTTTTGCTGAACCCCCTAGTTTTTAAGATACTTTGTGCATGACAGAGATGCTTGTTTGCTTAATGTTTCTCAAACATCAATCTGAAGCTCTTTGCTGTGGCCACTTTCTGCATCTTGTTTTGAAGATGTCTTGATCAATTAGTGCAATGTCACAGTTACATGTAGTTATTGTAGCTCCAGCTGCAAGCTGTTAATAATAAACTTACCCACAGGACAAACCTGCCATATGGCTGATGGTCAAGCAAGGCTAAAATATGCATTAGGAAAAAAATGCAACTGTCAACATGAAGCTGGATGTGGCTTATTGGATTTGATGCGGGCATCTGACAGCAATGTTTCTTTTAGCAACATTCTGTATTGCAGGTCAGGAATCTGCCTACTGTGGAATATTTGTCATAGGAAGATGAGGAGAAAAAAAACCAAGGAAGCATTTGTGAAATGGGGAATTCAGCATAGGTTAGTGGTGGCTCATATTTTTTTCCAAAGAGTGATTGTCGAGGAGGACTGATTGTTGATCTGAGGCTTTTTGGTAAGAATGATTTGCTAGAGAAAGTTTTCTTCCAGTTTTTTTCTCAATCAAGAACAGAACCAAAAAAAAAAAAAAAAAAAAAAAAAAAGTGTTTTTTCCTTGTGGATCAAAACAATTTTTTTCATTGCAGGTTTAAATTAACTGGACTGCCAAAAACCATAAGATGTAGAGGAAACTATCCAAAGTCTATCTGATGATATATTCCTGACTTATAGTTTCCTTGTGCAAGGGGAAAACTCAGCATTTGCATATTTTTTGTAACTCTTGACATGTATTCTAGCCACTCACTGAATAGCACTGGCACAGTTCCTTGCCTTGTTGACAACGGCAGTGCAGCAAATACTTCCTTTAGCTTTATAAAAGCAGAAGGTATCACATCTGGGTATGCCATTAAAAAAGACAAATTAAAGAATGACATGAAAGTAAAAGCAAGCCCACCTCTTCTTTGGAGGCCTTCAAGTCCTGCCCCCTCACCTCATCAAAGTCACCTCCCAGTAACTTCGTTTATGACCTGGTGGGTACACAAACAGTTTTGTTCCACACTACTGCCACTTTTATCAATGGGAGCAGAAACTAAACTAATTGCTGTTCTAAGAGCAATCATGCAGTGAAGCCCTTATTAAAAGTCCCAGACTCCTATTTACATGCAGAAAGACTTGATTTGATTAGTTAGTAATTAGAAGCACACTGTTAATCATGCAATTTGAAAGGGATAGCTGGGAGTCACAGCTCCTGGGAGAATTCTCTAATATATGGGAAAGGATTATTTTTTATTAGTCTTTGTTATTAAGGCCTTGTTCTGGCAAACACTTCTGCATGTGCTCAGCTTTAACACGTGACTGGTCTCTCTGACTTAACTGAGTCACTCCCAACATCATGAGCAGAACCCTCTGCATACAAGTTTAAAGGAAACAAACAAAAAAAATAATTCTATTTTCAATTGCCTATTGTTTCTCCTATTGTATTATTACCAAATGTATTTCCCTGTGTTGTGTTAAACATCAAAAATAAAGGCAAGCTTTCCTGGTGGTTTGGAGATATTTGGCCTTTATTGTGCATTTCACTAGATAGGCAAAGGTGCTGTGATTTGAACCTCTGAACTTTAGCAGCTATTCTAAAACTTGTAGCATCAAAACACTTTCCTTCTAAATGTGGTTTTTCATTGGATGATTGGGGGTTTTTTTCCCCTCTCTCAATGCAATCTAATATTCAAGCCAAGCCTGGTCTTCAGCCCACTCTTCTGGGGAAAGGGAGTGCTGTGTGTTCAAAAATGGTTTCTTTTTTAGCCACAAACTTACTTTGAGAACCCTGGTGTTCTATAAAAAACACAAACTTTTGGGTTTTTTTCTGGATTTAGAAAGAGTTTTGGTGAAAATAAAACATCTAGATCAATCCAGGCCTGCTCTTTTCATGGCTTTGCAGACAGAGAGGAATAATCAAGACTGTGGATTTAAACTGAGTTTCGGTCCATAGGCCACCAGCTATTCCTGTGGGTTATTCCTGGAGGATCTGTATGTTAGGATGATTTTTTTCTTCCAGCTAGCTAAACTTGTATGGAGGCATACACAGCGAAGAAAGTTCCCAATTAATAGGACAAGCAAAGCAATCAACAAGAAAAGCATCAGTGTTCAAAGAGAAGTGAAATGTTCTGTAGAAGGGGAGATCAAGATCTTTTGATGTAGCACAAGGTGCAAAGTCAAGAGCAAGGAAGAAGAAAAGTCTGGAGGATAGTGAGGATTGAGAAGAGAGTAGAACATCAGGAGAAAAAGTATTGTGTGAGCTGAACATATCTGAAACCAGTGGAGACATAAAGAGGGAATTAGTCCAGATTTATGTTATAAAATTATTTTTTGCTATTTCCAGCAGGATCAACATGCTTACTCTGATCACAGAAAGTTAATCAAACCCAGCAATTCTTGGCAGCATATTTATGAACCATCACTTACATTAACAATGGTGTGTATACACTGACACACTTGTAAATCACCACTTGCTTAATGTTGATTCGTGGGTTTTCAGTATTTCATCCTACCTGTTTTGTGTGAAGGAAGAGTATCTGTAACACATCTGAATCTTCATGATAACCCTAATTTAGGTGTTACACATATACATTTTCTGAGGCTTTCTGGGCCACCCATCTATTAAATATCCTGCCTCTTGGCTGTTTTGCATGATGTCAGCTCGAGATCTGGCTTTTTTTACTCTGTTACCAAATCCTGACTTCTTCAAACATTAAATAAAATGTTTCTTTCAGGGTTAATTATTTTGGAGTGTGACAAAAACCAGCACCCATAAAGTTTGTTGACATAAAAAGAGTAGATGTGAAAATAAAAATGTATGCATGTCTACACTGAGCTCCTGAGCTAATGCATTGAGTTTCAGATCTTGACAGAAACTTGGCCTCCATCAGTCTTGACTCTGTTTAAGTGACAGGATGGCTGGCAGCACTCACCAGTGCTTGCAGGATGTACTAATATTTACAAGCAAAAGAAGGTCTCTGGCTTTGTTGAAATAACACCACTTTCTTAATTTGACTGCTGGTCCATAGCAGACCTTAACAAACAGCTACCAAGGGAGGAGGTAAAGGACTGAGCTTTCATCAAATGCTAATGTTTACCTTAAACTGAAAAAGTCACAATTATATTAAACAGATTTCTGAGGGCAAAGTATAAATAATGATATCATTCTTCTGGAATATCATGCTCAGGATGACAATGTAAACACTAAGGAGTTCCAAAAGCAAAATGCATAAAGGAAAAAAAAAATATATTGGACAAGATTTCCTCACATAAACAATTAAAAAATGCTTGCAAGTTTCCCGCCTGGTACTGAGGTGTACAATTGTATGTTGTATGGGGGGAGAGGTGGAAGCGGATCTGGAACTTCCCTTTGAGTAGTTGTTAAGGCAGGGGGAATTGCAGAGTTTAAATCAGTTTTCAACCTTGGATCCAAAGTCACCTGAAGTTCCAGAGCAATTTAGCCTCACACTACCATTTCTGCTTAATCTTTGAAATAAGCAGGTAAAATATATAGAATTAATATAATTGTTTGACACTGATAACATTTCCATTCATCTGAAAGGATGTTCTGTTGCAGACTGCTGTGGGATTTAGTTGTGTTTCTGTATGCATCTGCATGGAATAGGTTAATAATATACACCATTAGTGTAAATTATACATTGCTGTTATAAAAATTTTAACTTACTTAAAGAATTTGCATGACCTCCATCAATGGAATGATTCACAATTTTTAAAGCAATTTCTCTCTCCACCACCCTGTGCAGTAAAGAAATAAAAAGAAGGAAACAAAGACTGGGGAATTGGTGTGGGTTTGCTCAAGATTATACAGCAAAACCACAATATCATGTACAATTACATCTAGACCATAAACTAATTTATAAACCATCTCAAAAAATCTGGGTGAAAAGCAGCTCTGTAGAAATTAAAATGATATCGTTTCTGATGTTAATGAGCAGATTTATTTTGAACTCACACAAATACACACAGGTTCATCGAAGTCACTGGAATTCCCTCCACTGTAACCAGCATGAATTTGGATTTTTGTTCCAGAGGGAAATTTTACACTGAGAGCATTTGATTTCAAAGATATAAATAAAGATTCAGAGATAAAGTCTCTGAAGGGGTGCTTCTGCAATGATATATAGCAACAGAAGGTAAGAGTGGGATAACAAACAAAAAAACCCACAGTGTCTGCAAGGCTCTGGCATGTTGTGTATAATTAGAAATGTGTACTGCAAAACAAAATCATCAAATAAGCTTTCAACTACCATTTATAGCAAAATAGCTAGAGAAACCTTTTGCTTTTCTGTGAGATGAAATCAGACAGAGGAAGAGGCACAGCCCAGGCAAGGGAAGCGAGTGATGCTGTGCTGTGAGGCACTGCCCCAAGCGCCCCAACGAGGATCCCAGGAGCGGAACAACATCAATGGGTTCCTTGTCTCCCTCATTTCCACTCACAGCCAGGCAGCAAGGCTCTTCCCAGAGTTCAGGTTCTCTGCTAGGAAAAAAGTCTGCAAATGGAAAGGATGTGATCTGGGCTGTTGAGGTGTTGAGCCAAACACAGTGAAATACACAGCCTGAGGAATGAAGTAATGAAGCTGTCTCTGCTACTGGCCATGAGATCTCCAAGTTGTTAATCTCACTGGGTGTTTCCAAATACAAATTACAGAAGCTTCATCCTTCAGGTGGAGGTGATTTAAGATACCAGTTCTTTGATGCCATATGATGCCTGACTTTGGCATGTATGCTTAACATATAAAATAACTAACTGTTAATTTCCTTGTTCACTCTATCAGTTTTTAGACACTGTAAGTGTAATGTTCACCCCAGCTTTTTTCTGTTTTCTAGAGAGAAGTGGTAGCGTCTTCAATACAAAATGCCATGAAATCTGTTAAGCCTTTGGAAAACCACCCCAAGGAATTCTTGGGCACTCCATTGTATGAACATTTTAAAGGATTAGCTGTGGATAGGCAGAGGAGAGATTTCTGGCACTGACACCACCTCAGCAAGCAAATAAGACACAGAAGCCACACACAAGGACAAATACTTTACCATAGAGAACTATTACCTCCCAGTATTGGCTAAATTGGAGGCCACCAGGACCTCTGGAAAGCAGATCATTGCCAAACAGGTGTGCCTGAATTTAGATGTTTATGTTTCTCAACATTGAAGCTATGAATCAGCATAAAGAGCAGAATTTGACCTTCACAGAGGTTTGTGGCACATTCATTTTCAAGGTCTTAACCACCACTTTGGATGACCTTTTGAATGCATCGTCACACACACCTCTCCCTAACACAGAACAGTATTTTTATTTGTCAAATTGCTCTAATTTCTTCCCTGAATGGAAATGAGAGTCCTGAATGCCAGAGCAACTTCCAGTGAATATTAAAGACCTTGTGACATTTCTATAAAAGAAACAACACGTTTGAGTTTTATTTATGTTTTCCTGATGGTATTATCAAGTAGATTATTTTTCATCTTGCATCTTATTTGGGGTCACCATAGGGAGCTTCTGCTGCTTTCCAGGAGAGTCTTGGCAGAAGCTGTTGTGGCATGAATTTTAAAGGGGCTTTAACATGTGGTCTTCCAGCAATCTTCCTCTGTATGTCTAGCTCTTTCCACCACAGTATTACAGCAGCTGTAGATGTGGAAAAACTCACTTTTTCCCTTCTGCTTTTTGTAATGTAATTTCAATCCAAGTCCTGTGACACTTTGAAGCATCTAGAGTTTCTGCAGATTTCAATGTAGAAATACATTCCCAGTATTTCTCAACATTTCAGAGCTAATTTTGTCAACCTGGAAGCTTTCAGATAGGTTAATGATATTCCATTTCATATTAGCCTAACCCAAACTTGTAACCTAAAAGCCTCTAAATGTTTGTATGCATTTCTTTTTTCCTAAATTTTGATGAATAAAATGATTAGGAAACTAGAAACCGATTCAAATGGTGCCACATAATCCATGGGTTTGAAGCTTGGCTGCTTCTTTGAACAAAGAAAAAGGAACTGTATTAATATAAAACATAACCAGTAAATTGTGTGACTGGCACCAGCACTCCAGCAGCACTGCCTTTCAGATGAAAAATATTTCAGAAAGAGAATAATGCCTCGGTTGAAGTCCAGAACTTCATATGATGTTGCACTGTGTAGAATTCAGCACTTCCTTATGAAATGTCATTCCCCTAGCTACAGTTATATTAAAAAAAAATAAAAATAAAAAAAGGCCGTCTTGGTTAAGGCCCATTGTTATTAATTGCTAAAAAGCTGACATGGTTCCTTGAGGGCTTCCCAGAGGCCACAGCTGTTTCCATACCCTGGGCTGTTTCTCTATACTTTACAGGATGAGGCTACAGCACCTTTCAGCCCAAGACACCTCATACTCAGGCATGTCACGAGCACTGTTGTGTTTTACACAGAAATGACACTTTGGTGGCTGCAGGGCAGTGCAAGAAGTTGTCAATGCTTCTTCCCAGATCAAGGCTTAACGTGGCCTGATGCAACTGGGGATGTCTGTGATGGAGGCCACAAGTGCTAGTCTTAAAGAATGGTTTTAAGTAGCCTTTTAAAACTTTCTGAAGTCTGTATTGTAAAAAAAGAGATGCTTTTATTGATGCTTCTAAATAGACAGTTCCTTCAAAAGAAAAAGCTAGCACTATTCTGCTTTTTGTCCTTGGCAAAGACCAAACATTTCCTTTTCATTCTCCAACACTTGCAGACAGGAAGGAAAAACAGCTTTAAAATCCCTTGAGGAAAAAGGAAAAGAGCATAGATTTCAGTTTTATTGCTTTTAAACCTTTTATGCCCCAAACTGAAATATTTGAGTGTCCATAGAGTTCCATGTTTGATGATCTTTATTGGATACATATATCTTTGTTTATAGAAACATTGTTTAATGGTTCAAACATTGAATTGCAAAAAATTATTCATTTTAGAAGGATAAAATATACCATTCTCCATTCTAATAAAATATTGAATACCATCTATAATATAGATTATAGTAGTAATGCCTCTGGTAGGATCTGACAATCCAAAATTGTTTTCATGAATGTCCTGGAGTTAAGGTTAATGCACTGAAGAGCTGTTACTCATCAGTGTGCAATACCAGCTGATACAGGTATAATAATCCTGCTACAACAGCACAGGGCAGCAGAGAAATTGCTCTTCTAAGCTATAAATATGGGCTGTAGTTCACAGGATTCTTCTCTACATACAAGTCTGACTTCCAACCAATGTGTAATTGAAAATAAGCAAACACAAAAAAACTAAATATGACTAAAACAATAATATAACCCTGTCTTTCCCCAAAACAATTGACAGTAAAATCAAAGTTGTAACACCTCATGTTAATCTTTATCTTTGTAGATACTGAAAATCTTTAACTGGAGTCTTTCTTACCCATTTTTAATATCCTCCTTCCTGCAACTCCCATCCCAAGCCTGACATTGTAGGACTGCTGTATTAATTAGTGTCAGCAGTATACTTGCAACAGGTTTAGGAGCACCCTTCATTATTAACAGTAGGATTTATTCTCATTTTACTGGCAAACCCTGACAAAGGTCTTGGATTTAATTAAATTTAATTAATTAAAAGGGGGTATTTATCTTTAAGCTTGTGCAAATGTAAAGACAATTGTTTTTCTCCAGAGAGGTCAGCTACAAAAACGGCAACTCTAATAACACACTTTGCTAAATTACTCTTCTATTTTCAGCCCAGTGTTATGTCCTTGGTTTTATTTATCTGATCCTCATTTCCATTGTGTCAGGGCTATCCACAGAATGAAACATTCAGTAAGAGTGGGAAAATCTACACTTTTTTGCTGCTCCTCAGCTAGAACATAAAAATCAGTCAGTTGTAAAAGTTTATATAAAAGAATGACATTTTGCAACACCCTTCTTTAAAGTGGCCATGCTTGTGCTTTCTTACATTTTGCAGGGGATCAACTGAGAAAATTTGGATCCACCACAATGCTTTCCCTGTCAACTAGACTCTGCAGACCTGGAGATGTCAAATTCAATGAATACATGCTAATGAGGGGGTTCTCATTTGCTTGACTGTAAGGATTCCCATCTTTCTTGTCTTAAAGTTGATGGGAGAGTTTCTTTGCCTTACCAGATGTCAGATTCATTACAGGATTGAGGATTTCAGGAAAACATAGCCTTTGGCAGAGAACAGTCTTTCCAGTATGACAGGGAAAGTAACAAGACTCCCAAATAAACTTCATGGGTTTAAGACCATATAAGAAATAAAATATTTTGTTCAAGTGAGTTCTCTCTTTAAGAAGTAAATACATTAGGCAGGATAAACTTTAGCATTGTTATTTCAGGAGGATATCTTTGGTTCCCTTCTAAGAGTCAGGATCCCTGTCCTATAAGTCTGGTTTCTTCTAGATGTCCTATGTTGCTTTGACAAGAGTCAGAGTGGTTGCAAAAAGAGACCATTCTCCAAATCATAAGCCTTCTTCTATTTTAAAGCTGAAAGGGATATTAAAAAAAAACAAAAACTTTTAACTTCTTCAGAGAGGCATGATGAAAGAATTTTCTACATTTCCTTAATAGAACAGTTTGCTTTTCATGTGTCGCTGGACTTGTCTGCAAAATTGCAATTAAAACAAAATTTTGACAACAATTTGGGGAGCACAGGATTTTTATTCCAACTCATTCTTGCAGGAAGCAGAGTTTATTAATAAATAGGTCATTTGCAAGTATCGCTTCTAAGTTACTTGCAGAATAACAAAAAACTTAGGACCATTTTTTATACAAGACAAAAAATAAGATTTTGCCCTTTTTGTTTAATGATGATCTCTTCAAAACCAGAAGTGGAGGGCAGTCTCAGTAGGTTGCTGGGAGGAAGGTTCATATAGGAGTCCTGACCAGTCCTTCCTCTCCCTCTCTGCAGATCCACCTTTATAGCACGCTTTGCAGAGCAGCTTTTGCTGTTTGCATCAAATGCCTCTACAGGTTACAATTTAGAGTGGAAAAAAAATAGTGTGGAAAGCTGTCAACTGTCTTCAAAAAGCTTGCTTACCACAGAGTTTTTTGATAGGCATTCACAGTCCTTACCTATTTACAGGTTAATTACTGCTAACAAATACTAACAAAACAGGAATGGAGATACCACCAGGCATACTTATTGCTGTACAGTAAAGCAGAGAAGGGGAGCTTCCACAGTGTCCCAGTGCAAGAGAAAATGGCCATTGCACTGGTTACAACAGGCTTTTCCACGTGGGAGACTCATTAATTAACAGCAGGCATCTGGAGAAAACCTAATGCACAGAGATATTAATTACTGCTGAACACAGTGCCACAAACCAAAATGAAAACAATTGCAGTTATTCAAATTCAGCAGTAATCAATTTAGTCCAGGAACAGAAAATATGGAGGAGTCTCTTTCAATGGCATGAAAATTTTGTCAATATAGATGTGGTTATAGCAATGAAAGAAATGCAAAAACACCACCCAGCAGCACTGCCTGTGGAAGGTTGTCAAGGATCCTTGAGTGATCAGCACAGACCTTCTTCTAGGATTGAGGACTATCCATGCCCCCGCTGATACGCTTCCTAAACCATAATATTCTCTCAATAAATGCAAGGTAAGATGATAAACTGGATACAAGTCTAACTCTACTCCTTAAAATATTCTTGACTGTGATACTTCCAGCTTTGCTCTTTGTGTATAACTGTGAGATGCCAGAAAAGTATTTGACATTAAACGTGTGGAGGAAAAGCTTCTTCTTGCCTCCTTGAATGCTTTCTTCATCTCCTCTTGCTTCAGTTTACAGTGCCTGGAACTTATTTTGCCAGTGGTCAGGTTCAGCAAATGCAAGGATGAATGTGAGTGTTGCTTCTCTCAGCTGCCTGTTCAGCACTCAGGAATTTCTCCAGTTTCCAGCGTCCATTCCAGTTTTTCTTCAACTTGCTTTGGATTCATGAGAGGGCAGTCTGTCTCTTCAGTTGCAGGCATTTTGGGGAGCAGATGGAGGCTTCCTGGATCTTTGTACAGCACTCTGATTGGATACATTAGTTCTTATACCTCTGCAAACAAAATACCAAGAATTACCTTTACAAATGTCCCTACATAAACATCCTGCAGACAAGGACTCATACCCTCATCCTTTCCATCTCTCACTAAGCTCATTCTGTATCTTCATTGCCAGTTCAAGACACAATCCAAGAAAAACAAGTTTCCCCAGGTCTTATTGGCAGACTTTGTGCGAGGCTTGGGTGTTCAACCTCATGTACAGCTTTTGCCAATAAAAATGCAATATTCCACTTGCTCGCCAGGGAATATAACGGGCATGTAGGGATGGAAATTCCAGCATCAGAAAACCTGCTAGAGCAAAACCTGCACATCAGCTGTCAGCAGGCTAGCAGGAGTGAGAGCATCTGAGAGACTGAGAGCCTCCTTAATATCTATCCTAGCACAGTCTCTAGACTAGTGTTTGCTTTGTCTTCACAACCAGAATATTTATTTCAGGGAATGGGAAAAGGACTGAGGCTGCATACTAAAATTTATGGTTTTGCCAAGAAGCTGAAAATTGTTGCAGTCCTTTTGATGACTTAAAGAGTATGGGACATGCCATTAAATCACATTGGGACAAATCAAAAAGCAACCTCTTCCCTGAAATATTTGGAAAGCTGAAATTCACACTGCAGCCCCTCTGTTCTCACCACCCCCTGTCCAAACAGGAGCCAGCTTCCTGCTCCCCACATTTCCACCAGGATTATCTGCAGAGAGACCCTTTGCTTACCAGAGGAGCATCTCTGAGACAGGTGTGTGCTCGGAATTTGCAGGGCACACAGAAAGGGCACACAACTTTTCACAGCATTTACTTCTCACAAAGGGTAGGAAGAGACCAGCCTGAATTTGGCATGTAGTAACTTTTAAAGCTAAATAAAACCTGAAGAGCTCCACTGCCTGAAAGCAATGAGATCTGCAGCACTATGAATCACCTAGTAAATATATGAGCTATCAGAGTCAATGAATGGTAAGAAATGAAGGAAGTCTGTGCAGGCTGATGAACCAAACTTTTTATTGCATGCCTACACACATTTTGTATTTGAAATGTCACAAAAACAGAAAGAGCAGGCATAGCTACCTAAACTATACCTTCAGGTCTCTGATCACATGGACATTCTGAAAAGACCAAAACTTTAAAAAAAAAAAAAAAAAAAAAAAAACCCACCAAAAAAGTTAAGGACAAATAAAATTACATTATTTATTTTCCATATGCAGATGCACCACTTTTGAAAGGTGTCATGGCACAATTATTGGAGCCCTTCTTGTAGCCCAGGTCATCAATCTCCCAGTGATACAGATCAGAGAAGAGAAATTTTATAGCCTGTCAGCTCCACGGTGAATATAAAAGATTCCTGACTCTGCAGCCTAAGCTTCTGCATTTCCAAAGCCTGGAGGATGCATAGGATTAATTTTAAAATAATGGCAGTGGATCTGTAGGTCTAGCCATTCACAGAACATAATGCACTATCTTTAAAATTCAAACATATGGCTGGGCCCAACAAACCCCAGAGAAATCGGCAGTTACTTTCTTAATTTAAAAGTTACACTCTTACCAGCTAGTTTGCAAAGGACTCTTTAAAGGGTCCTTTGCAAAATTTAGATTTTGCCCAAAAAATAGGTTTAAAAAAAGAGAAAGATCAACAGAAGAACTTCAATTCATTTTGAAGTTAAGTTGAACATCATATGTAGTTTGAATTTAAGGTCATTCATTGCCATTTGTGAGCCCCAACAGCAGAACACATAATGAATAGGAGGTGAAACACCTAGCAATACAGAGAAACAACAGCATGCTTGGCATTAAGGTGCAGATGAAGATACTACTAAAATGTTTATGTACAAATCTTAATGGCCTTTTAATCGCTAGAGCTGAAATAATTGCAATGTCCAACTCTTAATACTTGCCAGGTAACTCTTGATCCAAGGACATTTTCTAACCTGTATAAACCTGAAGGGTACTTTCTTCCAGGCCCCAAAAGAAAGAGTAATTTGTGTGCATGTGGATGGCCAGAGTCCCTGGAAGCATCAGACTGCCCACAGAAAGCACACAAAACCCTGGAGGCACAGGAACTGGGACTGACTAACTGGACATCTGTGGTGGCTGCTGTGACAGTGGAGCAGATGCTGCTGAATGTCTTGATGTTGGCAAGGGGCTGAGAAAAGTTCACTCAGGCACCCTATCCCCACTCCACAGGAATCCCAGCAAGCTCCTGGAGCTGGGTAAGCTGCAGAACCTAAGGATGAATAATGCCTCTGATGAATTTAACCTGAATTTCTGATGCTCAGGTTTTTAATCCAATATCACAGTTATTAGACCTCTCTTGATTTTTCATCTTCAGTTCAAGTAGTGTTTCTGACCAATAGTGAAATATTCTGCTGCATGATTTCTGGAATGTGAGCTATATTGATTAATCAGTCTTAGTTTCAATTAGACACTTATTTTCTGCGATCAATGAGTTTAATTCACATTACAAAGAGGCATAATTGTGAGCCTGACTATTTCAGAGAAAGCAGCCCACTAAAACAAAGTTCTAAGAAACATTGGATTATAGCATTTTAGAGGCTTTACAATCTTTCTTTTTTGGTCTCATAACACTTTTCCTTCAGTAACATACCTAAAAATATTAAAGCTGCTATAAAATTTATTAGCTGGAAGCAAAGTATAAATGTATTCCTTCTCTTACCACGTATGACCCCTCTACTCCCCTCCTTGTTAATAAACAGTTTCCAATCCCATATAAAACGTGCTTGATGCATTATTGCATTGCTGATTGTAACTTTTGTCAGCACCTTAGTGACTGACATCACATAATCACTTGTGCATCTGGTTCCTGGCTGCAAAGAATGTAGTCAGATTGGTCTATGTTTTATTTAATTGGCTCTGTACCTGGGCCCTGTTTAATGGCTTGAGGAAACCTGACCTATTGATGTCTCGTCCCCTATAAAATCCATCACTTCCGATGCAAATGGTTGAGCATGTGAGCTTATTTCACTTGCCATCAGTTATGCTGGGAGCAAAATGTGATTGGTAGAAAACAAACACCAAAAGAATATAAATGCAGATGGAGAAAATTCCATTTGAAGTTTGAATGCATCTTCAGGAGAAATTTTTATACTGTTCACACAGAGGCAATTAATAATTTTAATAGAAAACATTATTTTTAGAAATGCCAAAACCCTTGGTTAAAAGCTGAAAATAGATGGCAGTCCTTCTATACATTTTATTTGATTCAGTCAGCTGCTGAATCTTTATTTTAAAATGCCTAAGTCAGGAAATAGCAATCCACTCACAGCTCATTATTACCCAATGGGGTCACAGTCCACCTCTGATCTAGAAGTAGGCATAGAGGGAAAACTTCAAGTGCTCAAGAGGACATAGTGGAAAATACTTTAAGTCTTACAAAATAGTCTAAAATAATATTAAATAATTCCTGTCAGCTTCTAAAACCAATCCTGGGTAAAAGTAGAAAATTCTACAGAATTGCAAGAATGTCTTTAAAAATTACCTATAACACTGTAAGTGGTTTATTGCATTTCAGCATTGAAAAAATAAGTGTCTGAGGCTTATTTAAAGAATCTCACTGAGTGTGAAGGAAGAAGGCAATTGCCTGAGAGAAATTATAATATGCTGGTTATTGCCTACTAAACTATTGCAATATTGTAAGAGAGAGAGATTTGTTTACCTGCCCATAAACATATTTATCCCTAAATTTGCACACCAAGGTTTTCTTCACCACTGCAGTAGTCATTACTTGAATTAGTCCCTTAGAAATATTTATCCATCATTCTGAATCTACCTAGATTTCCTTAAAAAAAAAAATCTTGTACATTCTTGTTAATTATCCTAGCAGCTCTGAAAACAGGGAGAAATTTTAAACACATAAAATCAAAAATATTTTTTAAAAGTATATAATTTTCATCAATATGTAATGGCAATGCTCCCATAACCCTTCCAAACCAGCTAGATCTGTACACCCTTCAAAAGCTTCTGTCTCAAAGTCTGCTTCCTTCTCCAGCAGGGAGCCTTGATCCTTTTTCAATTACTTTTAAAGAAAATATGCCACCTATTTTTTAAAGACAGAGATGGTCCCTGCTGGGGATTTTCAAATCAAGTGGTCATTTGTGTCTTTATCTGCAAGTAGTGCAGACAGCCAAGCCAAGTCTCCTATGAAGAGACACACACACTGTTTTCCACCATCAGGTCACAGGCTCTGGGAAGACACTCCCCAGTAAAACTTGAAAAACAACTCCAAATTATCTAGGAAGAAATCTGCCATTGAATCCTGGTAAACTCACTTGCAACCATGGTGAATAGAAGTATTTTTAACATCTGGGGTATTTTAAATGATTTCTATCAAAATGTCTCAGTTCACTACAATTACACAACAAGAAATCAAGTGCTTTTTGGGGGTCAGAAAATTATAGTATTCCTTCCCACAGATCAGCTCAAATTGCATATTCCTTTTAAGAAAATGAAGTTATCTTGGGCCCAGCTGTAGTATATCCATATGAATGCTTTATTGTGTACAATAATCTGTGCCATCTGCTTTGGCTATTGAAAAATTGGTTAGCAATTGTCAAGCTGGTCTTTTTCTGAAATGCCTCAGCTTTGCCAATGTAAAACCATAGAATATGGCTTTCTGTAGCTCTACTGCAGATGGAAACATCAAAATATTTGGCAATGGCATTTCCAGAATTGCAAAATTGTCATATAAAAGAGTAGCTTTTAAAACCCACAAAAAGACTTGTGTCTGCTGGTTTATATATCAGCTTCTAGCTGAAAACTGACTTTTCATATTCCACAGAGTAAAAAAGGTTTGCCAGAAGTTTAGCATTATGGATGATTTTGTCATGAAACTTTAACCAGTGTTGCTAATGATCACCTTGAGTACATAGAGAGCTTTGCTGGTTCTTACTGTCCTGCATCCTTTTTCCTCTGCATCCTGTATATCACAGTCATTGTTCACTCCACTGCTCTGTTCCTGATAACCACTCTGGTTTGTAGAATTAGGTGTCCTGAGCAAATACTGAAAACTAATGTTTAATGGCTGAAATTAAAAACAGGGATGTATTAAATGTCCTGAAACGATTTTGTGGGCCATTTTTTCCAAGGAAAAAAGGAAAGGAAAAAAGGAGAGGAAAAAAGGAAAGGAAAAAAGGAAAGGAAAAATGGAAAGGAAAAAAGGAAAGGAAAAAAAGAAAGGAAAAATGGCATGGGCGGGGCGGGGCGGGGTGGGGCGGAAAGGAAAGGAAAGGAAACTGGAAAGGAAACTGGAAAGGAAACTGGAAAGGAAAGGAAACTGGATAGGAAACTGGAAAGGACACTGGAAAGGAAAGGAAAGGAAACTGGAAAGGAAAGGAAACTGGAAAGGAAACTGGAAAGGAAAGGAAACTGGAAAGGAAACTGAAAAGGAAAAGGAAATTATTGAAAATCTTGAAAATTGTGCACCACAGCTTAAGCATGTATTTACTAAAGACAAAGGAATGGAACAGGATAGCTTGCAGGAAGAATAATGACACAAAGACATGCCACAGTTCCTGAGAGTTAATGCAAGGAACAGTTGGTTATATGATATCCATCAGTGAAAGGTAAGACAACAAAACCCAAGCCCATATTTAGCTAAAAGATATCTAGAAGATCCAGCTTTGAAGAACCATTTTCTGACCCTACATCAAGAAGCTCTCCCTTCTCTATTATCTGTTCCTTTATCTTAATGCATCCAATAAAAAGTACAGCTTTCCATAATAAGTCTTACTTCCTTTTTATTTCCTGTTTCTCTGTGATGTTTCCTGATGCTTTTATCCACATGAAATATCACTTAAAGGTTTCTTGATAAGGATTCTTTTATTGTGAGAATTGCAAGAGCAGCAGCAGATGCTAATACCTAGGGTGATCCTAGCCTCCTACATATGAGTAACAAACTCAATTACCTGCATGCATTTACTGTATGAAGGGAAAAAGGCTCTTCCATCAACTTCTTCATCTTGCAAACAGCAAAAAGAATTATTCTCTCCAGTTTGTTGCACATATTACTATGTTTTCCTCAGAGATGCTCCATTTATCTTAGATGAAGCAGCAACAGGAATCCTTGCTAAGTCCTGATAATTTTTTTCAGAATTTCACAGTATTGAAGATCCTCAGCTGCTGGAGGCCATCAGCCAGGACAGAATGGACCTGTCCTAGGGCAGCACTTGCTGGAAGGCAAGTAAGCACATGCAGGCAGGACCTAGAAAAGCAAAGCAAGCACAACAGGGCTTTTTTTCTGCTGTGGGAGGTACAGTAAGCAAGAACAAGCCCTCAGAAACACTCACCCAGCATAGCTGCCTGTGCAGGATCATTATAATTCACAATTTGAAAGCCCACACCACTTGGCTAACAGCTTCACCTCCATCTTCTTGTACCCTCCCTTCAGGTGTTTGTATACATGATTTTGAGTTATCAGGGCTTCTCATATTAGTACCTGCTAAACTTGAGAGCAGATCAAGGCTGAGTTGGGCCCTAAGTGTACAACACTGACTGTGATTAGTGGTGGTCAGCCCCTGAACTGCCATGTGTCCAGGTGGATCTTCCCTGAGGAAGCAGCTATGGTTTTAGACTCCAGAAAGACCACCTATAATTCGTTGGACCCTTGTTGCTGGAGTGGGGACATCTTAATTTTGTACTTATCATCAGAAAGTTCTAGAGGAAGGGGCTCTGTAATTCCTTCATTACAATTAGGGGAATTGCAAATTTTCTGTCAATCCCCTACCTTTATAATGCTGAATTGTTCCTTCAGATAGTCAATTAAAACCTGCATTTCCCTGCATGATTCATAATCTCTGTAACACCCAGGAGCTGTGCTTGTGATGGTGACAGCTTACTGTGATCTCTCAGGACACCACACCCTGTCACACATCTGCTGTTTCCATGGTATGCTGGTGGTGTTTAACTTTCAGCTAGCAGATGTGTCAGCAACTCAGTCCAGAGTTGCTGAGAGTCTCTGTTTTTTTCCAAAATCCAAGTGTCATCTAGGCAGACTCTGGGAACCTCCAGACCATCACAAATCTGTTGTTATTCCCAGAGAGTTGTCGTAGGTGCCAAGGAAAACCCAACCAGTGGCAAGGGAAATAGTTTCTTCTGCACATATAAGGTGTTAAATATGAACAAACGTGTTCTGTGTTTCTCCTGAGGAGAGTTTCAGAACCCTGCTGATGCATCACATGTAAAAAAAATATTTGGTTTCAGCAAGGTCTCCACTCAGAAGCAATGCAACACGATCCTTTTACACATTTAATTTCTTCCATTTGGCTTATACTTAAGCAAGGGAATGTGCCCTTTTTGCACATTGAGTATCTGGGGGTTTTACTTATGTTTATCAACCCACCTTTTCTGCAGTGCAAAAGGAACTTGCCTTCAGACTTGAGCTGGGGAAAGTTTGTCTTCTTCCATCTACTCTTTCCATTTTTCTGCCACGTTTAAAAGAGCTTCCTCAGAAAATACGGTCTCTGCCTTTTTGCTGAGATTAAAACCTATGTATGCTTCTATCCCATTGATTGCATCTTACAGTGTTATAATTATGCATATTGTACATGGATCTGTGGCCTATCAACACATTCAGGCTGCATACTGCCACTCTACATAGAAAAGGTGACTGACCTAACTCATAGTCTCTAATCAAAGGATTTTCTCTTTCAGCTGCCTTCACTGCCAAATGAATGATTGTATCACTCTTTCTGGAGCTAAGCCAGATCATGTTCCTGTGGCCATCTCCAAATAATCAAGAAAACCCTTTTTTGCACCTGATGGTCCACTCATTTTCTATTATGATACTGTACTCAAGACAGTAACCCTGCTGTGACTTGGTTTTATATGCACATTCCTTACAACATATTGTAAAGTGAGGTGATTTTCCCCCCAAAGCTTTGTGCTGTGCTTTTTGACACAGCTCATGATGGTCAGCATACACTCTGTATAACTCTGCCTGATTTACTTATGCTTTACTACCTCAAACCTCCTGTCTCACACAATTCTCAATTCTTTATAATCTTCAGACTGTGCACACTTTCTGCTCCTCATAAGCCTCATTTTAGACACAGAAGATCTTTTTTGTCTTTTGTACATATAACATCTTCAAAGCTTGCAGAGAAGGTTGCATAGAGGGGAGAGTTCAGATATCTTCATTGATGATGTGGAGCAGCCAGATGCCTCTTCACAGTGACTCAGTGTTCCCTCAGCTTTTCCTCTTCACTGCCCTGGCCTGAAGTGCATGCAAAATGGGACAGGCAACTCTTCAGTGGATGTGAGCAAGGAGCTCAGATGGTAGATGTCAGTGTCAACAAAACTCCCCGATCCTTCTCTGATGTTCAGTTTCCAAAAGATGAGCTGCAGTTCTACTCTGAACTTGAAGCGATGTTTGTTATTTAGGTGATGGTGAGTGTGTCTGACTGGACTTGTACTACTTTTCAGAGCACACATTTGCAAGTTTAATATAGACCAATATCTTGGTATAGATGTTTATTGCTGCTCATCCCAGAGAAGGACACGAGAACCCACAATCATGCCAAAACTGTATAGAAATGTAGATGTGAAAAGGAATAACAAGCAAATTTCTGAAAGGTAAACCCACAGCTTAAAATTAACAAGAAAACATTGATATTTAACTCAACAAAAAGAGATTGGCAATTTACCAGCCCTTTGTGAGCAGCCATCATCCCACATAGGTCAGTAAGCCTTTCATCCCAAGAGCTTCAAATACAACATGTGACTTTAATCCCTGTGACACGGCAAAACAATGTGTACCAAGGAATTTGGCCACTGGCAAGGAGCCTTGCTTTTAGTTAGAAGCCAGTCATTCAAGCAGCATGTGTGGTCTGCAAGTGGCTCTATTCATTATCCCCCTAATTCCTACTGGGTGTGCCTGTACGGGGCTGTTTGCTGGGCTCATTCCTGGCTCAAACTGGTGAGCATTGTTCCACATCCCCCTGTGCTGAACCACCCTGTCTGGGAGGCTGCAACCCCTGGCCTTGCAGACCGTGAGAGGACAGCAGGGAGCCCAGACAGACAGACAGACAGACAGCGTTCATCTTGTGGCACCCAGCAATGTCATCAGGCCTTCACTGCCCAAGGGTGCACTCCACTTCCATGGCCCAGCAGGGAGAGGCTCCTCTGCTAGACCTGGAGATCCTTCATAACCCTACAGAAGTAAGGAAAAAGTGCAGTCTGGGGCAGTGTAAAGCTTCTGCCTGGGAGAGAGAAGAGAGAGTTAGAAGGTGTCCTGAGGCATCCCTCCAGTGTTTGTATTCCCTTTAGACACTGTGTGGTAGTGAGAATAAAGTCTCATATGGAAGGAGATTCCTGTCCATTGCAGCTCTCCTCTTGGGAGCTGCTGCATCTCTATTTTCCCATCTGTAAAAGAAGCTACCTGTTAACTTCTCTGTCCCTGTAGAGCACTTACTTCAGGCATCATTTCTATGAAACTGTATCTTTCTGTCATAACACTAAACAAGATGTTCACACAGGTGATTTTTTTTCCTGAGTCAGTTTACCAGTTTTTCAACATATGTAATACAAGATACAAGAAATGTACTACTGTAGTTCAGTTTTATTCCATTAATGGGATTGTTACCACTTCATCAAATAAAACTCGGTTCATCTGTTCTCTGTAAAGATTCACTCAATGTAGTTAAAAAAAAAAACCCAATAGTTTGTGATTTGCATACTTTTCTGTCTAAAGTAAATGGTAGCTAAAACTCCATGCCAATATGTTTGATATTACACTTAGAATTCTGTGTTGCCTTTATCTATTTTTAATATTAAACTATTAACTATTAACCATTTTTAACATTAACTTTGTTTTAATTTTCTTCTTAGATACTGAATTTTATTTTTTAAGAGAACTAGAAAGCATGTAGTGATGCTTGGAGACTGGCTTTTTTCTTTCTTTCTTTTTTTTTTTCTTTCTTTTTTTTTGTTTCCTTAACTGGCATATGGTTCTTTTCTATTAAGGTTTCACACCTCTGGCTGACATACAATCTGTTTGCTAAGAAAATAGGCTTTTATCAGGTTATGAAAAGTTCCTTACAAAAAGAAAATCCAGTGTATTTTGATATTTTGTAAAACATCTGGAACTTTTTCTTTTCTAAATGCATTAAGGCTTTTCTTTCTTGAAAGACAGAAGTCTCCAGCAGGCTCTGAAGGCAATGGGTGGGAGATGCAATGTGTGCTGTAACTACAGAGTTTAGAAACCACAGCAATGTTGCTGAAATCATAAGAGATAAAAGGGAAAGTAGGGGTAAGCCACTAGCACATCCAAAACCAGCTGGCTCCCAACAGGAATTTCTATTTTGGTTTTGAAGGGGCTTGGTGAGGTTGCACAGACTAGAGCTGGTTTCAACTCCTCTTTATGTCTGGCAGCATTTGCCCAAGAGACGTGGTCAGTTTGGGGGCACAAAGTGGAGAACAGAGGTCAGGAGCCTGCCAAAAAGCCCAAGTGTGCCATGGGGACATGGCAGAGAGGGAAAAAATCCAGCACAATTTCAAAGGGAATGGGTTTCAGATCCAAAACTAATCATGTTTCATCATTTGTGGTGAAAGAAAAACGAATTCATTCTGTTCTGGGCCAAAAAAAAGGACTATCTCTAAGCTTTTTCAATTCAATTGTTTCTTGATGAAACAATTATTGTGAAATTATTAATTCAGAAGTATTCCTTTTGAAAATGTCAAAATATTTTGTGTTTTATAAGTTTGGCAGAATTTTTTTTGTTCTGAGGAGAACTAGTCTTTGGGACAAGTATCCACTGCGACATAGATTGTTATTTTGTTTTTCTAATATTTTCCCCCTTTCTATCTTTCAGGGGTAATTACTGCTTCTTAAGCCCATTTAGCACTCCATAAGCTTTCTCAAAACCAGCCACACATTTCCCAAAAGAGAAAGGAGCTTCTTTTCATAACTCACTCACTATTTTTTAATGTCTAGGACAACGTACTGGTGACAAGTTTTATTTCCACTCACACAAGGCATTGGCTAATAAGTAAATATTGCAATTTTAGAGTCCATTTAAAAAATTCATTCTGTGTTTCAGGCTCAAAATGAAGTATCAGTAGCTAAATTTTATATGACAACATTGATCATACTGCAGAGATTCAGGTAAACATGCTGTGTAATTACAAAAGCTCACTATTTGTAAAAATCAGTCACACAATCCAGTTACATAGGTTTAGTGCGCTCCTTGATGTCTGAAAGGGGGGGTTAAAAGAACTGGTTTAGATAAATGTATCTGACTGCATTTGCCATGGGCTGAGAGGGCTTGCAAGGAGAGGCACGGCATGGGTGAGAGCCCATCATGCCTGCTTCATGCCTCAGCTCCCACCACAGCCCACCAGCCTCTTCAAGAACCAAATACCTCTCCTTACCTCATTGGCCACAGGGCTGAGCGTGGTCTAGGTCAGTGCAACCACATGATGCTGCCATCAGGGAGCTCTGAGTGCAGTGTGGCACACGCAGAAGAGACCTGTGGGACGTTTTTTGTGCAACTGATTTGCAGCAGCTCTGGCACCAGGTACCAAAACCACTCATGTTGCTTCATGACCCCCTCTGGCTGCACTCTTTTACAACTGCAAATTATCAAGCACACTAACAGTGTGAAACCCAGTGCAGGGCTTGCCAGGTTTTTGCAAAGCCAGTTTGTGCCCAAAGCAACTCTGAGCACAAACCTTTTTTTTTGCAGAATTCGTTCATGCCAGCAAACTTTGGCCACTGATAAAGGGCTGTCCCACCTGGAGAGAACACACCTTGGGATAAATAACACTTGGCTTTCCAACAGTGATGCTGTACTCCTCAAGCAGAGCTGTGATGCAGCCCACAGCAAATTTCTGTGCTGGACTGGTGAGCAAATGTTACACAAGCTGTCCTCACCAGTAGGATGAGCTGCACCCTCCCATCAATCACAGCACTCTGGAACTTTCCAGGGACTTGGAACCACCCTGGTGATAATAGCTCCAAATCAGAGTGGAAACACATTTGTGCAATTCTACCAAGGTACTTGTGCTGTCTGCACAGCCTGATCCATTGGGATGACAAGAAATTTTAAATGCTCAGAGTCGTCACTTCAGTGGCTTTTGGGAGCTGAATGTCTACTTCCAAAGAGAAGGAACAGGAGACTTTATTTTCTAATGCAATTGGCAAACCATTCCGTCTCCTTGCTACCAGAAGAAGCTGAAACAGTCTTATATTTTTTCCTGGCTCTAATCACCTCAGAGGAAGATAGGATACATAATTATTACTGAAAATAATGTGTTTCTCTGGTTTTGTTGCTTGGTGCACAGCTTTTGTATAGCACTACCCAAACGCAGTAATTTCTTACCTTCTCTTGATTTGAATCAGAAAATTGAGTTTATTAGTAAGAAATACTAAAAAAAGTGCTGCAAGCAAGCAAAAGTTGTCACAAATTGAAAAGAGAAGGTGTACATTTCCATAATGGCTACAGGATTCAGAAGTCTGTGAGACTTTGTTGCATGTGTCTTGAAAAGGAATTAATAATCTTCACGTGCTTTGTCCTGGTGATTGAAATAAATTACTTGCTAAAATTGCTAAGCAAGATGACCCATCTGTTGGCCCATGCTTGTTCAGATTCTCAGTAGGTTTATTATTCAAAATAATGACTGCCATATGCAACAGTAAACAGTTCTTTTAGAATTGACTGAAAGATCCTGTGCTGCTTTTGAAGGCAATTTACAGAAATTGTTCATTTTCCCCTCCAGAACCTGCCATTCAACCAAACTCACCCTGACAGAGCTATTGCACTCCTTTTCTGTGAAGGGAGAGACAAAACCAAAGCAGAAGCCTAGACCAGATCAGACTTATTCTTCGTGAATGGGAAAGACTGAAAATTATGGATTATACAGCTCTGCAGCCCCAAACAGAACCAGGCATGTCCCAGTGTTTTGGTTTTTTGCATCACCAAAGTAACTATCATATAATCCAGTTGTGGGAGCGATCAGTATGTTTAAACATGCATTATAGAATCTATCTGAGCTGGCAACAGCCAATGAAACTATCCCCAAGCCAAAGAAAGAAAAAGGCTGTCCCAGTCCAAATTCACCTCCTTTTCAGAAAATGCCTGGATGATTAACCAAACTCTGTAATGCTGCTTCATGGTCAATAAATTCTGTCTCTCAGACCCAGGAAAGCAGAGGATGAACCCCAGGGATGAAGGCTTTCCCTGAGCACATTGCCCCTCACAGGCCCAGAAGCACAAACCAGGAGATCTCCAGCATGAGTAGCTCTGTGTTGGGATGGGGCAGAAGGCAAGGACTTGAGTCATCACAGAGACATGCCACTTGCTGCCAGCATGCCCAGAATGAAAGGATCATGGCACAGGGAAATTTGTCTAGACAAGGCAGTGGTTTCCCTGCTGACGAATTGATGAGTGCTGTTGGAGGTGCACATTTCCAGCCTATGCAGGAGATGAGCACCATCAGGTTATTCCTTTGGCAGCTTCTTCTGCCCTCAGTCATCTGTGAGCTCACTGATCAAGTTATGGCTGGCAGCACCACAGCACTGAGCAAGCACAGTGTAAAAAGGCCATTTGTCCTCAGCAAAGGAGATAGTGGAGGGGGGAAACCCCCACCCTGCCCGCCACACTGCTGTGCAGGTGCCCACAGCTCATGGTGCTGTGCTGGCTGTTATTAAACAAAACCAGACTTGCCATCAAACACTCTGCATGCCTTTACAGGTTCAAGGATGTGCCTGTGTGTTGGATTTGATCACCTCCCTCTGTTTTATTATTTTTTTTATCACTGAATTTCTGTTAAATTCCACTGGCTCCCATCCTCTAACCTTTCCCTGTTAGGGAAGGGCTGAGAGCCAGACTTTTACAAACAGTCCTCATATACATCTACTTAATAAATAAATAAATGCCAAGGTTCCTTTTCATAACTTCCTTTGCCTCTAATTTAGGCCATCCACATTTCATCCCCAGGCTGAACACACATTCAATTCATACAAGACCCATAAACTATGTTAAGACCACAGAGCATCCATGATTTGTTCATGATGTTAATAGTGACTCACCATGGCCAGATTACAGATGTTAAATTGCTGATGGATGGCTCGCATCCAGCACATGGTATTCAGCTGAAGTATTAATCACGTGTGGAAAGATCTTTCTTTTCTCTGTTGGTCCCCGTGAATAATGAAACCTCTAATACAGTGTATTGTACTTTACAAGCTTACTGAAATGAACTCCCTTCTAAAAAGAGAAAAGGATAACACTGTTAAAGCAGCCAAATCCTGTACATGACATGATGACATATTAGGACTTTCTGGATAGCTAAATGAACAAGCTCACTTTTTGTTGATTTATGTCAGCAGCACCAGCCTTTCTTTCCCAGGAAGGGAAGTTTTCTTGTTTCCCTCCTCCTTTGTTGGAAACAGATAACTTATTGAGTGTGATACTAGCTTAGTAGACAATTGTTCGTGAAAATCAGTGTGTATAGGAA
Organism: Parus major; assembly: GCF_001522545.3. Classification (NCBI taxonomy): domain Eukaryota; kingdom Metazoa; phylum Chordata; class Aves; order Passeriformes; family Paridae; genus Parus; species Parus major. Next base: position 32,489,863 of record NC_031769.1, read on the forward strand.
CAGGAAAGAAAGAATAAGTGCAGATTTGGGTAAGAAATAACTCATCTGGAACTGGGAATAATGTTTTCCCCTGGTTTGCTGACAGAGCATCTTTTTCTGAAGCATCTTCTTCTGAAGTACTGAGTGAGAATCCAATATAGAAATCTCCCACATTATTTCTTGTGTTTTCTTTTCCTTTTTCTTTTCTTCTGGCATGGGAATTTTCCTTGGTGCAAGGATAACAAGTTCTACAGAGCAGTATACTTTACTGCTTGTGATAAGAATGCCTATTATCATCGTCCTTTTAAGTTTTCTTCTGGTTTAATGAAGATAGTAAAAAGTCAGACACCTTGATGCAGAAAAACACTATATACTGGGCCTTCAAATATGTCCAGATGTTTCAAAAGAAAATGCAAAACTCCAAAACCAAAGTGGCTCATTTGTGTTAAAGCTCTTCTTAGGACATGAACAAAGACAATAATATATCAGAAATGAACAAATATATCAGATTAAGGAAACAGACAAGAAAAAGTACCAACAGTCAATTTCTTCCTGAAAGGGTAAATAAATACAATAAGGTTCTTCTTGTATTGCACTGCAGCTATGTATGAAGCATGAATTACAGTGATTCAAAAAATCTGAGTCTTGGAAATATTTTCCTGTGCTACTGAAAATCTCGCCTTTAATACAAATTAATACATATTATACAGCATTCTCTGCTCCTCAACACAAGAAAAGCAGATGGTTTGGATATGGCCATGACTGTCCCTTCAGAAGACAAATTCTGAGCTGAAACAAGGGGTTGCTGGATCATTCAGCTTCAAGGCTGATGGGGATTTCTGGTAATGGTATTACAGCTAAGTAGGAACAGTCCCTGGGCAGTCAGAAGTAACAGAAATGCATCCCGATGTCTTAAATGCCAAGGGAACAAAACACCTGGGAGAATATTCAGCCTCAAGGCTACTGCTGCTATTTTGGAAGATGCGAGTTCAGTTTTTCAGGGAAAGGAAGTAATTACTCTAGGCATGTGTGGAACCACTGAAGAGACTGCTGCAAATCTCTCTCAATAGCCATGGCCAGCTATAAATACTTCTATGCTCTCTGTGCTATTGCATGAGATGGTAACTGATATGTTCAGACAGGGATTCCAAGAGGGGGATGGGGACTGGAAACTCCATTTCAGGCGCCAAGACAATTTTCTTGAGAAAGGAAATCTGAAACCAGCAGAGGATGGAATGGACTTCATGCAGAGACACTGCTGTAGGCTTTGGCCTGCACACCTCACACCCACTTCAGTCCTCTAGACACCATTTAGAGGGAGCTTGAACAGGGAACAAACTGGCTTGGGATCAATATCACCCTAGTTTAATTAATCACTACTGCATTAGAAGCAGTAACTGGGGAAATATAATGATAGTTAGTCCATATGAAGCAGCTGCAAAGTTTTTTAACAACTTTAAGAACGACCCTTCAACCTTTTCTCATTACTTGTATGATTAATGCTTATCCATGTGAATAGTCTCATTGATTTAATTCACCCCACTTCTTCAGGTAAGAATTTCAGAATCAGACAAAAAAAATATAGAATTATACCCTTTCCCCATTATTTCAAATCCAGCTTTAGTTAAGTGAGGTGATTAACTCAATAGACCTTGTCCCACAGAGAAAGGCACTAGAGAACTTACTCTGTAACTACAGGTTCCACTTTAACTAAAAGAACAATATCTGCATCCATAGTATAATCTGTCTTTTTAGTCCCAACTGTATCAAAGATATTGTTTAAGTTAGATGTTCATAAGTAATCTTTAAAACCAATCTCCACTTTAATTCAACACATGAAAATCCAACAAGAAAAAAACCTGCACAAAATATCAAAAAGAGAAGGAAGAGAATCTCTTGTTAAAGCTTCAATTAAAAAGTTATTTTACCCAAATACGTTCAATTTTGCAATACTGACTTTATTTCATGATTTTTTCAAGCAATTTTTACTAGTTCAGTAAATACTTATGGATAGCAATGTGCTTATTTTTCCCTGGAACACCAATATAAAGCTATTCCACTCAGTGGGGTCTGTTTTTTTGACATGTGCAACAAGCCTAGACAACTTTCTCAGTATCATTACTCACTGGGAATCTTCAACTCATCTCTTGTTCTGTCCCTAAGCAGCCTTCATCTATCTTTTCCAACAATTTTTCTTCAACTCCTTATGAATCACTTTGCTGCTGTCTTAGAGAAAATCCCGTCTATTATCTGAATGGGGGAGGGAAGCTAAGAGAATACTGTTCTTGTGGTAAGGGCTTCATAACAGGCTTTCATCATGGAATCATCATGAGTATCATAATCCATATTCCAATTAAAGCTGTAAGGTATTTTTTAAGTGACAGATACCTGGGGACTTTCATTGAATGCTCCGCTATGTGCCTGCTATTAACACTTCTCCATCAGGTTTGCATTAGATACACAAATCACACCTCTGCAGTTAAAACTTGTCTCTGTTCTAGGCAGCGTGCTGGACAGACCCAATTTGGCAATGGTAGCAAGAGATTTATGGTCCATTTCACGTAACATTTAAGCTTCCATAAATAAAAACATGGACTTCTTTACACCACCAAGCAAAGCCTTATTCTCTGTCTGCATATTAGCACTCAAATTTAGGTGGCATGTGGCATTTTTTTCTTTGCTGCTGTGTCAGAAAAGTTGCATGTCTCTGGTTTTACAACACCATCCAGAAGAAAACTAAACAAATAGACACAGTGGGAACAGTTACAGACAAATCAATTTCATGTTTACCAGTATTGTACCTTTAACTCTGGATCTTTTCATTACCTCCTCCATTTCCCAAATTCAGCTAGTGTCAGCTTCCTATGATCTTCAGATGTCTTTGCACATCACTGCTCACACATGAACAGCCTTGATGTGAAGGTCCCATTATTTGTAGCCTTTAAATCAATCTCTTTCTGCACCAAAGGAGCAAAATACTTGTGACAGCATCGGTTCTACCATGATCACACACTTTGCTGGGTTAATTTCTCTTCCGGGTACATTTGTCCTCTGATGGAATCACTAATATTTACTACTTAAATTTACCCTAGCATTTCTGGTCTCCTAGTTTGAGCCAGACCAAAACATCATCTATATAGAATACACTTGCTCCATATAATTAAAATGCATTGCATTGACAGCAGAGCACCTTGGGCACCCCAAAAGCTCTTCATGGAAGCTGTGTTTCCCAAAGGATGTGTTAAATTTGCGTAAAAAATGCTCTCTATTTTAATGGTATGTTTGATCACAGTATTGTGTCTTTCAGACAGAACTGATGTAATTAAAGAGTGAATCATGGGGTCAGGGCAGTATATAGCATTCCTGTGGAGAGGCTTCACACCAAGCTCAGAAGTCTCATCATACCTGCCTCACTGTAACACAACACTTCTTGTGCAGTTGTCACTTTTCCCCTTCTTTCCATTGTCCAAAATGTTCAGCTGTTTAGAGGCACACTCCAGTGCCACACACTTCCCAGTACTACACTTCCAGCAATCCAAGATTACACCTACAGAACTGTCCCTTCAGTCTCTCCCAGCATCCCAGACACTCCCTCTACTGCAATTCAGAAGTTCATTTACTCAAAGCAAGACAAGAATAGTGAGCTGTTCTGACAGAAAGACTTTCTACTTCCTCCTTTCTACAAAACTAGCAATAAACAAAGCTAAAATTTGACATTTTCAATTTGCATGTTAAACTTTTCTCCCAGCTCCTACTGACTTGGAGCAGCTTGGAACAGAGCCAGACAGATGTGAGGATGTAGTTTATCTGGAAAGGGAAACTAGAATATAGTTTGGCAATTCTTCTGGGAGGAAAAGACATGCCAAAGGGAGCCAAGCCTCTGAAGTAAAACATACATCACTCACCTCTTCTCCCACTCTTCCATCAGTTAAGTGACATACCTTTATTAATATTTATTGCCACTGAGCAGCACACAACAGTTTAGAGAAATTACTGGCACCAGAAGAAAAGAAGTGAGCAAGAAATGGATGGGAAAGAGGGCTGGGTGAAGTTGAATAAGCTGTCCCAACCAGCAATGATAGTAGGTTTGGCTAGTCACTCTGAAAATTTCTATGACTAAAGAACCAGAAATTTCTCTGAGAATGGACTAGCAGATGAAGGTTTCCAGTGCAAGAAAGTCCTAATTGCAAACTAACCAGGTTAATTCACTATAAGGAGGATGCTGTCAAGTTTGCTTTCTACCAGATGCACAAAACAACTTCCAGAACAAAAAGCAAACTCCCATCACCAACATCTGACCCTGTTTCCCAGCTATCAGGGTGAAGGACACTCAGAGCTGTCTGCATGTGATGCAGCTGGGTCCCCAGCACAGGACCAGAACAGCTGTGGAAGGACTTAAGGGGGGGCACTGAAACCTGTCCCAAGGCAGTGCAAGGCACTGTCAAGAGTTTTCAGTTTTCACAGCCAGTGACAGAGTTTAAAAGCCAGCAGAAACACTTGCCTATAACTTACATATTTCACTCTCCAGTGAAGCCAGTGACAGATCCCCTCCCTCTAGCTGAACACTGAATTTATCAAGAGCAGACATCTGTGGCCACCATCTACTAGGACCACCCATCAGCAGCAGAAAATGCCTCCATGCACTCACTGAATATCAGAAGGTCAGAGGTCACTTGCTCCTACCAGTTGACTAAAAGTACCTCCATACAGCCTGAATGAAAGGTCATTTTAAGATACTGTGCAATTCACTGTCAGGGCACAGCTCAGGACAGGACAAAGGCAGCAGAAGGAACTAGCTCATTCCAGCCCTTCTCCAGCTTCAGAAGTCATCTCATTCCCTACAGTAACAACATGAACCATAAGCTTCTTATCAGCCACACATTGTACCACAGGCAGAAATGCAAGCAAAGATACTTTCCTCTTTCCAAAAATAGGTCTTTCCATTTTTTTTTTCCCTTTAGAAAATGACAACATGAGGAAAAAAGACCACTTTGTTTTTCTGTAAGCTTTACATCTTTCTGGTGTAAGCTTTACATCTTTCTGGCTCCAGAGAAACTGGTAGCAGCTGGTTTAATTTCCTCAGTTTCCCGTGTCAAAGGTTCAAACACAGTTGTAGATACTCTTTATGAGTGAAATGTTTTCCCGCTCTTTGGATCAAAAACTTTTAAACAAAATCAGATGACTCCATTTCAGTGGGAGGGCCTGGACAAACTCTTTATAGATATATTTCTCCTTGCATTTGCAAGAACAGCTCTGCAATGAGATCTCTACAGTGAAATACCTGTCTTCTCAGTGACCATCCAATTTTCCTCCTTTGGTTAAGTTTACCCAGTCCAAAGGAAGCTCACCCTTTGTCAGAACTCCAGAAAAGCCTAATCAAACAAAATCTAGATTTGATTTACTTTTCATTTGCCCCAAAATCTTTTCAACATCAAATAAAGACCAAGTAAAAGTAGAAAGAAAAAAACTACCAGAAGGGAGGGACAGTAAAGAATGAGTTGAATAGGAAAAACACTGAGAAAGGTGAAAAAAAATAATCACAGGGAAAAACAGATGTCAAGTGTAGTCCTATTGGTGTGGGCAATGAAGACTTATAAAAGAATCTGTGCATAAAGAGGCTCTGACAGCCCAGAAATGTCTCCCAGCAGCAGCTGTCAGGAGTGGGAGGAAAAGCCCTATTCCTGTCCTCAAGAAGAGATGATAGTTTCCTATTGTGAGAGTAGGTCCTAATTATTATTTCCTTTCTAGGATCAAGAGAGGCTTCATCAGTAAAATAATCTGTGAAAAAACAGATAGATGATAGATAGGTAGGTAGGTAGGTAGGTAGGTAGGTAGATAGATAGATAGATAGATAGATAGATAGATAGATAGATAGATAGATAGACAGATAGGTAGGTAGATAGATAGATAGATAGATAGATAGACAGATAGACAGATAGACAGATAGACAGATAGATAGATAGATAGATAGATAGATAGATAGATAGATAGATAGATAGATAGACAGACAGACAGATATTTGGCAAGATGGGATGGTAAGGAGCTCTCCCTATCGAGGCTGAGAGGCGAAGTTGAAAGCAAGAGCTTGTGGGAAAATCTAGGTCTTACGGTATGGGGGTGCATCTGGTTATCCATGTGGGGGGCTCCAGGCAGGGGGACCACAGGCTGTGTGACCACAAGGTATGTGATGAGCTGCATTTCCAGCAGCTTGCAGATAATGAATGGGAAGGCTCTTGGGTTTTCCCTATGTGCATCAAGTGCAAAGGTTCACATTTTTGTTCAGCCATAAACCAACCGTGGAAACCAACACTGGTCACTGGGGGAGCCTTTTCACTTCAGCAGGTGAAGGTGCTGACTCCACTTCCTGCAGGCGAGCCAGACATCATTTTGCTGACTGAAGAAGATGCCACTTAGATTAAAATTTGTGTAACCATATGTTTCAAAACTGTGAGTCATATTTTATACAAGAATGACTCTGACAGGCCGTGTATTTGTGCTGACTTGCTGTATTTCCACAGTGCCCTGTTGAATAAAGCCATCAAAGTTCACCCTGTTTTTAAGTTAAAAAAATAATTAACAATCCTATGTGCCAGAAACATTCCTTATGTGAAATTTCTATTACAGTTAAAAAAAAAAAGACACAAGTTGCATATTAATTGTATTTTACTGTAATGTTGAGGGATCAATTTATTATGTGTGATTGTATATATTTAAACCACCCCATTTAACCTCACAGAACACCATCTGAATGCTGCATTTCACTTATGCTGGAAACCTTGGGCTTTGAGCTACGTGTAACACAATACAGCAGAACAAACCAAACAAGAGCAGCCCAAATCGCAGTCCATCACACCATCTCATACAGTAAGGGACCTCAAGCATAGCAGATGGGCTTGAGTACATGGGTGTGTGTAAATGAAATACAGAGAAAACAAAACTTTTGTCAGTTTTGACTGACACACTGGTAGGCATCTGCCTGGACTTAGAGAACAGCTGGGGCAAAAAAAAGTCTTCAGTTACTTTGAGCAGTTTATCTAGAAAGGACTATTCTGACAGGACCTGGGAAATGAAGGGGAATTCTGCACAAGACCAGTGATGCCCAGAGGAAGATTGATGTGGGGCACTGCCTTCAGAGAGTTTCCTGCTCTGTTTCTTTCAAACATCCTGGGAAAGACTAAAAACACACTAGAGTAGTGAACAAAATCTGTATGTGTTTTCCTTATCTGGTGTCGCCTGTCCCCTGAAGGAGGTAGCTGTACTGCAGGCAGTATGACCGAAAGGGCTGGGAATGATTATCTTTAAGACATTGTGCAAACTCGAAGGGCATGTTCACAGCTGTTTCAGCTGCTTGGGTGGAAGTAAGAGCCAAAGAAACAGTGTCCCAGCAATGCAGGCAGTGGCACAAAAGTACGGCCTCAGGGTGAGGCACAAAGCAATTCAAGGATTCTCCAGATGGACAGTTTCACAGCATGTCCATGATCCATCAATGGGAGGCAGAGGGGAATATCTTTAACCAAGAGACAAGAGCCGTGTCAGGTCTCAGCCCCCAGTTGTCCCAAAGACAGCATAGGAAAGCAGGACTCCTTTGGAAATGCAGCTGGGATGTTCGTGATTCCCCATGGTTGCACAAATGTTCAAGACAGCTCCCAGTTAAACTCTATGATGAAATAACATTTTGATCACACTAGGGAGTGAAGGCAAAACCATGTTGTTAACACAATTCTCAGATTACTGACATCTCACTTTAGATGTAGCCTAAATGACAGTCACTGAAGCAGTTACCAAACCACTGGATTCTACTGGATTTCTAGGGATCCACAGTCTGCAACTAAGTAGTCCACAAAGGTACCTGGGAAACCCAAGTCCTATCCCATTTGGGAATAAATTTGTTTTATAAGGATCCACACCTCTTTGTGCAGCTCTGTTCCTTCATCATCCCTGGCCTTGAAGGCTCTCCTCACAATTTTATGTTTTTCAGTGAAGGGAAGACTTTTTTCCCCACGCTTGTCCCCTAAACACTTCAACCCTCTGATTTACAGCCACAAGGAAAAGTAGCCATGCATACACACATCAGAATAAGGGAACTTTTAGAATAAAAAGAGCATCCAATGCTTTAGAGTCTGTTAAAGAACAAAAGAGGGAGAACAAAAATATTTTATTTCAAATCATATGCTAACTGTTAAATAATAGAGAGAGCTCAGCCAGAGTAACTCTTTTCAGCTCAACTGTGAGGTTTCTTCCACTCTGCTCTGCAGCACACACACAAGTGTGGGGCCATGGTCACACCAACTCTGAAACAGACTGGTTTTATCCAATATGCTGTCCATAGTGACCAAGTGGAATCAATGCCAGAAGCAGGATTCCCATTTAAGAGCTCTTGACCTATCTTCTTGTGAGGTGGATCAGTAAAATTCCAGCTCCTGCCCCGCCAGAAACAAGGCACACACCTCAGGAGTCTGATTTTGAGACTGAACCTGCTGCAACTAGCTGTGAATTGGTCTCCTCTTGCCCAATACCAAATAGCAGGAAGAAATGCCCTCTTAGGAAGATGGTTTTTGACTGAAGAAAAGAAGCGTGTGTAATTCTATGTCAGGTGAAGTTTCTTTGGCAACATCTGGCAACGTTGCAGAATTTCTGCTCTCCACTGAGATTTGGAAGAGCATATGGTTTCCACTACAGCAAAACAAATCACTCCTTGAACAAAAAGCTCTGAAAAGGAGTGGGAAAAGGAAGATGAAAGTTTCAAGTCTGTTTGTAAATTATGCATTATCCATGCTTGCAATGCCCCAAGGAGCCATAAATTTAGAGGTTTCAACAGAAAAGCCTATAGCTGACACCTTACATTCGTAAAACTCATTACTATCCCTGGAGTGAAAATGAAGGGGGAAAAACAGTGAATAAATAATTGAGAACATAAGAACTTTTCATCATTTCCTCTTTCTTTTTTTCAGCTTTTCACTACAGTTTCAAGACCAATATTGGATTCACATCAACTGTGGTCTTAAACATGAAAAGTGACAGTATTTTTCAAATGCCTCTGATTGTAAAATTGAAATAGTTCAATTAAACTTACAAGTACAGATCACTAAAACAAGAACTTGAAATCTAAGACATTTTCAAGTTCAACATTCAGTTCTGCATCTGCCATAGATACCCATTCTGCAAACTGCATCCAAAACCAGCCCAGATGATAACTGTATTTTTGGTCTAGCTAGAATCTCACAAGAAAGAGGGCCTGAGAAAGCAGACAGTGGCCTTCAGGAAATTTTTAGAATGTTTTTTATGATTTAGAGGTTTTGCTTTTTTTTTTTTTTTTTTTTTTTTGTAATCTGTGCATTTTTATAAAATCCTTTTATTCTTCTTTCATGTCTTTGCCCTTTCTATATATTGCCCAAAATCTATAGAATGTTTATTCTCAGCAGCCTGTGTGACACTGAACTCAGTATGACAAGGAAAACAGAGGAATGAGTGAATCATGCAGAGTAATTTTGTCCAAGGATTAGATGCGAATAACTCCGGAAAAAATGTGGTTTTTTTCATTCTTTCTACAGCAATGTTAATGCCTTGCATGGCACAGTGTTGTACTTGTCTGCTTTTCCCTCTTTTCACATTAAATTACACATGAAATTTCAAGAACTAGATGCACTGTCTCCCTCGTGGCTAAATGCAAATTGCCCCTTTCCATTCCTTTTTCCTCCAGAATAAAAATCCATTGAGTTCAGAGAAAAGAAAGGAAATTAATATTTTTCTTCACTGTTAAAAGTCACAAATTTCTCACTAAGGATGATCAGCCCAGGGGCTCTCTGCTGTTGGCAGCTGCCAAGTTGGGGCTCTGGACAGGAGTGTTCCATGTTCAGGTCCTCTCTGACTTGGCTCATCCTTGTCCCCCATCCTTAAGGCTTTCTGCCTCACAGGCAGGCTGTGTGCTTTCACTTGGATCAGCTCTGGATTTGACTGCTAGACCCAGGTTTGCCCCTTCCCCTCTCCATTCCTCTGCAGCACCTCACTGCCAGGAAACACTGACTGCAGCTCACCAAGAGCAGCCTTTTCCTCAAGGTACAGCCAGGACCTTCAGTTGCACCAAGTTTCAGGAAAAAGTGCTAAATATTTGAGCTGGTGCACAGAAATGGCTTCAAAAAGTGCTGCCTATCTAGAAGATCTCTCTCTGTGGAAGTCAACACACAAGTCTTGAAAATAAATCTGCAAAGTGATGTGTGAGTCTGCAGACACAGGCAAGGCTCACCTCCCAGTCAACCCCGGTAAATGGAAGGACCAGATACCCAGATGCAAGAGACAGTATCAGTTTTTTTCTTCAGTTTACTCTGGGAGAGATGTCACCTAGCCTTTCCTTGGGAAGTGAGCCACTTCTCTAAACAACTCTTGAAATGCTAAAACAGAATTAGTGATCCAACAGTCCAGAGTTCCCTTCCACTTTGTTTGTCCTGGAAGAACTTATGGGCCAAACCCTTTGACACCTTCCCTGGGGTAATAGCCATGCAGACAGGGCAACTGACCAGCACCCAGACTCCTTTTGGAGCACAGCTGCCAGCTGGGCACCTCTTGTCACAGAGGCCAGCCCTCCTTCCCTCTCCCTGCCCCCCTGAGACCTCTACCTGACACATGCCAAAGAGCCGAGGCTCAGCAGGCAAATGACTCACAGATGCTATTGAATAGCTGTAAAAACACTGTGCACAAATGAACAACATGACACTTAGGGCTGCTAGTATTCCTGCCAGTCAAAAGGAGTTCACAGGAAAGCACTCTGAGTACTTTTACAGACAGGAATGCCCTATGGAAAATTATACATAAACACAAAAGATTGGCAATACAGTGCAGAGCAGTGTTCCCACATAACTTCATTTAGATTGCACTGAGCTGGTATATTTTTGTATGTCTTGAAGAAAAACATCTTTCTCATTTGAAGAAGATAAATTTAAAACATCAGTGGTATGCTAGTGCCCAGGGCCCTTTATGCATCAGCTTTTACTATTCTAGTCCATGAGTCATGAGTTAGAGCACTTATCCCATAGGAACTTGTATTCCCTGGGCTACTCATTCAGATTGGCAGGTTTAGCAAACCAGCATGTAGTCCATAAGAGGCCAAAATTAAAAAAGGGAAAGGTGACACAAAGAGCTCCCCCTCAGTAAAACAAACAATGGCAGTGGAAAACTCTTATTTATTGAGGCGAGAATGGGACTTCATGAACTGAGCAGCAAGCAGCAGAGGAAGCCATCAAATCTTACCTTGCGTTTTGGGAGTCAAATTAAAACCATGCTGATGGTGCAGGCTGCTCTGCCATACCTCCCAGCCCACAGTCCCTCCCAGTCTGTCCTTTTTCTGATAAGCCAAGACATTCACCAAGTCCTGGTGGACATCAATACCTGCCTGGGCATCGCATCTTACCAACCAGAAACCTGCAAGCCTGTGGCAAGGGCCCACGTGCCTGGAGCACTGCATGTGTGCAGTAACAAAAGCAGGGACCTACTGTAGGCTCAAGCCCACTGATGGAGGTTATTTCCCAGCTGGTATCGAGGTATCCTCAGGGCCAATGGAAATAAAAGGAAGCACAACCTATGTCAGGTCCTGTTGCAAAATAATTAGTGAAGTTTTGTGTATTAATGAAGCTGGGCACACAAAGTCTAAAACAGAGCCACGTCCTCCCTGGTCCTCTCCTAACACTGCTGACCTGTTAGGAAAGGACTCTGTTAGGAAAGAACACAGAGCAAATGCTGTACCTACTTTTGTGGTTCACCAGAATCCAGGAAAAGATTGGGGTCTATCCTGATGCTCTCTTCAAAGGGAACATTAAGAGCTTCACAATATTGTTTTCCCACATATCCTGCCTTCTGGTTTTCAGCCAGCGATCTGAGGACCTCTGGGAGATTCCAGGTCAGGGAAAGACAATGAAAGAAAATAAATTCATAAATATTAGACAGTGATGTACAGATGCAACTTTTTTAAAGAGTTCATAGATTTGATAGAGAATGGTTGAGAAAGGATACATTAATCATAAAAGGGTGGAAAATTACTGTGTTAGCTTTCAAAATACAAAATCACTGGTGCAGAAAAATGCATTTCTTTCTTTACAGAGGCATAGGTGCATATGACATCATATAAACATCATGTTTAACAATAGCTAGCCATATCCAGATGGCTACATCTATTCATAAGAACAGCAGCTCCCAGGAAGCATTGTTGTGGATTATTGCTGAGTTCAAAGGTTCACAATGAGTTTTGGATTTTGCCAGAAGAAGAAATTGTTAGTTTCAAAAGCCCAGCTGAAGGACCCTTTTTGATCCCACAGAATCCAGTGAGTTGTCTTCCTTAACAGGCTGCTGAGCAGCTCAGATATTTCTTTGTTTATTTTACTCTCTGCAAAAATGATTTTTCTAGGAAGAGTCTGATGTACTAGAGCAGTGGAGACCTCTGCATTTTCATGCAGCTCAGGCAAGGTTACACTCTGGTGTAGCTGCTCACTCTGGTCACTGTTATTTACTTAAATTATCATGCAAACATTACCAGGACCTCTTCAGCAAGAACTGTCTCATCCACATCTCTGAGAGGTTCATTGAACTGCACCACTGGAACTGATAGTACACCCAAAAAGGTAGGGTGGATGCACTGGATCACCAAAGTGATCTCACAACACAAAGCTCAGGGAAAGGAACATTTCTTCCACACTTTGCTCCTTTGTTCCTTTTGATGGAACAGATAAAATAACAGGGTGATACTAATTCTTCTAGAAGGGCATTTTGTTGCACAATGAACAGTCCCCAGAGGACATGTACTCCTAGTCAGCGAAGCTGACATTTAGAGGTTTGACTGGAAGCCAGGGTCTATAAGGTTTCAATGAGTCAGGAAGTTTAAATGTACAGTATAGCAAATTTCCAGGTACAAGGTCAAAATTTCCTAACTTGGCCCCTATTGCTGTTCTAAACATTAACTAAAAGGTCCAATTTAGGCTATTTATACGTCTAGGTATTTAATTGTGCCTTCAAATCAAGTAGTGAGACACCGAGGTCACTTAAATTGCACCTATAATTATTTGCACACAAAAAGAAGCAGAAACAAAGAGCCCTTGGTGGGCCAGGCCAGCTCCCAGGCCCCAGCTGAGGCAGCCCAAAAGCACTGGGATACCCTGTAGTTCCCACTGCCCTCATGAGGCTGCTGGCCCAGAGGTACGGTGCCACTCATCCCAAAGGAAAAGGCAAACCCAGCAGCCCGTGGGGAGGCAATGGGACTGTCGCTGTAGGGGTGGTGACGGCTGCATCCCGCTTTACCCGGCTGGGAGGAGGGATCTGGTGTTCAAAGGATGCCCTCAGTGAGAGGCTGCAGAAAGTGTGTCCGCCAAGCTCTCCGGTTTCATGGCTGTTTTCTTAACGTGTAACAGAGGGTGCCAGTTTAATATCCTGCTATAACACTTGACAGCAAGGGTCAAGAGCAGCATCAGGACAACTGGGGAAAACTTAATGAAAAGAGGCTTAAACATCTTGAAAGGATATGGCTGTGTGGGTCCAGGCGCAGCTGGAGGCCCTGGGAGGGACCTCAGCTGGGGGTAGTTAAATCACTTGGGAGAAGAAGATGCCACCTCGTGGTCTGCAGACCTCTAATTGGGAAATGTCAGCAAAAGAAAAGATGAGTTCCCAGCTCCCATGCAGAAGTGAGAATTGTCTACCTACAGCAGCAGGCCCAGAACTCATGTGTTACCCAAGGCTGAAACCCAGCACTTGGCCCCTGCGCCCTCAGCCTCCTACCCCTTTTCACCACTGCACCAAATCTCCTCCTTCACCCACACGGGATCTGAAGCTGCCACTTTCAAGCATCAGGAAAAGCTGCACAAGCTTTTCCCTGGAACAAGCACAATCTCAAATACTCCCAGGTCCCCAACAGGACAGACAGCAGCACCTGTTTGAAATTAGATTCCTGGATTAAAAGCAGGGTTTCCAAGCTCACTGCTTGAAATTGCCATACCTCAGATGAGGGTCTTTCCTCCCCCCAGCCCCCATTCTTTTTAGGGGTAATATAAGCTTCTTTACAGGAGAGATTTTGTGAAACTTTCCATTCCCCTTTAACAATAACCAGAAGAAGTTTGTAGCACATTAGGGCTTAACTTAAGGAAATGAATGAAGGAAGGATCTCCTGTTCATTGGGCTCTTGACCTGGTCTCTGATTTTGTAGGCACTATTTTGCAAACAGGAACACCTGCACTTTTCCCCCTGAGTGGTTACCAGGGGCACACACACATACAAACTCTTCTGGGCATAAAAGTACAAGTTTTGAATAACTTCTTCCACCCACCCACATATCACTAATTGCAGCTGCAGATTGTGCTCAGTGAAGACAGGGACAACTATGTTTAAAAGTGTTTGTGTGCGTGTGTGTGTGTGTGTGACTGTGACTATTTGATTTTCTGTGTTCACAGATTTTTGTCAATAAAGTTCAGTGTGCAAACATTTAAAAACAAATAGTAACACCTTGTTAAAAATATTTTGTTGTCTCCCTTGGAGGGAAATTCACAGGGGAGTTTTAGGACTTGCATTCATCATCAGTACAGGGAGTGGGGAATATTGGATGTATAAGGACATGGCGCCATTGGGCAGCCATTTCTGCTGGCATATGTGTCACTGGGACACAGCCCTTCAGTAAAATGACAGCTATTCCAGTAGGAGACCCAGGAATGCACTTTACTCGAATGAACAGCTTCACTTTCTAGTTAAAGTCACAGTTAATAAATGGCAAGAAGTGCTTCTCAGCATGGGAACATTCAGGCACAGCCTGAACAAATGGGGTGCAGATTTTTTAAAGGGTTTATTTTCATTCCCATTATAATATATGTCTCAGCTTGTAAATGCTTTTATGCCAGCAGTAAAAATTTCCATTTATATGGGTTGAATTGAACCTTTGCAATTCAGTGGCAGTCCAGCCACTTTTAAGCAGATGTTGAGATGGCTCGGAATGTATTTAGCTGAGTGAGTGACACGTTGCTAGAGCCCAAAGATTTTCCATGGCTGAGCATTCAGACAGGATGGATAGACATCCAAACTGATATATCATGCATTTCCATCAATGGAATTATATTTTGCTTGCCTGCATGCACATGGGATCATACCACATGTACTTAAAAACATACAATAACCAGACTTACATGCAAATAAAATTTGTTTAGTTCATTTTAACCTATGGATCTGAGAAAAACAAAACACATTAAAAAAAAAACCCCAAACCAACAACAAAAAGAGCAAGCACACTAACCAGCCTGGGAAGACCTCAGTGCATTCTGAGAGTTCAGAAATTCCATTTCCCACATTTTGCAGCCCAAGTTGCAGGCTAGCCCAGGCAGCGTGGCTGGGTTTTTGTTTCAGCTATCAGCTACGGCACTGTTAAAGAAACCTTTCTTTACAGAGAGATTTTCAATACACATAAAGGGCCGTGCCTTCCCTCAGATCAGCTGAACCCCAACGGGGCTGTCTGATCCTTCTCTGTGAAACAAGGACAGCTTATGTTCAGCAATTACATTCCTGTCCGTATGCAGACAAGAGGCCACCCCCTTTGTCAGCCGGTGCTCCTCGGGCTTCTCTTGCTTTTCAGTGGGGACGATGACCTTTCTGACCACATCAAGATGCACCATCACCCTGTGCTCCACACGGGGCCCAGTGTGCGGCACAGTTTTTATTTCCGAGCATCGCTGGAAGAGGAGCCAGTCCGTCTCCACTGATCCAGCCTGAGGACAGTGATGGACTGCCCTCTGGGTCTAATTACTCCTCCACATTGAGGATAAATAATCTACATGACAAGAGACTCCATTCACTCATGCCCTCCCACACCTCCTCCACCCTAAGCCTAGTCTTGAGTGACAGATGGAGCAAGAGTCCATGTGGGCTCCCCTCTTGCAGATTTGTGTTGGCCATCCCAGCCACACTGCAACACTTTCTTTTGGGACACATTAGATACAGAGCAGCTACCCTACTAACTCAGTTACCTGGCAAACCAGATTGGTTCCTAGAGAACGCAAGTCCATCCAAGCAGATGCAGAGGGCTTTAACAGCCAAATGCAAATTACTTCAATTTACCATCCTTGTGGGGACTCTTATTATTGTGGCTTAGCAGGATGACCTCAGGTTATTCTCCACCTTGAGTAATTCTCAACAAAATTATACAGTGGCACCTAAGCAGTTTTCAAAAAATGTATCTTTCTCTTTTCTTTTGACTGTGAAAGGAAACAAGTCAAGACTAGGGAGAGGTGACTCCTTACACACCTTTACATCCCTTCAAGGGCTCTGTACCCCACTGGCTGTTAGCTCTAGTTGTTGATCCAGTTCAGTGAAAGAAAAGCACTCTGTTTATCCTAGAACATATCCACTGACTTGAAAATTTATGGTAAGAATTGTCAACACTGTGAACCTCTTCTGTCGCTCTATCAGTCAGGTGCTGTTCTTAGGACTGTCCAAGCAAGCCCTGTATTTCTGAGCTTAACCTCTTAGATAACCAGAATAGGCAGCTTTCTACAGCAGTGACACTTTCTATAGCCATAGCTACCTGCATTGATGAAAGACAGATTTCTAGAAGCAGCTGAAAGTCCAAAAGAGTCCTTGCCCAGGAGTGGTTGCAGTCCCACAGACATAGATCTTCATCATTCTGAGCAAACACATGGGAATTTTTGGGGACGTAGTGATAGAAGGCAGAGAGACTGCATTTTGCTGAAGCTTTTAAGCAAATACTAGCATGGTAGACTGTCTAAACCAGAGAATGGCAAGCTGTGAGAGGCCGCTGGTTTTCCCAGATTTTGCAAACAAGTGAACCAGCAGGCAGGATGGGAAAGAAAATGCTCTCCCATATAGCATTCTTCCCAGGCAGGGAATGCCTTCTGCCAGCTCTGCTTGGCTGGCATCAGAGCACAGGTATGCAAAACTGGAGGGAAAATGCAACAGCCCTGCAGGGGACACAAACCCACTTCATAAACCCACTTTATTACAGATGGAAAGCCAGCGTATTTGAGTGCATCAGGAGTCCAGCTGCCACAGTAACACAGAACTACATTGTATGCTGAGCCACAGTTTGCCATCTCTGTAAAAACAGGCAAAAGACATTTCCTATGAGATCTGATAAGAACAGGAGCTGTTTGTTTAAATCTACTCCCTCACTGGAAAAAAAAAAAAAAGAAAAAAAAAAAGATTAAATAGCAAACCCTTGAAATGAAAGTAAAGGATCATTATTCTTATTAGAGCAACAGTGGGTACTTCTCATAATGTGTTGTGAAACACCAGCACTTGAGTGAATAGGACCAACTGTTCAGCCCCAGAACAAATTGCACATCAGTCTTAACTTAATAGGTAAGATTAATGGAATGCCATATAATGGGGGAAACTCAAAAAATTAAGGTAATTCGGCAGAAATGGCTTGGAATCATACTCTATCTAAATGCATTTCATCCGGAGGATTACTGTCTCCAGTGTTTTAGTTAAGAGTTATATTAATTCGAAAGCCATGCCTTACACAGACCCATCCTGTGCTTAAAGGCTGGCTTTCTGCTGGAAATGCTCACAGTGAAACCTTTGCTGAAAGTCTGCCCAAACATTTCACAGGCGACTGCAAAGCCGAGCTCTGGGGGCTCGGAGCGCCATACCTCGCCGTGTTTATGACCGGTTGACTTTTTGGCTCCAGCACCTGGATTTGTCAGGGCCTCTTAGCTGCTGCTGGGAACGTGCCCCTGCCGAGCCCGGCTGCTCTCCCTATCACCCCTCTGACAGATTAAAACACAACAGGGTCTGTTGGATGACTGACACATTCTTCCTCTGTCTGACTCTGAAAGGACTTCATTTAACAGCTCTGGAGTTGAGCTTTTGACTGACAGATTGTGAAGGGGAAAAGTCATTCAGTTCCATTAAGCTCAGTAACTGCTGTAGAACAAAACACCTTTAAAAAAGGGGATGAAAAAAGAGCTGCAGAGAGCGGGGGCAGGAGCTTTAGGAAGAAAAAAGGGGATTCTTTTCAGGTTCAAAGACAATCTTTCCCTTTGCTTTCTGTCCATCAATGAGGGCAGCATTCCCAGAGGGAATACAGTCCAGCGCTCATTGGTGCCATTCAGCTGCCAATCTGCCTGACAGGGAGACCAAAGGGCCTCATGTTGCGCTGCGGAAACTGTCTGTCAGACAATCAGCAGCTGCCATGACATCATCTGCCCTGTTTTTCTAGGGCTATTATAGGAGACTGGGTCCAGGAGTGCTGCTCCAGAGCGGTATTCATATTTTCCTTTTGCCCCCCAAAACGACATTTCTTTACAAAAGGAAATGTGAGGCTGTATTTGCAAGGGAACTAACTCTGTGCCAAAGAGTGAGGGCTGCATGGCTTCAAACTGGTCGTTTTCCACTTACCATGCCAAAGGTGCACAACCCCTAGTCTATTTTTTATTGTAAACTGCGTTTTATTTTAAGAAATGCTCCATGTTAAATATCAGTGATTAACCTTTCTCTCATCTCTCATCTGAAAGCTTGCCTTACTTAAGTCTCTCTGCTTTTGCTACAAATATTGAAATTTTCGTAGTATTCTTGTTCTTACACTCCCATGTTTGTGCATGCATTCATTCATTAGAAGCCAAATTCTGGCTGTATTTACACTGCTGGTGCAGTAGCTGGGGCTGCATTCACTAGTCAAAGTGCTGCAGAAAGAAATTGGTAATCCTGACGATAGCAGAAGAGAAGTGCAAAACACAAAGAAGCTACCAGCTGCAAGTGTGAAATCAGGCAATGAGCAGGACTGGGACACGCTGCTTGGGCTCCCCCCTTCATCCTGTCAAAGACCAAAGAGGACAAGTAGGCTTTGGTGGGGCAGGACAAACAGTGAGAAACTTCAGTCTTCTTGGTCTTCCAAATCCTTATCTGTAGGAGCAAAAATAAATTACCTTAGTGCAGTTGACTTGAAGCTGAATTGGTGACTTTACATCATAATATGTTTGATCAGAAGAAAATCCCAGGGAGCTAAAATAGTTTTGCCTGACTAATCCCTGCCTACAAACCAAGATATAGACTGGTCCTGCTTGGCAGCACTGGCACAAGGAAGATGCTGGAGATGCTACGGGATGTTCAGCTCAGCTGAATGGTCACAGCTCTTTTCTGTTCCTTCCCTTGGCTGGCTGGTTGATCAGTTGTTTGGTCTGCTGATCTTAGGAGAGCATTATTTTAGGCATTAGTATTAAGGCCTAGCTACATGAAAGGACGATAGCTCAGGTCCATATGGAACTGTGCTTGGACTTGTTCCCTTGCCAGGGTCCTGATGCATGAGCCGCTTTTGGCTGTCAAGTCTGCTGTCTTGTTTCAGTAAGGGATTACTGCAAATCTTCACATATTCCACATGGACCTTACGAGACAGTTAGTCAGATCCTGGATGAACTTGAACACAAAGACATCCTGCTGCTGCTGGGGTCAGAATGTCTCCCTTCCTTTCGTGTTATTTGTATTTTTACAGTCCTGCCAAAGGTCTGCAAGTCTTGAGCAGCTACCATTTCAATCCTTCCCAGCAAGCTGTAGTCTGATACTCCAGCTATGTTTGCTCTGTACATTCAGGCATTACTCTTTCTCACCTGGCAGTGAACCATGCAAATTAAGACAGTCTCCAAGCACACACACACATACACAAACCAAAGCTGCCAGATTTCAACATCAGAAGCATGCAAGAGTAGAGGGGCAGTGAACACTCAGGCTTCCCTCTTTTCTTTTCTCTTTTCTTCACAGTGAAGACAAATGTCATGATTTACTTTTCTGGCACTCATACCAAGAATACAGTGCTGGTGCAGCAGGAAGCAATAGTAAATCCTTTGTGAGAAGATCTCCACATTAGATCTGTAAGTTTTGCCTCCAATGCATTTCAACTTTTACATTTTTAACTGATATGACACAAACACTGACAAAGAAGCATCTGTTAGGGCTGAAGAGCAGCATGTACTATTTATTTGTGGACACCAGGAGGTATCAGAGAAGTCTGGAATACCAAAGAACCCTGTCTTCTTATGGCACTGTGTGCTTACATTTAGAGAAGAACAAACTGAAGCACTGTGGGCCAACAAGGACAGTGCTACATAAAATCCTTGGGCAAAGCCCTACATGGAGCAGGCCATCAGAAGTGGGGGAGACCTTTACTACACTGTAAGTCTGTATTTCAGTGGAAAGAGGTTACTCACTGCCCTGAGACCCAAGAGTCTACCTTAGAGCCTGAAAATGTGGAGATATTCTCTTCTATCAAACTTCTTTCTGTTATGAGATTTGACGTAAATAGGGACACCACAAAAGAGAAAGACACCACACATCCATTACCCCATTCAGCTGTCTTATGTAGTATAAAAATTCAGGTTTAGATTGAAAAAGGTGTATCTCTTAAACAGATGACTAACTGGCATTCAGGAAATTGAAAAATGATATTGAAATGTCTTTTCAGGCCATAATCTGAGTAGTCAAATCTTGGTTCCAAAAAAGGGTGTGCTAGAAGCCTTTCAAAAGTCTTCTATAACAAGCTACTTTAAAAAAATTATATGTCCTTTCAGTATTAAACTCATTATGAGACAGACCTTTGTCTTTTGTCAGTGTACCTGTGCTAAAAAACAAAATTGCCATTTCAATAATTTTCTTGTTGAGTACACTTTAAATGTGTCCACTTCTAGTTTACAAAATGTTTTTTTGCAGTGCATTTCATTTTCAGAACATTGAGGAATGCTTTTAGCGGATCCTCTGCCAAAAACACTCAGCTTTCTTGTTTCTATGGATAATAGGAGATTACAGCTTCTATAGCAGTGTACTTTTTTTGTTCAAATTTTATACGAGTTGTGAGACCTAAGGTGGGGTCCTCCACATAATCCAAAATAATCCTTAAAGAAAAAGTTTTATTCTAATGCCTGACCCGAAAATCCTGAAGAGAATTTAGGAAGAGTGGGGTTTTGCATTCCTCCCCAACCAGTTTTTCTGGATAGGGAATGTCAGCCTAAAAGGTCATGCAGTTCCCAACAGTTCTGTAGCACTGTCTCAAGAGCCTGAGCTGCCACAGGACTGATACCAACAGCCCAGTTATTTACAACCCACCTGTGGAGAGCACACAGAGATGCAAAGGGAAGGAGGAAGGAAACAGAAGACTTTTGGTGAACCCCACAGGTGGCTTTGGCAAAATTAAGGCCACAGTGGAGGTAAGAGCTGAATAATTTGTCTCTTTCTCTTTCATCCAGGGGAATTTCCCTTATACAGTGACACTGTAGCACCACCAGTATTGACTGTCTGCTGATAATGGTTTGGCTAAAGAAAGCAGATATCTATTGAAACAATAGACTACACTGTTTCTCAGAAATATTCTCTGTTTTATAACCTTTCACAGTAAAACACAATATTTTTGTGTTTTTAATTTTGTACCTCTAAAATTAAGGGGTAACTTCCAACCATGGACTTGGTCATTTTTAAATTATTTTTGCAAAGATCAGATGCCCACGGCTACAGATGGGAGTCTCTACTTTTCATCATGTCCGAAAATCAGATTTCAAAACAAAATTCAAGTATCTAGAATTATTCATTTAAATCCACATTTATCTAGCCACCTAAAGAGAACTGACCTGAATGTGAATATTATCGTAAGCTGCTGAGTGCTTCAGATACTCAGAACCAGGGAAATCAGACCATAACAACTGAAGCCAATATATAGATTTAGATAATTGTCTATAAGTACTTCAAAACACTAGACTTTACTTGTTTCCTGGTTTTATCCTAGGAATTTTTTTTTCCTCATCTCACCTATGCTTATCTGAGCTGCATACACAGGTCCAATATTAGGATTAGCGTGGTCCACAGCAGAGTATCAGTGCTTTCTCAGGACTGCAATTTTGTTTGAAAATCCATGGATTCCAGTGCTTTCTACTATGCAGAATCTTTCCTGATCAGAAGTGTAGGAACATGTTCTATATATTGGGTAAGTACTTCTGCACTGTTCAGAATTACTCCATCTCCATCCCACCTCCCTTCTGACACATTCACCCATGAAAGGCAGTGGCATAGGTAGCCTGTGCTTGGTGGCCAGCAGGCTGCTGTCAGGCTTAATGAATCTATTTGCTTTTCCAACTGCAGGGCACTCATTTGGCCTTATCTCCTCCATCCAGATGCTTATGGATGCTTTGTGGGAAGGTAATAATCCTAAAGGCTTTTACCTTCTGTCAAATAGAGTCAAAATTGGCCTGTGGACCCAGAAGTTATTAGGAGGAAAACCAACATAAAGTGCAATCACATTTGCTTCATTTTTTTGCTAATTCATTTCTGTAGGAAACACAGCCAGGGAATGGCCTCTGAGTGCTGCCTTCTGTATTTATTTTCACAGTGAAAATACTAGCATCAGTCAGGAGACATGCTCATGTAGGTGGGAGCCCAGAGAACAACAGCAGAGTAGATGATGCTTCCTGCATACAGCTGGCCTCCATTCCTAAACTTGACAATACCAAATTACAAATACATTGAAGAATGGGATGCATTTATAACTTGGTGAGCAAGAGGCAAGGAAGAAGCAAAAGACTTGGGGTCTAAGAGTCAGTGATACCCAGCTTACTCATAACTGCCTGGATTTCACAGTTTCTCATACTCTTCATCTGCCTTTAGGGTGTAGTCGTTTAACTCTTCCTATGCAAAAAATCTCCCAAAAGACAAACTTACTACTGTTGGGAGAAGAGATTACTCCTTCAATATCAACATTTCAGCACGTAAGTGCAGAGCAAGGCCAAGGTGAGGACAAGGAAAAGTGTAATTTGTCACCCGTGTTAATCCAGTTCTTGAAGTGGAAAGCCACCAGCTATGGTAAGAATCTAAAGGAGTACAGAAGATGTAACAGCACAGGAGGAAGACTTCCATGGAAATCTGCTTCTTTCCTTCCATCAGCATTAAAATTGGGATGTGAAAGCAGCAAACAAATTTACCTTCTTCTCCCAAATACATTGGGGAATAGGCATTCCTTTTTCAAGGCAGGGACGAAAACTTCAAGTAAATAATGTCAGTATTTATTCCCCATTTGAATCTCTATCAACTATTTAATATATTCAAGGCAACCTTATGTATAATCCATCACAGAAGACTGTTTATCCTTTTCCTGTAACATTAAACTCGCAGTAACATATACTCAAGCCCTTGGAAATCCAGCCATCTAAAGGCTTTGTATATCTTTATTTATGAATTTATTTATTTATCTATGAACAGGGCAGGACTGTGAATTATTAGAGGACAGCACAGTACAGCAAACTGTTAGAGGACAGCAGCAAGCACCATGCTGTACTGCGAGCCAGCAGGATATACCAGATCACTGCAGGGAAGCCCCAAATTCCCATACTCATGACACCTCCCTGTGCTTGCCACACAGCCACATATTTCTGTGCTAAGCATCGCAGGTACACTGTAATAAAATTGTTATTTTCCTCCATTAAAAGCCCAGATTTCAAGTGTGTTCACTGTCTCATGGTCTTTGTGAATTCTTTAGAGAAATTAGTAATATCGATTTCCAGGTTCCTGGGCATGTGAGATCTCAGTCTGGATCTTCCAGTCATACATGAATATTCCCTCTCTATAATATGCTCCAAGTCAGAGACAGTGATGTCCCCTAATCCTCTAATTCCCTTAGTGCCTGTAATATGCACTAAGAAGTTTTAGATTTCTTTCTAGGTTATCTACAAAGTGCAGTTTCAGTGGTCTTACTATGACATTGTTCAGCTCTGTATCTTTATTTTGATTTTCACTCAGCTTCTTTCTTATGAACCATCTAAATTATATTTTATGACATGTCAAATTACACCTTTCAGTTTTTAAATATGTGTGGGTCTGTGGAAAGAGGCACTTTTTTTTCCTTCACGTTCTGACTATCCCTAGTTTCACATGACACTACAGCTAGATCCCCCAGCTATCATGTTGGCTTCTTAACTTCTGGTTTGGTTCCTAGAGTAGCAGTCAATGTTCTGAATATTAATTACTCTTTTTAATTTTCCTCCTAAGTTATCCACTTTGAGATAGATAGATAGATAGATAGATAGATAGATAGATAGATAGATAGATAGAGAGAATAGCACATGAACAGACATGAAAAGTTCTTTTGCATGGAAAGTTAATTATGTACAGTTGTTGAAGCAGACACTAATTTGATTTTCTCAGTATCCAGAATTTTTTCCCAATATTAAAGCCTATTAAAAGTAAATGGAAGGAAATGGACCTTCCTTACAAGAAGAAGGCATGCAATGGCAAAGGAGTTAGTCTTCTATTTTTTTTACAGCTGAACATATTTAATAAAGTTATGGAGAACACAACTGCTCATTTTGAGTTTCCTTGGTGTTTGCAGTACTCCAGCTTGGAATAACATCATTTCTGGTCTAAGATCAGGCACATGTTACAAAGCCCAGTGTGTCACGTGCTATTTAATATCTTGACAGCTGCAAAGGAGATCAACCTTGTCACCCACGGGTTTGTGTAATCTGAATTTTCTAAATGAAAGTAATATTTTTATGCCTTTATTGATAATAAATCTTGCTTATGTGGTCACTTCTGTTGACTTGAGAGAGGAATGCAAAGAAGTTAGGAACAGATCCAAGAAATTAATAAATTAAGATGTGCAAGCATTTTTCTTGATGTCGTTTACATCATTTTATTAACTATGAAAATAATTATCGAACCAGCATATAGAAGTCATAAAGGTTTTAAGCTTTCCACAATCTAGAAAAAAATCTAGAGAGGCCTGCTTCTGACAACAGGCCCAGAAGTTTCTTTCATGTTTAAGAGTACAAATCTCACAGGACAGAGAACCCTGGGTCCAGTAAAAGCCTTAAGCACGTGCTTAACTTTCACACGTATCAATACTTCCATTTACTTTTTTAGGCTTTGATATGGTAATTACAGTCTTAAAGATAAACATGAATTTATATGATTTCTGGGTTTGTATTTTTACATTTTTATGTATTTATCCATAACTTACATATCCACTTTCCTATTTCATATGTCCCATTATAGCACAGGCATATGGGACAGAGTTACAGCTGACTTGACAGGAGCCTTAAGTTTGCATTTCATGGCATCTATGAATTTTTAAATCACAGAATTTAATTCATATAAGCAGTCAATTTTTCCACTGAGTGTACAACAGCTGGTTATTATATACCACAATTTATTTACTCACTGAAGAAGATAACTTTTGTATGTTTCCTGAGTTTTTTACTTCTTGCAAGAGTTCAGG
Source organism: Parus major (assembly GCF_001522545.3). NCBI lineage: Eukaryota > Metazoa > Chordata > Aves > Passeriformes > Paridae > Parus > Parus major. Next base: position 32,515,061 of record NC_031769.1, read on the forward strand.
TCACGTTGCTAGCAGTGGAAATACGCTGGCATGCATCATGGCCCAGAGTCAGCCACATGAAAACTGGGTGCCCCTGGATCCCAGCCCTACCAGCTTACATCTCCAAATGGCAGTGGAAGGCACCAGTGAGTCACTAGGGTTGTTTTTCCCCAGTTAAAAGAGTTGTTTCATTCTGCTTTCAAGCATGATATGAAATTATTGGCATTCAAATAACAGTGCAGAGACTGGAATTCAAAGCCAATTAGAGCAGGATGATGTAAGGCTGCCAATTTACAATTACCACAACACCTGCGACATTTATAAATATTACTTCACAACATTCCTGTGTCCTTAGGTAAATCCTTAGATTTCACTTTGTTAAATGGATCACATATGTTCCTTGCTTCTTTGACTTGACAAACATCTTTATATAAAGCAGCCACTTTAAAATACTTTGGTATTTAAAACATTTGACAACCAAGACTGTTCCTAACATTTAACTGCTGTAATTAAGAATCAGAAAAAACTACCAAAGTTATGGTTAACTGAAGCATCTGCCTGAGCACCAGGAAATATGTGATAACCCAACACAGAGAGATGAAATACTACAATATTAAGACACTGGTGTTTAAGCAATGCATAAATGTGTCAGGACCATCTCTGCACTAAAACAGAATTGCTTCCCTTAACATTTGTTCAGATTAATAACAACTATGACACTAACAACATTCTTGCTCTTTATAAATGGTCATAATAATGAGAAATTGTTTCCTGATGTTATCAATTGGCATCACCAAAATAGGCAGTTGCAACCTCTCAGTGCCTTTAGCCCACACCAGCTTTGGTTTCAAAATATTTCCTACATTTGTTCACTGTTAAGTGAAATAATTGTTTCTACAATGCATATGAAATATTTCAAAGCAGCTGAAAATGGTGTTCAGAGAGTTCTTTCAGCCCTGCATGGGTGGGGGAATATTGAGGAAGCCATGCAAAATCTCAAGATGCCAATGTATTTCCTTGTACAACAGCTATGGCAGCTTGCAAAGGCACCTCAAATCTTTGTCCCCATAATTAAGTAACATAAACTGGTAACTTTAAGTAAGTGACAGGTAAACTGCCCAGGAAAGTTCTGTGGACCATTCTCTTTCTAAATACCAGGGGTGAATTTAGATATGAAGATGGCAGCACAGCTAATAGCTGAGAGACAAAAACCCATAAAATATTATGATTGTTTCACAAGCAGATATGCATGGTGGTAATGCTATTTTAAAATGTTTATCTCATTGCGAACCACTTCCCCACAACTGTTAGCAATATAAGAATTATTAATAACACTGGGATTATTTCTTCAATTACAAGGACAAGCACACAGTTAGATGCAAATGCAAGCCATGATGCTATCATGCCTTAACAGTAACATAGATATTCCTGATTTGTCTCATGTAAATTGCTGAATGAGGAATCAATTAAATGCAAATAGGACTAAGCTCAGAGACGAACTATTTATCCTTTGAGATTATTGGATTTTAGTATTAAAAACCAAGCAAGAGTAAAAGTAATTATCAAAGTCAGATAAATTTGACTTTTTATTTCAGTGGGATGACATTTACATGAAACAATGACCTTGCCTATGACTTTAGTTGCCCATCATAAACCCTGAAAGAGCATCATGTAAGCCCAAGGGAACTCTTCAAAATTCACACTAATACAAAGTGGAACTTGAATCTGTCCAATCATCTTCAAAAGTAATTGCATCTCTCTCATGCTTTCCCCATCACTCTTCTTCTGTCTCTCTTGTCTGCTATCTCTATCTGAAATATCTTTCTGTCTTGTCCCTCTCATGTATCTACCTCCACTTAGAATGAAAAAAAATAGGTATGATTAATCATATAACCTCATAATATGATATATTGACAGGTTATTTCTTCCTGCCGTACTTGGGTAAAAATCATGCTTGTGTCACATGCTGGTCCCAGTTTATCTTTCTAGATTCAATTTCAGATGAAACACCCATCATTTTGATGCTTCCACAAATACTTATGTCAAAAAGAAAAGTCTTATCTGATTGCCTATGGACTCCATTAGCATGCACAGCCATGCCATATAGTTTAGTCAGAAGACAGAAGCATTTTTCATAAACATCCTAAATTCATAGAAGTTCTAAAGGTAACAAATTCCTATTTGTGGAATCAATTCCCATTTTTAGGTCTTTGCGAACCTCCTCTTTCAAAGTTGCTATTTTTACTCCATCAGGGAAAGACTGCCTTCAGTTACCTCCTTGTGATCTAAAACTCTGATGTGGGAGGGCTTGGGAACAAGTCATTCTTGATAATGAAATATTTACAAGTGTTCTTTAAGTAGTAATATCATCCAGAATGCCTTGGTTCTTATCCTAAAATAGCATCATGGAGATGAAAGACTTCTTAGACATCAAATAACTCCCAAAGAGTGAGTGACTTTCTGTTTTGTGATGAAATACTATGAAGTGGGAATGGCATTGTGATACCCTTGGAGGAAGGCAGAGTCAAGCTAAAAGGACAAAAAGTCAATAAATTACAGAAGCAAACTGAAAATACAGACAAAAGGATTTCATCTGTATAAATCATGGCAGCTCCATTCCCACTATGCTGATTTATTCTTTCTGTGAGCCTTGCCAGTTAAGCTGTCCTGGCTCACTCACAGAATATACAAAGAAAATGAAAATACAGGGAGGTCAATATCCAGCACTCTGTCCCACTTCGTGGTGTGCCTGCTATCCATTACTAAATCTGCAACCTCATCCTGGGGTATGAGAAGAACGGTGTCAGTCCTCAAGAGACAGGAGCTGCAGCTGTGACAGGAATGAAATAAGAGGTGCCAGTGTGACAAGGATTGCCTTAAACCCATCTCCTCTCATCTCTGACATTCTCAGGCAGAGTCAGCATCAGATTTATGGGGACCTCAGGCAGAGGTTAAAGTGTGGGCCCTTCTCCCTCCCCTCGTATTAGATGACTCTCAGCACTACTCAGTTTAGTATGGTATGAGCCTCTGCCTGTGTCCTGGGTCTTTGTGCAATTGTTCTGGGAATTCACCCCTAAACATAGTTCTCCCCACAAGTCTACAGCAGAAATTCACCCATTCCATTCCAAAAGTCTGCTGATGTTTGGCTGTACTTCTCACACTAGCAGAAGTCTCCCTGTCTTTTTCAAGATTCCATGTTCCTTCTCTCCTGTTTCACTATGAGATATGCAGTAATATTGCAGTAATACTAAGGTCTAAAATAATAAGTAACAGAGATCAAAAGAGCCCTCAGATCATCTCACCACTCTCCTGAATGTTCCCCAGGGAGCCTTGCTCAAATTTGTTCAGTCCTGTTCCCTATGACTTTACTAATAGGGCTTTCAGCAGCTTCCTTCAGTAGACAGCTCCACGGTGTTATATTTCTGAAACTTGACAATGGCTATTATTGTGCCTAAAGGGGAAAATTAGGATTTTTGCTTTTCTGTAATTTTCTCCTCCATTACTGGAAACCCTAGCCCTAAATTTCAGTTGACCCTCTAGGTCACTATTAATCAACCTTATGTATCATTTGAAACTGCAAGACATGCTCTTCATCTTCCTAATCTAGTGTTTTAAAATCCAGAAGTGGAGGGGGAGGGAGTTTTGATATAAATGTAGTAAATGCAGCACAGGGGAACATGATATGAGGATATTTTTGACTAGTACCAATGGTCACTATTAAACACTCAAAAAGTTACCTGAGAGTAGAAGCCATGGAATAGGGATCTAAGTGGCTTCTTGGGAATTAAAAAAAAATCACGTAGGAAAATTCCAACAAAAAGAAAATAGGCACACAGAAATGAAGCCAAATTCTGCACTCTATTATTCCAAGTTCTTTGGGCAGAAAATATGCTTCTCCATCTAGCACAAAGATCTCATCTCCATTTAACTTTGCTGTGCAGCTGGGAACATGTACCTGTTATTAAGTTTGGACACATTTCAGTTTTTTGTCTGAGTAGAATTTACATCTCTTCCCTCTGATTTTGCCACAGTGCCATGCCTTCTAGTGGGAAATCTTCTTTGAGTTGCCCCCCAGATTCTCTTTCTCACTGGAAGAGCAGCTCCCCCAGAGCACTCTGCTCAGTCCAAGCTGTCATAGAATTCACATGTGCTCTTACAGCACATTTCAAGCGAGTGTCAAATGGGAAATGATTAGGAGCTGAGGATTCCCCTCAGCCCTGTGACCCACCAGTTTAGACACTAGCCTATCACATAACACAAGTTCATAAGCAGTGATGGCTAGAATGGCTATTGTTGTCACAGGGACAGAGTATGAAGACTATGTACTCTGTGCCCTCTCCTCCCTCACAGCCAAATTTTTTGAAGTATTCCCCCAGGGTACCTCAGACAGGCATACACATCTCCCTGGATTACGTGTCAAAAGTTAAAAAAGATTTCTTCTGCAGAAGAAATGTTTGTCCTGTGGCTGTATCTATAAAACAAGGAGCCTTCAGGGCAAACATGGAGTAACCTCAAGGTGTGTTAACAGCATTATTCATAGTTCTCATACCTTAGCCCTCAGCTTTGTAGAGACAGAGCACCCTGTCCTCATCTTGTTTGCACTGCTATAAATTTAGTGACCAACGTTTTGCATGATCTGAATGTATTTTATCAATGATCAGCACTGTGGCAGGAGTGAAGAAAAAAAGCTCTGTCATAGCCCTATCAAATGTCTGAGTCTGAAATATATTCCAAAGGCATGCCTCAAAGCCTCTAGTCCAATACCTGAGCAAAGACATGGACACCTGAAAATAATACGGGATCGGATGTGGGGTGCACATCTGGCCAGAGATTCAGGGGGTGATAATTTTCACTGATGCATGAGTTTCAGCTTTTACCCCAGGCAACTGATCTCCTATCAGCTAACCATGAAAATTGGTCACATATGTCTCCTGAACTCTTCCACTTATGCAATTTGACAGGGTCCTGCACGCAAACATCTCCCCTGACCCTTTTTAGCTTGCCTTGCAAATTTTTTATCCAAATAATAGAGGGTGACCAAACAATTTAGGGCAGTTTAGGATAGGGTTATACAAAAAAAATAAAAAAAATAAAAAATAAAAAAATATAATCACATTAGGAAATGGGAGATTTTAACAAGAAGATGAGAGATTTCTTTGTGAGCCTTAAGAAAACTGTTAAACTTGAAACCCATATGATGTTCAAACTGTAAGGCAAAAGCTCAACTTGGGAGTAGTTTTCATTCCTGTCTCCAATATGTAAAATTTTTCAGTATGGCAGAAATGCAACCAAAATAGTGCAGATTAAACAACAAGAGTCCTTAGTCCTCCTGGGGAGCAGGTAAAGCCACACCAAGGCCAGGCCTGAGGTCAAGAGGAACTGAAGGTCAGATTGGATGGAGCTTTGAGAAATACTAGCAGTGAAAGATGGACTAGATGATCTTTAAAGGTCCCTTCCAACCCAAATCATGCTATGATGATATGAAGATAGTACATATTCCTTAAATTTTTGACACTTGGCATTTTTCAGGAGCTACTTTAGTCCAAACACAGCAAGCAAATTGTTAGCAGCTGTGTGCTGCTGTGGCACTGATATTTTTATTTTTTAGTAGTAGTAGTAGTAGTAGTAGTAGTCACAGTAATAATTATATTAACAAAGCCACACAAAGTAAGTATGTTAACACATGATTGTTTCTGCATGCACAAAAAAAAAAGGCAAGAAGACCTAAAAATCATCTTTATTATCAACATGAGGTTTTTTTAAAAAAAGGACAGCACTCCTCACCACCCCACCGTCCTTCCCTCCCCCCAACCCCCAAAAAAGAAGTTCTGTTTGCTGTGTTTTGTGCAGAAGTGAAGAAAGGCTGTACCCCAAGGAGGAGCCTAGGAAGGTTTTTCTTTCCTTGGTGGCTTCCTTGCTGGAGAAGAGCCACACATTTCTCCCAGCAGCCTCAAGCCACTGACAGTACCTACCACAACCCATTTTTCCTTTTAACAGAAAAGGGTCATGTGCAGAAAAAGACCACTGCCCACTCTTAAGAATGGGACCTATGTGATTACAGAGAGTCTCTCTCCTGGCATAATAAATCATGCTTTCCTACACTGCTCACTAATGCTGAATACTTCTAGTGTTCAATATTTCAAGTACTTCTGTTGGTCAAAGCCCATACCGATTTTCTGGAAGTAGTTTCATTCGCATTATACTTGTACAAAAACATGATTTATTTTAAATGTCAGGAGTAAATTACAGTTTTACAGATTTTGTAGAAGGTTTTTCTTCCCAAGAAAATAGATTATTCTTCCCCCAGAATTACCAGGTTTCCTCAGGTCTTGGTTTTCCTTCTCTTTATTTAGAAAGCCACACATGTGAGTACACTAAATATTAATGAATATAATGTATGAGACCAGTTGGGTTTTTTTCTTGCCAAAAGTAAGAAGTTGGCCTGCGTGTGGTCTGAAAAATTCTAACTATGACCAGACTGAAACCATGGAGGTGATGGCAACTTCATATTCAATAAGAAAAATGGCTAAAAATTCCATATATGACATAGGAAATATATCCTAAATAATAAGAAAACATACATCATCTCTAGGCTAACCAGACTGTTAATTCAAAATAAAAGACAATAAGGGAAGTTAAACACAAGACATTCATCAGCAACATTACAAATTACATAAAAAGTGTACTATTTTCCTGGCTGAATTAATTTCTTTTGCTTTTGTTGTATTTGTTTATTGGTTTCCTTGTTGTCTTTAAACAAGCTGATTTGGGCTTCCACTCAAAAATTTAAGAGTCTCTCCACTGAGTGCATGAGGTGCTGTATCAGGCCCCAAACCAAGATCCAACACACCAACTAAACCTCCCAAAACTCTTCCAAAACAACCTCCCATTGCACTCAGGGAGAAAATCCTGCCTCCTTTGATGCTTGGCTCAGCCTCTCAAACATTGCCCAGATTTCTGAAGAATGAAAAGAAGTAAGATAGCCATCACTGCAGATCATCCCAAATAGTAGTTTTCATTGATTAATGTATCATCCCTCACAAGTTAAACCACATTTTTTATAGGAAAATACAGCATAATCAGGAACAAATCGTTAGTATCTGTCCTTCGCTATAGGAGAAGACATCAGATAAATACTCCAAAAATTCCAAAAACAAAACTCTCAGATTTATCAAGTTAGAATTCCTCCAAGCCAATACTTTGACATGAGAGCAATGAAGAAATACAGATATTTTTAAAACTAAGTGAAAACCAAAATAAAATGTTTGCATTTGAATTTCAAAATAACAGCTCCCTAAAGTTTACCGTGTTGACTAGAGCTGAAGAGACAGTGATAGGGATTGGGTTCTTTTGAAGCAAATGTTATCTCAGTCCCACTGGACATGGAAAGGGAGAAATGCATTCTGGCATCATGCAATCCTCCACTCCGCATTTACTAAGTTTGCTTCTCTCTTGAGCTGGGGAGTTCCTTCTTTTGTGCCTCCAGTGTACAATTTACGATACAGTTCAAGTATTTATAACTAGGTTACTTTTCACGTTCCCCTTGGTGCCTGTTTTACGAGATTTTGGAAAAGAGAAGCATATCCTATAAATTCAAAGTTTGAAATCCACTGGTACTTATCAAGTATCAGTTTGAGGATTCAGAAACTTTACTAGACAGCAGAATTATCTGCCACCACCTATTGTAGCCCTAATAAAGCGAACTTTTCTGTTTACATGGTGGTTAAAGAAAACTGCTGATCACAGATCTTCAGCTAATCTTGTGTTCTGTAGAAATGCAAAGAATTTTCTGAATGAGGAATGTGTTTGAAGCTCCCAAAGCAAAGAAAGATGTCTCTGAGCATTGGGAACTTGCCTGTACGAACAAGGAACACCTTCAGATGTGTCTGTGATACTGTATGGATCAGTGGCTACTGTAAACGGATAAACTTCACAGGCCATTAGTTTTGTTTTTGTTAACCCACAGAATTAAACCCATGGGCATGTTTAGAAGGCTTATTTCAGTCTGATATTCCACTGGCCCCTCACTCTGTCTACAGGAGTCCAAATAGTTCCAGGGTGGATATGTAATCAATTATTTTATATGCAGTTTACTCTTAATGGAAATTCAATCAAAAAACACAATCTTCTCAAGCACCATTCTCTACCACTGTGCTTGCCTTCAGAGACATGTTGAGGCAGAGGATCCTTAATGGGTTTTATAAAATGTTCATATCCAGTGCCTGACACTATAAGCCAAAAAAAAGCACCTTAATTAGTTCCAAAAGAGAGAAGCTAATGCAGCACCATCTGTACTGGGTTTCAGATAAGGTACTTCCCGTCTTTTTTTCTTATGGGTTGAGAAATTCCAGCTGAGCTGGCATTTCTCAACTATCTATCATGACACCTGAATTTCTTAGTCATTTAAGAGTGTTCAGAGTTGATGGGAATGGTGGTTGTTTTCTAAACAACATATTAACTTACTTTTAAATCTACTCCAAGCCCAGTACAAGCTTTCACTTGTAAGAAACTCAGTAAGTCTATCAACCCTGAGTAGTCTAAACTCTGAGAAGCAGTTCTCTAGGAAAATACCTGAGAAAGAATTTGCAGTTTTATTTTAAAAGTCTCAGCCAAAATTCAGAGAAGTTCCAACATAAGCAATTTTCCATTTGCAACTATTTACATATGAAGTTTTCCCTTCCTTGGGCCAGTGCCAATTAAAATTTTATATTTGTTTGATTTTTAATAGACCATATTATGATCTATTCTGTAAAATATCATGAAGTTCACAGACTACTGTAGTCTTGCATATTTGGTATGATATTTCTGTCAAGTGTGCTCTATTGTCCTTCACATGCAGCAGTGCTGGAGAAAATGGGTTCTGTGAAGCTTCATTGCCCTCTAGAATAGCAAAGGCAAGGAAAATGGAAGCAAAATTTTCCAGAGTGTTCAGGACATGTGCCCCTCTTGCTGTATCCTCCCATCCCTGCTGCTGCTTCAGAGCCAGCTACACTGAGTACCTGGGGCAGGCAGGTCTTCCCAGCTGGGGCAGTGCAGTCTGTGCTAGTCCTCCAGACCACACTTATGTTTCTTCAGAAGTCAAAAAATGCCAACATCAACCCAAGCTGCAAAAGTACCTGGCACAGATCTCTCACACAGGCAGATCAGAACCTGCAGGAGCAGTGCCTTCATCTCCTGAGCTCAGCCTGGAGTCTGAAGGACAACCTGCAATATAAGCAGACAACACAGGTCATGAGTTTATGCCTGCTCAAACCCACCTGCACAGCTGTTCTTTGCCCAGTTCCAGAGCAAAGCTTTAGGAGATGTCTCAGCTCTGAAGCACCAGCATGACCCACAAGCCACCCTCTGTACAGTTTTATATCGTCTTTCACGCAAAGATCTTAAAACCAATTTGCTGGCATTAATTAAGCCTCATAAACTCCTGTGGGAGTTAAATAAAGGTTGTTATATACACTTTATACCAGAGCTTACCTTAAGAAATTTTCTAAGTGCTCGTTCCTGCTGACCTATGCAAGAGCTACAGTCAGTGTGAATATGCTGACATGCTGAAATGCTGCTTTGTGCAGGTAAGCCTCAGTTTAGTTTTCCACTAAAGCAACATATGGGAAAACATGCACTTAACTATGCCCAGAGTGATTTAAATATGTTGCATACTCAAGGGCATACATGAAATAAGACACGTCAACCAGACTGTTCCAGGCTTTGTAAGACGGCCAATACACTTGCAAGTAAGGTAGTCTCTGGACAAAATTATAGCATTCATTTTCAATATCATGGAACCTGATCAATTCTGGTTTAGATTTTAGACATGGAGCAATGTTGGACTTATTTTAGACTTTTAACTGACAGTTGTATGAAAGGTACTGTGATTTTCCCACTAGATCCCTTTAAAGCAGGCCATACACAGTCAGTTGAGCTGATGCTATGCATTTTTACGGAGTTTATATAAGTTTAACCCCTGGATTAATATGCCTCTCTTCAGAGGTTGGGCTGTTGGAGTCCTTCTCTTATTCCTCTAAAACACAGGTGATATTTTTGGCACAGCTGCAAGACAATCTGTCTGTATTACTGAGCCTCCCATCCAGTCATGATATGAAATGTTTTCTTTTTTCCTTGAACACCAAAAGAGTTGCTGAGGTTTCAGTTCTGACTACGATGAAGCTCATAATTTTGTCACTGGCTTTACTGGGATCAGGACTTTCCCCAGACCAAAGGTATTCCATTGGCAGACAGTGGACCCTTGGGCATAAATGGACCACTTCTAAGTCAGCATACAAAAAGTCGATATGTCATGCATAGTTTTTAATTCTCTCTGTGGACAACCTTGAAAACCATTACAGACTCATATTCTGAAAAACATTGAAAGCCATTTCCCTTAGCCACTGAGAAAGATAAGTTCAATAAAAAACTGAAGTCATGCCAGCACTGCTCAATTTGGGTCTTTATTGAGGTCTCTTGACAAAAATAAAGGGCTGTTTCTCATATACATGTCCAAACTGTGGTCTAATCTGTGGGTGTCCCAGCTTGATGGACACTTTGCCTCTATGTTTAACAGCACTTATGTCACTTGTGTCTTGAATAGCCCAGTCTAGAGGACAAGACTGGACTTCATAACATCATCCTGGCCCAAATTTCCACTCTGCTTATGCTAAAGCTCCAGTCTCTCTTTCTGCATTTGCCTTCATCTTAAAATGTCACAAGCCCACTGCATAGCTGTGGAGGTCCATAGGGATTTTGTGAGTGCTAAGATATGCAGGAAATGTCCTGCAATAGAATTAATAAGGTTAGAATCCAAACTTGTCAACTACCCAGGGTTTGCTTGATGAAGACAGTTTGGGTTATTTTAGGCTTTCAGGAACTTGGCAATACCATAACTGCAGGACTAAGGCAGGAAAAAAAAACACTTAGAAATCTTAATAGGAGAGAGGAACCCACAGAGCCATTTGAAAAATTCTCCTGCCACAACAGCTAAGGCCCCAAATACAGCCATTTGCCTCTTTTTTCCCTTTCCCCTTTGCTACACTTCCTTTCCCAGATGTTTCTCATCATCTAAGGTAGCAATTCAGGCATTCATGTAACTGATCCAAAGGAGTGTGCTGCATGTGATTAGCATCAAGTCACCAAAGAACAAAGAAATGCAATTAATCCCTGTTTAAATAAAAAACAGATTAGATAAGATTAAACATATTAGAAATGGGCAAACCTCAGATGGTTTGTAGACCAGCATTGGGCTGGGAAAGCTTTTGGGAGCACCATTATAACCCAGATCCTATCCTAAGTTTCTGATACCTCCATCCAAGAAAGCTTGAAAGAGCAGGGAAAGCTCTCCTAGCCGGTACTTTGCACTTCCTGTGCTCCAATACAGTTGGAAAAAAACTCCACTCTCATGGTATGTCGACTTCTGGCACCAACACCTCTGATTGTGGTCAGAACAAGAAAATATTGAGGGTAAAGCTGCCCACTTACTAAGTAGGGTTTAGTTGAAAGTGCTTGTTATAGTTAAACAAGTTTCACGTTTGGTTTAGTTGGTTTGTCTATCTTGTTATAGGATGAGTTTGTTTCTAGGCTTTATGGCAGAAAAAATGACCACTGCCCTGTTATCCCATTGGTATTCATGATGTTGCATGTGCCTCCAAATGAGAACTTTGAGCAAATCATCTTCACAAATATAACTCACATCTGCTGCTGGGGGTTAGGTTGTTGGTACTCCAATTTCAACAACATTTTTATCAACATCTGAAATATTTTGACCACCTCAGAGAAGTGGTTGCAAACAGTAGTGAAAGACTCTTCCCTAGCAGCTTGCAGATCTTGCCTGATTTGCCACCAGGAGTGGGCTTCAGCTCCTCTCACTGCAGGATATGCAGTGTTTTTAAAGTGATCCTGGAACCTAAGCTTTTAAGCAACGTATCTTAAGATTTCTTATTTCATCAGAACCAATCTTCATTACCCTTGTTCACAAATTTCTACTATTTCTACATGTAGAATAGAATTATAGGATGAACTGTATATCAATCAGGAAAAAAATTTATTCATTAAGAAAACTAATTTTAAAAGTCTTTCTGGGAAAATAGGACAGATAGGTGGATGACTTAGGAAACTTCTTTGAAGAACTATATTTAGTGTAATACCTCCCTGAAATAAGCATCCTCTAAAGTTTTCTTTTACATCCAGTCCAGTGAAAGAAAAAAGCGGGGAACACAAACACTGTCACTGGAATGAAAAAAAACCCTCAATATCAAAATCATGAACTATATTCAGAATTTTCAATGTAAGAAAATGGCCACTCCAGAGAAGGTATTTATAGAGAAATGACGAGCAGAGACTGTTGGGGATGACAAGCATACACATGCATCACAATGTAGTTGTTTCTGATTTCCGTGACTTTTTTCACAGTCTTTATTTTGAAGAAGGTAGATCAGAGACAGGAGGGCCTCTCCTGTTGGGCTGGTCCAGCTAACCCCTGGAAAGCAGCCATTCAGGACACATCATAACTTGCTCTCAGTCTGAACTGGAGCCTTCATTAAATCAAGCATACAGGGCCAGATTCTCAGCCAGTGTAAAGCAAAGTAGCTCCACAGAAGGCAACTTATGGCAGCTAAGATCTGATCAATGGTGTTAAGTATGCTGGTAAAGCTTCAGCCATCGGGCAAGAATGATTTCTCACCTGCTTCCCAAACATTTATTATTCATGGCTGGATTTCAACTCCTTTCCTCACAGTGACTAGCACCCTCCTTAAGAAAGAGCCTAACTGAGTTCTCAGGTATACATGGAAAATTTAAAAAGGGCTCAGCAGGAGGGGAGCAGGATCTTCAGTGGTAAAAAATTAAATGCCTCAGAGGTCTCAAACCCTACCCCTTTTACAAACTAAACAAATATCCCTCTCTCACCTTAAACTTGCCTTCAGAAACTTTTAAAAATACGGTTTGTCAAACATTTTGGGTTTTATTTCTAATGAAACACTAATAAAAATGTGAAACGATAATTTATTTTGTGGTGCTGCACTCATAGAGTGAGAATACTTAGTAGCTGTGTGTTCAAGATGAATTGCTGGGAAATGCTTTTAAAATCTGTCCTGTCTTTTACCTGTTTAGATTTATACCATCTCAGATGTTAACAGCCCTTAGGTGGCTTCTTAATGCCAAATGTAAATACAAAAACAAGAAGAAAATGTTCCTCGTGCATTCATACATATCTTTCCTGGCAAAAGGCCACTTCTGTCACTCAGAGCTCAGACTGTTCTTCTTTAAATTTGGCATCAATTCTATGGCTGCTGTTAATAGTATTATTTGTGTTGGAAGTAAGCCAGACAACACACTTTTCTAACCAATTTGTCCAATAAAATGGATTATTTTGTTAGTTAATCTGTCACTTCTTGAAAAGAGAAATCTTTAATACCATTTGTGCAAATATTCTTGGTTTATGTCTTATGCTTTCTTGTTGCTCTGCATCAATACCAAAGCCTCTACAAGAGCTAATTAAGTTTGGATACATTCACAGAAAAATGACTGTTCAGCCTTGATCAGAATCTTCACTTTGACACCTCTTTTTTTTTTTTTCCAGAGATAAAAAGTAGTGATTTTTTTCAACTCTGGGAGGATAATTTTTCTTTTCTTACTCCTACAGTCCTTTTCCCACACAGCACATCAGCTTTTTCTGGATAAAAATGGAAGAAGGCACAGCAAAATTAACACAGCAGGCTTCCCTTCCCATTACAGAGCGGTGCCATTAGCTTACCCCTCCTTGTCCTCATCAAAGCCAGAGCAAATGGCTGGCTCCAAACGAGGCACATGTGGCTGAGCAGCCCATACATGTGTAGGTTTGGTGAACTGGAACATTAAACAAGATTAAATGTTTGAACACACCCTATAGATTTTCTTCCTTGAACTGTTTTTTCCATCTTTGCACATCTATCAGTTTTCCAAGATTTAAGAGCTCATGTCTGAGACTGCTCTGTCTAAAGTTGTTAAAAGTGGCCAGCAGGTCCAGCAGCTACTGCAGATGGCCTGGCAGATGAGAAGATGAAGAGGCTAGGTTACCACCTTCTCTTAAAGAGGAGCTGGAGAACACAGAGCAGAGAACAAAACATGTAAATCTTCATAAAAATGTCTATTAAAAATTGACATACACAAAAATCAGATCAATAAAATATGTTATATTTTAAGAACAATCCTGAAAAGATTAAATATATATATATATATATAATACATTACCTAAGAATTCATTGTTTCCTGTACTGGACTGCAAATAAACAAAGATATTTTGTGAAATAAACACTGCATGTTCACTGACTTGGTCTGGTTTTACCTTTAATTCAGCTTAAATCAGAAGCAGAGTAAGCAGGACTGCAAGGAGGCATTGAACATAAACTGTTTGGCCCCAGAAACTGCACCTCCAGCAAGGCAAGCATAAATACCTACTGCCCCTTTTCCATACAGACCCAGGTGGTTAAGTGCCTGTCTGCAGTGTATTTGGGTCTGGAATATCTTCTGAGTGGAAAGTAGGCACCTTGATGGAGCTCATGTTAATTAATTTTATTTTCTTTAACTGGAACCATCTGCATGCCAACTGGTTTGGCCAGCATTCCCTGCTCCAGGGTGAGGCCACAGCCAGGGCAGTGTGACAGGGGCTCAGCCATGTGCTGCTGGCAGGGCAGCAGCCCGCCTGGCCACTGTCCTTGGGCATACCGAGGAGCTGCCAGCAGCTGCCTGCAGCCCACACATGGCTCTGGGATGAGAAGGTACCAATGCACAGACCTACTGTGCTTTAACAGTGCCCACAGCAGCTGTGGCACAAGGACAGCAACACCAAGCCCTACTCCAGAGCAGCCAAGTCAGCACCGTGCCATGCCCAGCCAGTGCTCCCCCAAAAACCTCTCTGCTGAAGAACTGCTTCTCCTTTGGAGCTGCAAGGATCCTTCAGGGCAGGCTATTCCACTTAGCCTGATGAATATTTAAAACAAAGGCTATTTACTCTCATGTTTAGGAGTATAAGCATAGACAATTTGTTTCTGACATCTCTTAACTCGGGGAATGACTTTATATAAACATGTGTTTGGTGTCTTCTGGTTTCTTTCTCAACCAAACCCTTTAGAAAGTGTACACACACTTCATAATGATGTGAGCAACATTTTCCTACTGCTGAGTACTGGAGAAGTGCTTGGCATAGCATTTATTCCAACTTGAGTCTCTGCATTCAAATCCCCTGTGCACGGCGAGGCTGAAGCCTGGACATGGTACTTGCTGTTCCTGATGAAACATGCCTGCAGCCCAAAGGAGAAGGTTGTTCATGAGCACTGAGTCCTTGCACCTGGCCTCCTGCACTGCCAACCTCACCCCAGCATAGGTCTCCAGCCTGACTGAAAGAGATCCTCTGCGCTCTGAATTCCTTGGAAAGCATTCCTGGTTTAACAGAACCCAAACGTTTTATCACAGTAGCTCAAATGAAGGCTCTACATTTTTTCATGCAAAACATTAGCCATTTGTGACCAAACACTGCAATCCTTCCAGCATGCCACATCGTGAGAAGTCCCACAGGTAATATTCCATGTTGTACCTGAGGAACACCATAGCACACTGGGCTGTGCTATGCATGGTTTTGGTCACTTGTCCATTTCCAAACAGGCAGAGGTTTACTTCACCATTCCCCATGAACCTTCTCACTAGAAAATATACTTACCTCATGACTGGAAATAACAACTGACAAAGCTTCTTTTAAAGCTGTCAGGGGACCTCTGTTTCTGAAACATATATAGATATATAATAAAAATTAAAAAAAAAACCCAAAAGCAGTGCTCAATTTATTAGAATTGGAGGCTTAGCTGTTTTCTAAACCTGTAAGCAGACTACAGAAGCCATTCCTTTGAAAATCCTCGTGTTTTCACCACAATGCTCCACTTTGTAAGCACATTGATGTACTTACACTGCAGACACCTCAAATGCCCCAGAAAGAACAAAACAGCACCAAGAAGCAGAGACTTTGGCTTAACCAAAAGTCTTTGCATGCACAGATAGGCATTGTAACTAGATTTGTAGTAACTAGATTTGTCTAGTAACTGGATTTGTCCAGAAACATTCCAAAGCAAGGACCAAGTTTCCAAAATGCCTAGTAGTCAGCTTTAAACATAGAAAAGTAGCTCTCAGGACAAGCCACCTCAAACTACCTATTTACTGTCTAGAAGCAGAGCCTGCTGTAGTGGGGGAAGGTAGAAATAAGTAGCCTGAAGAAAGCCCTCCAGCCTGAGTAACCTGCCCAAGAACAAGAGATGCATTCCTTGTAAGGAATGGCCCTGGAGCTTGTGTCACTTCACACAAGTTGCAGGTAGCCAAAAACGCTGGGGAACTACAACACAAAACTCAAATTGCTGCTAGTGGGTGGATTTATAGGATATCTGTTTTGCTGAGTGGCTTCTAATGGGATTTGAGGGCCTAAGAGATTGTCCTGAGCCTGACAACAGGCTTGTGGACAAAGGGCTGCAAGCCTCAACAGGATCACCAGCCTGACAGCAGCAGAGAAGATCACTGTCATAAAGAAAAGCTTAGGAGTCACTGCTGGTGGCAACAGACCCACATAGATTTTGAAATTAATCCCTTGGAAAGAAGCAAGGCCCTCCTGATCAGGGAATTCTCAAGGATACAAGAATACAAAGTTTTAGCTGTTTTGTCCAATCCCAGAAGTCTATACCTGAAACAACAATAACTCAGCACTGCAATGGGATTGACTCTAATTGGTGTACTAGTGCTTTTTCACAAGCCTAAAAACCAAACACTGGTGTTGCATCATAGCAAGCATCAGCTTTGCCATCTTCACCCTGCCATCTTCTCCCTCACTTTTGCTATTTTATCTTCACTGACCAAGACTCCACAGTGAGGCTGCTGGGCACCACTTCCCACCTCAGCCCTGCTAAGTGGCATCCTTGCCTGTCTGCAGTCACTGCTGGCTGAGTCAGGCTGCTCTCTGACAGATCAGCTCGGAGGTGCCCTGGCAGCCGTGCTTTAAGCCCCATTTCTGCCCTCTTCCTCCCAGCTCCTGCACAGATGCTGAAGCCTTAACCCTCTCCCTGCCCTGCAGAGCTTTAAGCCCTAATAATGAAGAAGGGACATCTATCTGTGCTCTGTGTTTATAAAACCCCTTTGGGTTTTATCAACCCACAGGCCCTGTTCTACACTCCCTGCATTTCTTGTGCACCCAAATGAGGGTTTGGAGCAGCCTAATTCATACAAATCTGATATCTAGGGGAGGAATACAGTGTAAAAGATACACTTCTGAAGATAATACTCAACAGAAATGTATTCCAAGAGAAATCTGCAGAGCTTCTCAGGCAATGCTGGCTGTACCAAGTAATGCCACACCCAAGGGTGAGCACTGCTGGTGCAGGGATTGTCTTGTATTTAAGAAAAGCCTTAAAAAAGTCACTCCTAAACAGGCAGAGGTTTATACACTCATGTAGGCATGGCTGTTGCAAAGCTGTGTCAGACACACAGATGAATACATCTCACTCTCTGAAGACTGCTGCAGTAAGCCCCAGTATCCTGCCTACTGCAGTGGTTCCTGCAATCCTTCCAATGTTTGTACTTAGAAGCATGAAGTGCTGCAAGCAGAACTAAATGGAAATGCTCCAAGTTGAGTGTCTCTCCAACCTTTGAGACCACTAAGATAAAGTTAAAATAAATTTTAAAAATAAAATAAAACAAAATAAAAAAATAAGGTAATGCAAAATAAATTTTAGGTGAACATTCCACAACTAAGTTCAAGAGAAAAACACACATGGCACAGTGTTCCAGACTGGAGGTCTCTATCCTCACATAATACTAAATATCTTTAGCATTAAGTATTTCTCATTTATTATCATTTCCAGGCATCTGGACAAGCTGGCAACCGTGGCAGCGTTGGGGTTTGAATCACAGGCTAATAAAATCCGTAGTGGAATCTGTAAACCAAACACATGAAGATGGAGCCATTAGTTAATGTGTGTCACTGGTGTGTTAGCTTCAGCCCCACGCTGGCCACACTGTGGAGGTGCAGGGATGAAGCAGCCGGGGTCTGGCCATTTCAAAGGAGCCACTTTGAAAGGAGATCCCTGAGAGATGTTTGCAGAGACACTGTGCAGAGAGAGGTGTCAGCAAGCCACAGCAGTGGAACACACTTCCAGCCTTCCTACTCTCTTCTCCCAGGACACACCTCCTTCTGCCTCAGGATCTTGGCTTTCACTTGCCTGTGGAGGGGCCCAACAGTTTTGCTTCTCTGATGCTGTGCCCTGGCTTCGGCATTTTTGCATTTTGTTGCTCTTCCAGTGAATTCCAAAAAAAACCCTGAGCTGCATTTGGCAGTCCTGCTTAGGGCAGGTGTTCATAGTGAGAAAATTGTTTTCCAAAGCAAGCCAAATTCTAACTTTTGACATGGGATTGCGAGTCTGAACTAGAAAAGACTAAGCACATACCTGAACCATCAGTATCATATGTTGCTTTGACCTCAAACAGTCAGAAGTCCATCCTCTCTCTGCATGGGCAACAGAATTTTTATGAAACACCCTGACACCTCTTAGTGTCAAAGCGCCTAAACTTAGGTGTTTTTTGTACTAGCTACCTCCCGCCAGCAGTCATTAAAGCCATTGCCCAGTTCCTGGTTATCCACACCACTGCCTAAATCAAATCTGTTCATGTGTCGGCAGCTGTGACAGCTCAGCACTGCTGAAGGAAGGTTTGAAAGGAAGGTAAAGATCAACATTTTGAGGCATATTTGCAAAAAACTCTTTAAACTAAAATTTAGGTCCTTCCTTCCTTCCTTCCTTCCTTCCTTCCTTCCTTCCTTCCTTCCTTCCTTCCTTCCTTCCTTCCTTCCT
>NC_031769.1:32534934-32566601 GCF_001522545.3 Parus major
GTTTTAAGAGGAAAAATCATATTTCTTGATTTTCCTGAGGAATTAATTTGAGACTTCTGGTTTCCAGACAGCAGTGTGAGCATATAGCCATGCTTTTTCCCAGCACCCCATGAACAAAACATCATGAGTTGCCCCAGCAGAGCAGAACCTGGTGCACTAAATCTTGCTCTTCTCTCAGCCCCAGAAAGCATAAAAGGTCACCTAAGTAAACATCACCAAACTTTTTTTGGCAGTGCTGTGTCTCAGCCACATGAGCTTTCAGGGTTAAACAAGGCATGGAAAGGGAAACCTGCAAGTAGTTTTTTCCACTGTTTTGGTAGTGGGGTGAGGCCTATTGGCTGTTCAAGGCAGAAATACAATAATCTAGAAACTGTGGGACTGTGAGGAGGAAAAGCCTTCCTGGCACATAGTGAGCAAAAGTTAGTGACAGAGAGGATGAACTGCAAGGGGGAAAATACACCATAAAGAGACATGACCAAAATTAAAAATGTTAACGAGACAGGACATTAAGTAACTAGCTTTCATTTAAACCCATGGTTTAAGAAAGAAGCTATAATCTGCTGGAGGTGTCATCACTTCAGTGGAAAAGTAAAACCAGAATTAGGATTACTTATTTTCACTAAACATTTGCTGACCCATTTTTACATACATTCTGGCCTCAGAGATCTTTATCCAGGCATGCTGGTCAAACTCCAGTTTATGTCTCCATATGCTTCTTTCCTATAATATGCCTTTCCTACAATTCATCCCATTATTTCATTAAAATCACTTATTCCTAAAAATATTGTGATGTAGCCACTGTGGCAGCACACAACCTTGAATCAGTATCAAATGATAAGCAATAAACCTGCTGTACACTCTGGCCCCATACGTGTCTCTCTCAGCAGGGACCCATCCAGACAGCTACGTGCATACAAATTATTTTAGATTATCAAAGGTGCCATCTCAAGCACAATACCCCACTGTGGATGCATCTACACTTAGAGTCATTCATTCACACATAGATACAGCAAGATGCCATGGAAGCCCAGCATAAAAAGAGTTACCCAGTTCCTGCCATCCCAGCCCTGATCAAGGTAACACTACAGATGGGTAAGGGGACAAAGTGTAAAAGATTATACTAGGAGCAAAGACACCTCACTTTGCCTTGCATAGGGCTCAAGCTGAAATGGCCTTGCCTAGTTATTACCAGTAGTTCAAGTTGATTTGTTCTGCCTGTGAGTTTTGATTTGGAAATGCAGAAAGACTGAGGAAAAGGATGTGAAATGACCTGTAGTTGGGACTTATATTTTTCCTTCCCCAGTGGATGTGCCTGCATACCTGCTTGCAGTGTAATAGTGCAATAAATTGAGTGCATATCTATATCCACAAAGGGTCAAACTCTGCTCAGAATTACACCCGTGTAAATCCTCTGTAACTCCACTGGCCTCACCGGAGTTATTTGGCACAGATTTACACTTATGTAACTGAGAGCTGGATTTAAACTGCAGTATGAAAAGTGTTTCACCTTCAGGGTGAAAAAATGCTACTAATGTCAGTTGTTGTTACATTTAAAATAACCAGAAGGAATTTCACCTGGATGGGATTCATCCACAATCCATGACATTTGCATGAACCTTTTCCTCTTATTTCTGGTGTGCATGGATACATGTCAAATTTTAATTCACAGCGCATCCATGCCTTTTGTTTTGGAGGGACTATTATGCCTTAGATCAATCATCAGGAAAAGGTGTCTATATTGATAACACATTTGCCTCTGAGATGCCACAGGATGTTCCAAGCCAGATTTCCTTTGAAGCCAGGCACCACTTTTATTATCAAAGCATGAAAAATAGCTGGCATTCATGACATCAAAATGCAGCCAGCACACAATGCTGAGGGCTAAAATGAGACTCCAGTTACCTCACGTAAAAGCAGAGGAGCTGCAGGCACTTTTTCTCCCGTTCCTGGGATGCAGCTGTCCTGCCTCAGGCCTGTGTCCCCAGGGCTGCCCTGCTGCCCAGAGGCAGCGCACGACCCGTGTGACACTGCCGTGTCACCCCTCAGGCACACGCTCCGACCCACGGGCACACAGCTAAGGAGGGTGTGAGCATCGAAAAACACAGCCTGCCGATTCTGGCCTTTTGCTTTCATCGATCCCAAATTGAGCTGAATTCCTTTAAAATATCTGAGCCGCCATTGATGATATCAGAAGGGTTCTGGCTCTAGGGATTCAAGGACTAATTTTCCTGAGGTCTCCCCACCTCATTCTGGCTCCCTGCTAGAGGTACAGAGGGAACGGTTTGACAATCCTTCCTGCCAAACAGCTAAATTTCCTTAAGATACAACAGAAAGGTATGTGAGTTTGCTTTGTAACCCTATTAGAGCTTACAGACCAGTTAGTTAGAAATACAAACTTTGTTCTTTGAATAACCTCAGCTTGAACTGAGTCCTGGAAGGACTATCTTTGAGTTAAGGTAATACGAAGCAATAAAGCTTCCTGAGAACAGAAGACTGCCAAAGTTTAAGTGGTATATTTTATGATCTGGATTATTGTCCATTGGGGAACTCAGATGAAAACACAGACTCATTTCATTTAGGTCTCTAGTTGTGATTTGAACCATGATCCAAATTTCCAATAAAAGTCCTCAAAGAGCAAAGCTAGTGCTTTATCCGCTGCATACCAAGACTTGCTGGCCCTTTCCTTAAAAATCACAGTAATCCAAGGTTAAATAATACACGTGCAACGACTCAAATACTCCACAGAATTTCAGCTTCCACCATTTCTTCTCCTTCAGTAGTGCAAATCACATATAAAATGATCTACAGTGGGGTACATTAGACGTGATAGCAACAATTATGCAAATCATCTGCAACGATATGAACAAGAAGAAAAACATCTCTATAGAAAGGCAGCATTTCTACAAATGATTTTGTGCAATAAATCTTTACTATTTCTTGGGCTCATCCTGAAAAGCAGTTGGTAGCATGGCCATATTCCATTCTGTCAGATGAGGCACAAAAGTTCTTGTGCACAGACGTGGACCAAGCGTATCTGTGTCTGCATCTCAGGAAGATAGTCATATTAACAAGTGATCAAAACTATGTTTATTGTTTTCTCCTCAGGGGAATGAGAGTCAAATGGTTTCTGTGAGCAGCATGGGAACAAAAAAAAAAAATCTCTAAATAAATCTCTAAATAAAATTGACTACAACCAGCTACATTCTCTCATGCAAGATGACAAATGGTCTGACTTTTCTGAAAGGTCATTAGTCAAACTCAATTTTAAAATATTCAGTTCAGGGGGAAAAAAAAAATCTCTAGATGAAAGCTAAAGCTCTACAAAGAACAAAAAAAAAAACCAAAAAAACCCCAAAAAACCAAAAAACTCTACCAACATGTTTTTTTGCTTATTATCCCTATTAAAAAACCTGAGCTGTAGGCTATATTCAAGTCAGGAGAAGACAAATAACTATTTTTTTCCTGTGATAAGTCAAATGAATTTAAGTCTGTCTTTACACTTAGAGAACACAGAAATGCAGTAGAACACATGCATTGTTCTAAAGGATAATCAGAGGTAGCTGGAAGTACAGAAATACTCAGAAATACAGTGCAGAAAATCCACAGAACAGAGAAGCAGCAGTTCCTTGTCTCAACATAGCACCTTACAATGCAAGAGGGAGAAGAACTGTCTCTCCCATATTTTTTTTTCATTTCTATCAAAGTATTAGTGACTTGGTGTCAGCTTATATGTCCTGCACTGCTTTTATGGTCATTCCCCATTAGTGGCAATACGTAAAAAATATTTCATTCATACATTGAGAAAGCAAAATGTTTCAAAAATGTTCTCATTTCACTTCAGACAAAAGATAACTTCAACTCTTCTCCCTCTTTGCAACTTGCAAGTAATGTTGTGCTGGAACACTGATCCAGACACTCTCCCAGAATCACAATATCTCAGATTCAGTGTTCTGCAACACCATCATCATCATCATCAATGATTTGTATGAAGTGGAATTGCCTGCGCAGGAGAAACCAGGAAATACTCTTCCCCCCAGTGCTTGAGTTATGGGATCCCACACCTCCCTAAAGTGCCAGAAAAGCCCTCTGGATTACTGACAGCTCTGGATTTCCCTCCCTTTCATGATTTGCTCTGAAATTCAGGTCTGAATCTGAAGTCTCTCTGTGACAGCTGTGCCAAAACAGGGACATATTTGCAAATCATCACTCTCTGTCCCAAAATGCACTTTACTTTGTCAAAAAAATACAAAACTTCCTGTGTCTGAGATTTGTTACCCAACAGTTACTGTTTTGTTTTCCTGTCATGACTGGAAAACTGGCCCCTAAGAAACAGTGACAAAAATACTATGCTAATAGAAGTTTTAACTAAACAGAATTTGTGTATCTATGTTACATTCATGGAATCTATAGCCCACAAGGCAAATGCATCAACAATTGGTTTGATATCAAAAGATGAGAAAGAATTTGACTCAGCAATAAAAGAATTCTCACAGCATTTTTCTGAAAGGTGTCTGCAACCTATTCTTCAGCTAATCCTCCTGACTACAGGCATAGCTCCAGCAGACTGGGAACATAAAAGGGCCTTCAGTCAGAGCATTTGGATCGCCCCTCATCTCTGAATCACGCTCACTACTCTACCTGGATTAATAAGAATAAAATTAGCCCATTCCATCAAAAAGCAAAGGAGATTATTTTGCACAGGACCTAGGAGTCATGAAGTGAAGAAAATCCACTTTCACATTTTGAATATGAGCTGCATTATTTCAATGTGACTCCTTTTTGTCAAGATTTTTGGCCACTGGTTCTGCATGAATACAGAAAACCATTATTCATAATTTGTACTTATCATTCTCCCATCTCTGTTACTTAAGTAAGGAGGCAAAGCCATGCTATGTGGCTAATCACAAGTAATAAATAAAGAAGAGTTAATGAGAAAACCTCTTGTCTGAAAATTATTGATCCAAATTTTATGGCAAAAACTTTTAAATATTGAATACAACCATGGCTAATAGGAGCAGTTGGGTCATGGACGATTCTCTCAAGCTGAACAGTTTTATTAATATATGAATTACTAACAATTTCTCTATAAAAATATATTAAAATTGTCAGATTTATAAAAGTCAGACAAATCCTCCATTTTTCTGTTCCCAAACTCTCTAAATCCCTTTGCGGAGGATCCCAGACCTCAGCTGCATTCCTCAAGGATTTACAGGGCACCAGAGGAACAGCAATCTGCTGCAAATGAATATGTGCATTCAAAAGTATATGGAGGCTTTTCCAGCTTTTCATGTACTTCACTCAGATTAATCTTCCTGAAGGCACTGGATGTATTTGCAAGGGCAAATTTAATCGCTGTTCCACTCTGCCCCTTCACAGCACATCCATTGTGTCTTGTTGATGGGAATAACTGCTAAGAAACTGGAGGTGAAAGGAACAGTGGCTGGAATATTGGAGGGAACCCACAAAATCAGGGGAAAAACCCCCACAGATACTGAAAGAGGTTTACTCCTCTTGCAATAATATGAGCTAGGACTGTGGATCAGAATCTGACCTCAGTTGCTGTGGTTTTAATCTGAAGTACCGGCACTGATTTCAGCACAGCCTCCCTGGATTTAAGGCCCAACCCAAAGATTGCCACTGATTTATGCTGACTGTGTAACAAATGGTTGTTCCAGCATAAGAATTTATCCTAGAAGAAGCTAACAATGCTTTTATCAACATTGCAATAGGAAATGCTTTGTACTAACA
Source organism: Parus major (assembly GCF_001522545.3). NCBI lineage: Eukaryota > Metazoa > Chordata > Aves > Passeriformes > Paridae > Parus > Parus major. Next base: position 32,540,683 of record NC_031769.1, read on the forward strand.
TACATGGAGCTTAACAAGGTTTACTATTTTTCCTTTTCTTCTTGTTTGGTCCATGTTTATGCCCTGTTCCAAATCTAACTACAAATGCAGATAAGTAAATTTTATTCACCCTATCTGCTATTTTCCTTCATTTGCTGTAATATTTGTAATATATAAACAACAACAACCAAAAAAATGCTACATGAAAAGCAAAAAAAAAGTGCTACAGCACAAATGCATCACTACAGAATGAACACTGGACAAAAATTATTTTTCTCTCTTCTTTTCATTCCACCCTGTGTTTTATCTGGGATAAGTTATTCTTCATATTGCATGCCATGTTTTTTTTTAATATTCTGGTTAGCAATGAAAATGTCTTCAGATGAGGATGCTGAGGAAAAAAATATGGTTAATATGTTGTCAACATTTGTAATGCTAAGTAAAAATGACAGTGTTGCTGTACACAAATTTTAAGTTTAATATTTACATAGATACTAAGATAAGCTGGTTCAGAATAACAGGATCCACCTGTTTTTCTAATAGCTCAGTATGAATTAGATCAGCAGGATATGATTTATTTGGGTCAATAGGAAAAGATCTTCTCAGTTGTCCTGGAGATTCAAAAAAATAAAAAGGTCACTGATGTATTTCAGAACCACTACAGGTTCTGAAGAAATCTCTGCACTCTTCTGAAACAATGTTTTAAAAAGGAAAAGGCTGCAAGAATCTTTCTTGCTCTTCTTTCTTCTGTCTCTCTATGTGAGTTGTCTCCAGTAGCACTGACAGACAAAAGAAAAGACAATCCAATGTTTTTCTTGAGGAAAATTTTGACAAGCACAAAGGAGAAAAAAATATGGCTCAGGTTTTTCCTTTAAAAAAAAGAGCAGGAAATAAATAATAATAATTTTTAAAACCCCAACAAACAATAAAATACAGCAGTTGTTTCCTTTCAAAAAAAATTTGTTTCTCACACAAGTGAGCTTTGCCTGAGTTTTAGTTTCTTGACAAAAAATGTTGAAACATTCCCAAAAGAAGGAAGTTTTCGGAGATGATGTCAAAACCAAGTTTCCTGGTGAGAAACAGTTTTATAAAAATGTCAGTGAGGCTGTCGGCAGAGCGAGCGGGGAGGAAGGGTGAGGAAGCAAGCAAGGGTGGGTGCTGGTGTTTCTCTGGGAGGGCTGGCAGGGGCAGGCTGTGCTGCTCTGGCCTCTGCATACACTGGCTGCACATCTGCCGCTCCAGCTGCGCTCGCCCCGCGCCTCCCAACGCCCCTGCTAGCCGTGGGATTCCAGCCTGGTTTCAGGAAGACGGACTGGGAGCTCTTGCCTTGTCTAGCAGCCTTGGCAAGAGGTTTGCAAGAGCTTAAGGTGGCTTTTGGAGCAATCCATCACGGAGTATTAGCAGCAGAGCGCTGGATGTCAACACAGGAAAACGAGGCCGCGCTGGTGCTCGAGGAAGATCGGATGGTGTGGAAGATATGGTGTACACAGCACCAGTGATGAGCAGAACACACAGACCAGGAGTAACCCAGTGAGGAGATATGGGGAGGACACAGATATTTCCACATTGTTTGACCATACACCCTGCATTAGGTGATGTTCAGCGTGGGTGGGCAGGGAGCAGAAGAGCTCAGTCCTTCAGTTCCTTCATATGCCAGAGCTCAGACACGGAGGTATGGCAAACATTATGTTTCCAAATGATGAAACAAATAAATAAATAGAAAATTTCTTGCATGATTTGGCCAGGCAGAGGTTGGACTCCCCCCAACCAAAACAGACCTCCCTCACCCCCAAAAATATCTGGGAAATGAAGCAGTTTTAAAGCCCCACATGCTGAGTATACCTTTCTTATGTTACAGGCTGCTGCCTTTTTCCACCCAGCACATGGTAAGGATTATATTTAAATAAAGATTTAACACTCATAAATGGTTACTTTTAATATTGCTGTAAAGTAATGGATCTTTTATGGGCAAATTTAAATGTCATTCCCCAACGTACAGCTGCACCAAACAGTATGGTACCTTTTTATGCAGCCATAACCAAGGAGGCACGTTGACCAACAGTGCCTGTGGGCAGAGTGTGGATTTTATTAGCCAATATGAGCTGATGACCCATGAGCAGAGTCAGTTTTTGCATCTTGTAAAGTCAAGCATTGTAAAGGTACCACCACATGTGGACAGGGAGTGGCTTCCAGCCCAGAACATCTGAGCACAGCCTCCTGTTTTGGACAGGAGCAGATCCTTTTCAGCTTGTAAAGGTTTCTCCCAACACCATTACCTGTTCAGGCTTCACCTCTCCTGGCAGGGATGCTGCTGGGCTGTCTTTGCACACATTACTGAAGAGCTGGTGTCAAACCCTCTGCTTTCTGATCACCACCTCTCTGAGCATATGGCCAGCTGAGCCAGCATTGGATTCCTTGTGGTCCCAGGCAGAAAGTCAGATTTTTCCCTCCCATCCTCACACAGGAGGGCTTGCATTGCTGCCTAATGCAGCTTTCATCATCTGGTATGTGCAACCGAACACAAGGCTGTTTCAGATTAAAACTGAGAGTCGAGTTCCCAGCCCAAAGTATTACATGGCACAGATATTCACAGCTCTTTCCAGCCTCACAAGATGAAGTATTTAGTGACTTTTCAGAACTCAACATGGACTTTTTTCCAGAGGTTGTTGTTGGAATGGGTGATTACTGCCCAGTTTAAAAACACTCTTGACTTTTAAAAAAAGGCAGGATTATTTTGCTGCTTCGTTTTTGCAACACTATATTCTTTGCAGAGGTGAAGAAACTGTCACTCTAGATACAACTATCCATAGAAAATTACAGATAAGACTGGAATGGGACTATTGTCTTAAAACAATGGTCACTCCCCTTGCAAAGTGTTATGTCATGTTTCTGCTGCCAGAAGACCTCATCCCAAAGACATCTAAGTAATTATTTGTGCATTTTCCCGACATTATTTCCTGCCTCTTTCTTAAAAAAATATTAGTTTTTGATGTTTAGAATAAATAAAATACTTAACAAAATATCTCATTAAAAAGCATCATACCCGCCACTGGAGATTCTCCCATGCTCTCTACATTCCACAATAGGCAAACTCCTGCCAAAAAAATCCCTGGCAGATCAATCCTCCCAAAGGAATGAGGGATCAGAAAATGTTATACAAACCCCACTGCAGCACAGCCACTTGATAGGGCTCATTGCCATCCATGCAGCATATGAAAAGAAACCTGTTAGTTATTTATTTCAGTCAGCTTCTCACCAGCCAACTAAAAAGCATCCCAAACTACTTTTGGATTTTTATTCAGCAAATGATCTCAGCACATTTCAGAAAAGATGAGACCATGAAATATTTTGGCCTCATCAAAGATGCATACTCACATTGTTGTGTGCCTCACACCAGCATGGGAGATGGCCAGGCAGAAATTTCCAGAGATACCTGTCTAGGGAATACATTTTAAAGGGCATTTCTGGGCCAAGCAAAGAGATCAAATGAGCAGCAGCACTTTTCAGTAGATCTGCTCAACTCAGTTTCATTGGTTCACTAAATAAATCTCAGAGATATATATACATATATATATATATATATATAGATAGATAGATAGATAGATAGATAGATATAGAGATAGATAGATAGATAGATAGATAGATAGATAGATAGATAGATAGATAGATAGATAGATAGATAGATAGATATTTACTCCTCAAAAAGACACAGGAGAAGCCGCAAAACCCACTGCAGAGGACCAAAATTCAAGTCAGACACTCTTTTCCTACCTTTTGTCTCACAGAGAAATGGAGATGCCCAAAGATCTCAACATAGGGATTTACTCAAAGAAAGTTCTTTTTCTTTGTTGTTTTTTTCCTATTGTTATTTTTTGGGGTTGGTTTTTTCTTTCCCTCTTGAACACATCAGCACACTCTGGGTCTGTTGATTAGTTTTATTTTGAATCTTACTTTTGGTTTGGTGCAGATTTGAATATTTTCTTCACACTTTGCATAGACTTTGAACACACGAACAGCATCTCGTTCAATTTTAAAGCTGCAGTTTCCTTCCCCTTTCTAACTGCAAATCATGCTGTGATTTACAGTGGCATATATTCAGAAAACTGGGCCAGGGTTTTATAACTGGATGCTCCTAAAACCCTCTTTAAATTTTCTGCAGGGGAATGCTGGGGCAGTGAGGGTTTCTTAAAATTAGGATTTATTTAAGAGACTGAGGAGAAACCCAGGAGTTTAACTTTATGCCCTGGTGTTGGAAATCTTAGCCTAGATTTACATTTTAATTCATCTGTCAGCACAAGCTCTGGGTAATGCAGAATTTCACTTTTTCTTTCCCTCCCACCTTCTCATGAAACCTCCACTAGCAATTCCACCTCCTTTTCATTAGGAGCCTGGCACTTCTCAAAGGACTCAAGCTGCATGGAATTGTCCCTGTGAAAGCTGAAACCAGGAGAAAATTCCTGGGCTTTCAGATTTCATTGCAGAGCCAAAAAGTAGAGTTCATTTTGCTGCAATTGAGCATGTCTCAGGAGCCAAGGCGAAGATTTTTTGTAAAGCTGCGCTCAATTTAAAGTGAAAGTGGATGGAGGTGGTAACAGGGAGTAGGCACAGGCAATTCTGTTTTCCTGGGTAGTCTCAAAGTTGAACATAAATATACAGAGAGCTTTAATATAGTTGAACTGTAAACTGCAAAATATTGTATGTATCAGCATTTTGAACTGCACCTAAAAATAAGTGGAAGCAAAACAAAATGTTGAACTATGATAAATATTTTCAAGGAAGAATATATTTATCTTCTGTCCTGATTGGATGTGCCTTTAGTCTTCATTCAAACTGAGCATTTCTGCTTTACCTTTGCTGGGGAGGAAAAAGCTATTGGATGTGTGAGAATGCAGTGGAAATCATCTGTGTGAAATGCCAGAGATCAACTCATAAAACCTTCTCAGAATAAAATAAACTCAATGTCTCCTTTAGCTCTGGCACCAGAATTGCTGCCTAAGCCCCAGGAAATTCTGGCTCCCTTCATCAAGGGGTTAAAAGCCACCATGCTGGGAATAATATATATTCTTCTCTTTCTTTCCTTTTCATACTCCCTGATGGTTAACTACATCCAGTCCCATCTGGATCACAAGCACCATAAACAAACATATCCACCAAAAAACTTTGCCCAGATAATTGTCTTTGATGAAAATCCATTTCATGACGTTCACATTACAGGCTTTTTTAAGCAGGTCACTCATTTCTGGAGGTTTAGGCTTCGCTGGTTTGAAGACAAGTGTACATAAACACGCTTGCTGGTGCAACACTTCTGCTACAGTGTCACTGGTGTTTGCCACCTTTCTGTCACAATTTTAACAGATGTAAATCCTTTCCAAGCGTTGGAAGGCCGGCCACATTCACAGGCCTTTCACAACAATGCATTCCTTGAGAGTTTTGGATAACAACCGACCCGTCATTGATGGCATACAAGGATAGAAAATGGTGGGCTGGAGGATGTGGGGACAGCTGGGACAGATGGGAGTTCCACAAACCTTCATTTCTGCCCCAACTCTGGCTATCTTATTTGTTTGCATTTTCCTTGATGGAGTCTAAACAGGTAAATATTTCTGCATATTTTCTGAGTATTTCCCCTTGAACAAAATACAAATGTACGCAAAAATTATCCTCAAACTGAACCAGCCCTATATCCCTGTTTTCCATCTTCTGTTTCCTTTTTCCTTTCTTTCACTTAACTTTGATATTTGACTGTCCTGACAACACCAACAGGGTATATATGGAACATATCATACATATGAAGGACTCACGGGCCAAAAGCTTTTTTTTTTTTTTTCTATGCAAGGATTCAAACATCATCCTGGACCTCCTGCTCAGAGGTTGTTTTTTTGTAGCAGGAAGGTTGTTTCGCTGCAGGAAGAGCTAATGTGTATTTGTGAATGGATTGATATATTTTTTTTTCTTATTTTACTAAGGTTTGCATGCTTTTTGTGGTATTCTGGTGTTGAAAAATCTCTATGCTAGGTCATATTTTGATACTGAAAAGTGCCTACCCTGTGTCTCCTGTTTCTCTGTTTGCTTACATCCAAGCCCCCAGTAAGGTTTATGCTAAGGCCAAGAAATCAGTAGTCCAGAAGAGCCAGCTACTCTACTTCTAAAGTAGTCATCAGGTGGTGTCTGATTCTAGAAATGCTCTTTTTTTTCACATTTGGGAAAAAGTCACTGTGAATAAAGTAATACAAAATATCAGGAAACTATTATCATTTTCCATATATTTAAACTTCTTATTACAAAAAGTACATTTTTATCAAGAATGTGATCACAGTCTGTGATTTCATCAAGGAGAACCAAATCTTCTGTTATGTAGCATAACTCTCTTGGTTATCTCTGTGCCATGTATTCTCTGCTCCCAGTGACCAAGTTCCCAGACTGTCCCATGTGACAGCACAGTGCCCAGAGATTCTTGGACTTCCCTTGGACTTCCCTGACCATTCCTATAATCACCCTGTGGACTTGGTGGCAGCAATTCCATCCAGGCAGAAGACCCAAAAATAAATGACGCTCACAGATCAAGCTGCGTAGGAAGCTTGCATTAGGCAGTGACCAAAAACAATAGCCAAAAGGAAAAAGTATTAAAACCAGATGAATTTTTGCTTTTCAGGCCACTGGCTACTGAACAGCATTTTCCCTTCCCATTATTTCCCAGAGTCAAATGTAGGTGTGGAGGAACTGAGGGCTGGATCTCATTGTGAGGATGTCGAGGGAAGAGTGTAAAAAGCCAGGGTTTCAGCACACTGCTGAAAGGAAAGCAGTAAGAGAAAGGCCACTAATTTTCCATAATGCTCTGGAGACATTTTGAAGGACGTTACATTGAGACTAGTATCAGCACTATATAGATGAAGGCCCTGGGCGGCACCTGGTTAATTTTCACTGTAACTTAAATTATCCAAGCCCTCTTTTCTCCTAACATCCATTCCTGCTCAGGACCCTCACATATGGACTTGATTTCTCTTCTCTGGCAAAGAGCAAATTTTTTGTGACTGTCAGGACCATGGACTCAGAGATGAGGCAGGGCTGAAGGAGAACTTCAGTGTATATGTGCAGACAGTGAAAATATTTAGCAAATGCTAGGCAGTATCAGAGCTCTGTCTTTGGCTCCCTTTGAAACACCTGGACATCTGAAATATTTTCCACTACAAAGCAAATCAGCTCCTGCAAAAACCCACAAGGCTGGAGAGGAACTGAGAATTCCTGAGGTTCTTTTTTGGAAAGATGTGTTGCACAAGGTGAGTCACCTCCTCATATCTTGCACTGGCTCAGAGTTGAAGATATCAAGGAAACTGGGAGCCAGAATAACTCCAGTGCTTGATTGTTTCTATATCTGTTCCTCCAATTAAAATATCTTCCCAAAATTTTAGTTAGTAACCCTTGTGGAGCCACCACTGAGTTAGGCAGTGAGGTAGGGGGAAAGACAGAACTCGGTCAGACAGAGTAGAGAAAATATTCAAGGAAGAAATAGGGAAGGACACAGAGAGTAGAAGCGTCCTTTTGCTCTGGGGTTATGCATTTGAGTGGGGAGATATCCACTTATTGTTTCCAAACTCTCAGGTATACCATTTTGAGCAGTATGATAGAGATGCATGAGGAGCTACACTGACATGGCAGCACTTTTCCAGGACCTGGGATGCTATTTGAAAGCCTGACCATGATGATCTGTACCCGGCTCATGTTTACTTTTGAGTGTTGTTTGAGAAGCAAACAGTCTTCTTGCTCCTCAGTAGCGAATTTGTCTCAAGATTCCCATATGCTGAGCAGTTCTCAGTGTGCTGATTCAGAAGGCTGTGGCAGAATCTCAGTGTGCTACTTACAACAGAGGACCACTGTAACATGCTCACAGGCCAGTCAGACCTCTGAGAGCCTGGATGAGGTCCATCTGTTTGCTCTCTCCACCCTGGACTCTCCTAGAAGATCTCTCGTACCACAGTGAGGTACCAGCCTCAACTGTGGGTCAGGCAGGGGAACAGCAGACTTTAACAGAGACACCAAGTCACACTAGGCAGCACAGAAAAAATTGAATAACCAAGGTCTGGGACAACAAAGAGCCATTTTTTGGGTGTTGAGAAACACCCCACTTAAGATATTACAGAGCAAGACATCTCTCTCCTTAACAAGCTTTTTCCTAAATACTCTTGAAGGGGCTGCACCTGGTGGATAGATGATACCAGTTCAACAAACAATAGTGCAAAAGGGAGGGAATGGAATATAATGGCCATGGGTACTGGGGCATCTTTTCCCAAAAATAGTTGCAGAAACTCTGGCAGCTGAAAAAATCCTTCGTTTTCCAGCGTCCTTCAAAGATCTCCACGAAGCACTTAGTTTGTTACTCTGTTTATCCACACTGGCAAGATGAGAAACTGATCTTACTCTGCTAGAATGTGTAGAAAACCAATATCCTGTGGTAAAGCTTTGGCCTTATGCTTCTCTTTTAATATAAGCTGTCATTACTGAACCCCAGTATTACCCAGATCTGTTTTACATGAGTCCTTGGCAAGACAATGTCAGCTGTACTTAATAAACAAGGCCTGCATTTATCGATTCAACAATATTGTAAAGGGTAAAGTGTCATCTGGTGTTACTAGAACATCAAACCTGCGCATCAGATGCAAGACAACCACCAGTTGCTGGAGGGATGCATTACCAGCTAACCCAGAAGGAAAAACAGCATGTAAAATTTCCATGAAAAACCCAGCTCCCAACTTTTAAGTTAGAAATTGATTTCCTCTGTGACCAATCTTCCATCCCCCAAGCTGGAAAGACATCATGGACTTATGCTTCCTTCATGACAGCATCTAGTGTAGGCTGGTTGTCCAATTCTGTCTTGGCAGCAGTTGCCTGGGGCACCCCTCTGCATCCCAGAGCCATTGAATGAAGTGGCTGTTGTTCCTTTGCTGCTTCTGTGCAGGAGTCACAGGAGTGCTTCCCACTGGATTTATTTTATTTCTATCTCCTTTTTCCAGCAAACAATGCTGAATTTCACTTAAAATAATACTTGAAATTCACTTGAAACAATACTTTGTTCTTTAGTTTTCCTGAAGAATGTATCAGAGACAGAAGTCTCTATGGCATCAAGGAAGCAAGATGATAGAGCTGATGGGAAATTCCTTCATATACAGGGTGTTTCATCCAAAGCATCTGTTTGCACTAATGTTCTTCCAAACCAAAGTTCTTTCAGCCTCTCCCTCAATTCCTCAGAATGTTCCTGAAATAGAAGGCTTTTATCTCCAGTCTTACCCAGACAGAAAGTCTGTTCACAAGCAGGGTACAAACAAACCCAGGACAATCCATGAAAATAAATGTCAAAGCAAGTATATGTACCACAGAGCTCACACCAGCTCTCCATAACCAGACACTTAATCCCCAGTGAAACTCCTGAGAACACCTTCAAATAAAAGAACATGGGAAACCCCCAACTTCGAGGAGTGTCCAGTTTCCCCCAAAAATGTTGGTTTGGTTTATGTCTGGTTCAAGACGAAGCCGGTATCCTGCACACACACATACAAATCCCCACGAAAAAGAAATGTCACATTTTTGGCCAGGTATCCTAGTGAGATAAATCAGAAGTAAAACAGCACTGATGCTTGACATGGAGAGAGGTGTGTTACTCCTGTAACACCATAAAAGCATCTTGACTTGGAGCTCCATGTCTAGCCTGCCCTGGCATCTTTGGGGAAGAGTCTATTTGTCCTTGCATTCCTGACCTACCCTGTTACAGACCTCAGCCTGCTTCTTTTGCAGAGACCTTTCTAAGGGGCTGAGTCAAATTGTCCAGAGATGTCAACAAGTTGTGAGAGGCAGGCTCACACTGGCAGCAATTACCAGAGGGCAATGATCAATGGGGGTCTTTTGTTAGCATTATAGGATCACTATTGACTCAGGAAGGAAGTGCCCCCATGGTTTAGGCTGAGCTGAAATGGACAGACAGCCTTGCCCTTGGCTGCTCACAAGCCACTAACCTACACTTATCTCATTAATTATTCCTGTCCAAATGGCAACGATCGTTATGATCCACAATCAGCTGAGGAAGAAGAGGTCACAGCAAACACAGAGGCTCCATTTACCAATGCAAGACATGCATCCTTTCTCTTATTTGCATCCAGAGTGTTGTACGACACCGCTGCTGTTCCTTTGACAAACAGGTAACAACACATGACAGCCACACCAGCTCTCTGCAAAAAAAAAGGGTAGAGCTTACATGTTTTTCCACTTATAGAAGTAAAACTACAAGGCACAGTGACCTTGCTAATTGCATAGATGGGGAGGGGGGAATAGCGCTCACATTCCAGTGCACCCAGATTGCCTTGATCTTCACATACTCTTATCCCAAACTATGGCCAGAGCCATCAATGGTTTACAAGGCACTTGATGCACAATCCCATTGCTTCAAAAGTATAGTTTGTGCAAGGGAATTTATAGGAAGAAAATACATTTGACAGGAATAAAAGACATTTGAGGGATGAGGGCTTCTGGATGGAAGGATGGAGTCTCCTATTAAAGTCACCTTGCACTGCTGAGGGATAAATCACTCCCTTGAACATATTGCAGTCTGTTGTAAAGGCAGATGATTAGTATGACTGAGAATGAAACCGCGCTCTGTTCTTACCCTCCACTGTGTTATTTTTCTCCCTTGCACTGAATTGTTCAAGCCACAGCATTTTAAATCAAGCTCCGATTTAAGAAAGGGAAGAATATACAAAAGGAGCAGTATATTCCGAACACACCCTGCCCTTCAAGCTTATTGCTCCCCAGCCACTTCAGAAAGAGGAAAATCACGAGTCCCAGAGGAAACCTTACAAATGTGCACTTGCAAAGTGAAGTTTGCCACGTGTACTCAGCTGGGAAGGGAAAAGTCCCCAGCACCTCTGTTCAACACCCTGAGCCCTGGGGGGAAATACATTTGCAGCATTTGGTTGCTATGCCCCAGTCTATCCTGATAACTAACCAGGGAACAGCAGACAGCCTCAGGAGTTCCAGGACATATAGAAAGGCCTCACCAGGAAGCCATTTCCTTTTCCAAAATGCATTTGTGCAGAAGGGTTTTTTTTCCCCTCTCTTTCTCCCCTCAGGGGGGATAAAATATGGAAAGAAGGGACTTTCAACATCTGCTCTAGATTTTTATTTTAATTCCACTGATTTTTTTTCAAGATTCGTATCCAGTGCCTACAGCTTAAGCAGTCTGTATTTTCCTGACAAACAACTGTCAGACTCTGTACTGTTTTTTGAACAGAAATGCCATCAGCCTTTGACTTAAGCATTTGCAGTGAGAAAGATCAAGCATTTACAGACTGGGTTTATGCCAGACTCTACTACAACAAAAGCATCTTACAGCCATCTTCTACAGCCTTGAGAAGCGACTGAGAGATGTAAATGGTTCTTTCCTACAGCAGTCTGCAATAGCAATTGGGCAGGAGATGGCAGAAGGAGAGGTGATGACCTCTGAGGAGCTGCATTGGTTTTCAAACACTCCTCACTCTGTGTTCTCCTAGCAAACAGCAAGGGAGTTTAGCAATTGCTGTATCAGTACAAAAACTGGTGCTAAAAACACCACTCGGGGTTTGTATTTGCCTGCAAAATGAGATCCCATTTTCAAAAGGCACAGACGGGAATTTACCATTCCCTGCTGGGTCAGGGATAATGCTGACCAAACTCTCTTACCTCTGTTTAAGGGACTCATTCTCCCACAGCCCAAATTAGGAGCTTTTGTTCAGGGCACAAGAGATCAGGGATTTGTTAATCATGCTTCTGCAAAGCACACATGTTCAGCAAGACTCTCCTAGTTATCTTCCAAACACAGACCTCTTTGTGGGGGTCCATCTCTTCTCCCAGCTAATGAGCAGAAGGACAAGAGGGAAAAACCTCAAGTCGTGCCAAGTAGGGTTTAGATAGTATATCAGGAAAAATTTCTTCACTGAAAGGGTGGTCAAGCATTGGGATAGGCTGTCTAGGAAAGTGATGGAGTCTCCATCCCCGGAAATGTTCAAAAGGGACATGGTTTAGTGATGGGACTTGACAGTGTTGGGTTAATGGTCGAACCCAATGATCTTACAGGTCTTTTCTAACCTTAATGAAGGGGAGCAGGAATGGGAAGCAGGGAGGGCACTTCCCTGAGACTAAGGATGTCTTCTGCCATGTTGCCTCATCAAGACTTTTCTCGGCCCATTTCCACAGGCTCTGAATGCCATCAGTGATCTCAACAGACAGGGTAAACAGCCACCACTGGGCAGCACTTCAAACTGATGGTGGCTAAAGGACAAGTTACATGGATGTGTATCCACAGAAATCATGTTAATAATGACAGGCTGGCTGGGGCAGCCATGGGAACAGTGGGGTGACCATGCTTTCAGTCAGGGCAGCCACCGTGGCTTGGCAAAGTCCTCTACCCTGGCAGAGGGCAGCCAGCAGAGCAGGGCCACTGCCACAGCTGGGCCAGCCACAGCCCCCACCAAAGCCCTGTCAGCAAGTGGCCACTTCCCCATCAGTGAGAGCCCAGTGGCTGGAGGGGAAAAAGCTCAGCCCTGCTCCCAAAGCCATGCTGTGCTACACTCCGCACACCGCTGAGCCTGTTTACATAAAGCCATTTCTTGTTTTCCTTTCCAGAAAGAGCACTGCCAATGGCTGGAGGCAGATGTGTTTATCAAGAAGTGTATCTCAAAGCCTGACATGAGATTTGCGGCCTCTGGTGCAGCTGAAAAACTCTGTCAACACCTTGGAGAGAGCAAGCCAGCGGGGCCAGCGGGGGACCAGCCGGGACCACAGTCCTGCCAAAAGCTACAAGAGGAGCTCAAGCCAAACAAACCTTTTCCATGCCCTCTGTTCAGTATCTAGTGGGGGCGTCCAAACCACAAATCAGCCAGTTCTTACGTGAAAGGAAAAGCCTTTTTTTATTATTATTTTTTAACCTCTCCCCCTCATTTGGAGACCTGCTCTGCCCTTAAACCTGTGAATATATCACTGTATTAGGTCTGAAAGTTTATGTCAGAGGGATGTTGAAGTCTGACCATGCTGAAGATTGCCTGCTTAGGAAATAAAACACCCTTCTAGGGATCGCTGCACTTGATGATCAGCCTGAATAAAAAAATACTGAGGGGAAGAGTAAATCCTTCAAGCAGAGACCTGCCGGGTAGGGGAGAGGGGTGAGTCACGGGTTAAAGAGACTTTTTGTTAATGCTTTCAGGCTCTGTCTGCTGCCCCTGCACTGCCACTTCAGGGGAAGCAGTTTCTGGGGGAGCAGAGGGTCACAGAAACCCTCATCACAGGATGGGAATCGCCCACAGTCCTTGGGGTGTCATTGCAGTCTGTGGGTTCTTCCACCTCCTTTTCCAGAACCACCAGCTCTGGAAGCAAGAAGGAGAAAGGTAATTTGCAGAAAACTAATTTCACAGATCCATGGAAAGAAAGAAGAAAAAGAAATAAAGAAATCCTGCTTTACAGTGAAATGGAGTTCCTCTGAGTTACATGGAAAATGTTGCCCATATATGTGCAGAATTCCATTAGACTTATTGCTTATCTGGTAATCATCAGTCAATTACTTTTACATTCAGCTAAACTTCCTGAGGCAGAAAAATCTTCAAATCACCTCTTTTGTAAATCACTCTTTCTTCTCCACAACTCTTCAACCGGTACCTTCCCCATTCCTCTTCCTTCCTGGGGCTCAGTGACTGGTGCTAGGCAAGGTGTCCAAAGTGGGCTATTGCAGCTCCCTGTGGAAGAAGCATAGCTGGCATTCCTGGGGACTCATGTCCTTAAAGCTTTCAAAAATGACAAATAGCTGAAGAAAAAAAGTGCACACACACACAAAAATTCCACAATTTTCACAATATCATACTTAGGAGAAGATTGGGGTTGTATGTAATCAGGTACAGTCCTGGGCCCCCATGCATTTTCAGGAATCCCTAAAGCTGGATTCCAGGATGGAAAAGCTACTTTCTCAATCCCCTTTCCTTTGGAGCACCTCAGCCTTCCTCCTTGTGGGTGAACAATGGGGACACGTTCTCCACCACTCCTGGTCCAGAGAGGAAAGCACAACTCCCAAGTTCATCCATGGACATGACATGTCCTAGGCCTGGCCACAACAACAGTCCCTGGACTATGCTTCTTACACTTAATGTAAGCCAATTTGAAAGTGCTCTTCTCTGAAGCATCCTGTAGCTGTTTAGTTTATAACATGAGTATAACAATAAGCAAATCCTAGTTATTCCTTGCTCATGGGGACATGGAAGAAACTGGGCAGGAGGAAATCTTGTGACATCTGATATCACCAGTGGGACCTAAATAGGCAATAAAGACATGAAAGAAAGATACCTTTTTATGGACATCCTGTGGAAGTGCAAAGCATAGTGTTTCTCTTTGCATCCACTGGGTTTGCAGGATTCTCACCTTTGGGCCACCAAGTTTTCCTTGCCAAGATAAAGGTACACAGCATGGGGCTAAACTTGCTCATTTGCAATATCCTATTCTCAGCAGAAATTTCAAGATGGTTTCCATACTTAGTGTCTACTTAGTGTCTCCCCAAACTACTTAAGTCTTGCCTAAGTCCATTTGGATGGTTCTGACAGGCTCAGAGAGAACTGCTTCTGAAGTTCAGGCTCATGAGAAAGACAGCTATCTGGTTTCTCCCATAATGAATGGTTTCAGTTATTTTCCAAACCAGAAACCCCAAATGCAGGATTTTTTACCCTTCTGCTCCCCCTTCCTGCTATTCAGAGCTTTTGCATCGACCACGGTACTCATTCTCACATACCTCCAAGAGCTGCAACTTATAATCTTCACACCAAATGAATTTCTGTTTACAGTCTCAGAATTGGCCATAATGAGAGGGGCTTCCCAAATTCAAAAAATCAGCATCTACCTCTTGCCTGTATTTTCCATTCAATATCTAGGAAAAATACAGCAACAAGACCATGTTATCAAAAAATATATGAAAACTTTTTTCCAGAGTTTATTCAGAAGCTAAACACTGTACATTAGGTTCCACAACAGGCTTTATGTTGGCAAACAGATAAGGAACGCAGTAGGATAGATTTCCCAAATGGGCTAAATCAGCACTGTTCCCTTGACTCCATTCACACAGTACAAGTCTGGCTTGAGATATGTAAGACACAGGCACCATGACCAGGAGTTAAATTAGAGTCTGAAATTCCCATTAGTATTTCCTGTAATAGGAATCTTTGCTGGAACTGCCATATCTTGGTGCTTCCTGAAGGACAAGTAATTATTGGGGATGTCAGGAAAAAATCCTTCGGGATAGAGTCATGCACACACCTACTTGGGCACACTGGGCACACCTCTGACAGGAGTCTGACTTATTTTTCTGGGTAATGAAACACTGAATGTCTGCTTTTCAGGATGATATTTTATGCATGTAGATGACGGCACAGGCAAAATGTCAGAAGAGTCATTTTCTCTGGCTGGTTGACAACGAGGCTTGCAGCGTCCAAACTAAAACACATTACCCTGTGGAAAGATCACATTACTGCCAATAGCCAAAATGTTCAAAACTGCTTATCAGCCAGGCTTGGAGTAAGGCCAGAGCACCTCTGGAGCAGAGGCCTTTCTGTGCCCACACATCACATCATCTCTGTTACCAGCCACTTCTCTGCAAGCTCACAGTGAGGCTTCTCACACTCCTTCTGCACCCAGTTCACCAAGGCCCAGAGGAGGAGGATGAGAAAGCATCTGAGCTTCTTTGCTGAGATTTGTTTCCTGTTTCATTTGTTCCTTTGTTTTGAAAAAGAGAAGAAAGGATCTGTCTTGAATGTCATGTATAGAGACTCTGGCTCTGAAACTGCTGCAGTGCTCCCATTCAGCTCCAAGCATCCCCACGCTCAATGGCCTTTTATCCCCCAACCACTGACATGACAGGAACTGCGGTTACCATGTCACCAGCAGCTATTGCAGGCTCAGAGGGATCGGGACCTCCAGCCACAGGTTATGGACTCAATACATAATCACAGAGTCCCCTGAGCTCCATGATCACTAGGACCTGGCAATGCAACCTTTGGAATGTATCTGCCCTCTCCAGCACACCATTTACATTTTACAGCGTGTACAAAATCTAAACATTTTGACCATTTTTTGTACACTGTTAGAAAAAAAAAATAATTCAGCCAATTTCTTTTGTCTTTAGCAAGCTACAGTTTTGCAAGAGCACTGTGAAATCACTGAACAAAAAATAGGATCCCTTTTACCTGCTCTGGCACACAAATCACAGTTAAAACAATGCAGATTTTTATTTATTTTTTTTAATGTGAGAATTGTTTCTTCTAGGGTTGACTGCTTGAGCTTCTCACTCCCTTGTGGTTGGATAAGTCACCTAGTGGTGGTCCCCAAGCAGAGCTTATGAGCAGGTTGCTGGTGAAAGTGCCAACAGGAAGCAAATGGGCAAATTTGCCTTTTGAAGCCATTTGGGGCCTCAAAACTCCATTACATGAGTGATTCTGGGAACTCAAAGAAGTATCAGGCTGGATAAAGTGAACTGCATAGAAAATTCAAATGAAAATTCACAGAAAATACATTCCGCTGTGTATCCAGCTTCAATTTGTGTATCTATTGCCTGCTTTGTGTTGAAAGCTCTCTCCTGAATTAAATGCACATGTTTTCCCAGGATTTCATAAGACTCCACAATTGCATTTAGACAACAGCAAGACAGTCCAGCTTTTCCAGAATTGTCTTGCTGTTTTCTATGAGGAAAGCAATGCGAAAATCTTCCCAAACCAGCTGTAACAACTTCAAAAATTTGTCTTGGTATTTTTTAAGTTGTAAAAATGTGCTGGGTTTGGGGGATTTTTGTTGTTTTTTGGGTTTTTTTGTAAGGGATTAGTTCCCTTGCCAAGTCCAGAACTATCAGGGCACGGGTATGGAAAACACTGGATGTTTTTCTTTACGGGAACGCGGCTTCTACCAACCCAAATTTTCAGCAGCTTTCCCGTTGTATTAAAAAAAGGCACAGCCTCAGCGGAAAGGCGTCCGGCAGCCTCGCAGGGGGAAGGAAAAGTGATGGAATCGGGGCCGCTTCCCGGTGTCTGCTGCCCTCCGGTGGCTGCGCACGGGCGAGCGCAGACGGCTCCTGTTTTTAACATGTATCTACACATAGATGTACATATAAACAGCTACACATAGAGACAGACACATACACTGCTATATAGATGTGCATACGCTCATGTATAAATGTCTGTATACCTGTGTTTATGTGTGTGTGTATATACGTAAGTATATCTGTGTGTATATATAGGTTTAAATATGAATATATTTATATATAAATATATTTTTATATTTATATACTTTATATTTATAGATTTATATATATATATAAATTTATAAATATGTAAATATGTAAATATGTAAATATATAAATATATAAATATATAAATATGTGAATATATAAATATATAAATATATAAATATGTAAATATAAATGTATATCATATGACATATCTATATTATGCATAGATATGTATATGTTTTATATACATAAAAAGCATCGTGTGTCTCCTAAATAGAAAATTCCCCCTCGACCACAAACTGCCTCTGCACTCACGGCTTTGGGAACGTAATTCATAAGATTTTGGGACATTATTTAATGGCACTGCATAGTTCTCCCTTCATGAGAGCAAAAAAGGTAACACTTCATAGCAGATAGACACATGCTCAGACTCCCAAGCCAAACAAACACATCTTTGTGGAAGGAAATAATCTGTGGCACAGCAGCAATGGCAAGCCAAAATGTGGGGTGTTTGAAAACCTATTTTTTCTCTTTTTTTTTTCTTTTTTCTGTCAATTACTTAGACATTTTGTTGTTAGTTTTACACCCCGGTCTCCATACTTCCCCAGGGAATCACTTTTCCTTGTCAAGCTTGCAGACGTGACACTGTGGGAAAGATGCCGAGCTGTACTTTGTCCTGCTTCATTGCCCCCAGCACGGATCTGGCTGTTTTCCGGCCAGCATTCTTCTGCAGTGCCTTAACTTCATGGAAAGGAGAAAGCCAAGGGTTTAGGGGGGGAAGGTTTCAGGGTTTCACCAGTGCAGACAGCCCATGCTATAGAAACAAACAAACTGCAGTGAAAGCATTTTAAAGTCACAATTCTCTGACTCTGTACGAAAGCAAGACAGACTAGAAAACCACAGGCTCTGTATTCAAAACCTTCAGGGTGCAAAGTGGACTGAATAAAACCAAAAGCCATGGTTGTCCAAGAACAGGCCAGAAAGGAGGTGTGATACTGAAGAAAGACTGGGAGAGGCCTGGGGACAGAGGATTAGTAAGAGGAGGGGAGAAAATGAGTGAGGGGGCTGCGGTCCAGCAGTGACCCTGTAACGAGCTCATCAGCAAACACATCCATTTCACCACAGGGCATGCTTAACTCCCAGTGCGGTTCCTGGGAATGACCACTGCACTGGGAAAAGAGAGGAGGGGGGACCAATTTTGCACAGGGTCAATTATTTCCGATTATTTGGAGATGGGAAAGGAGATTCTTTCCAAGCCCAGTGGGTAATCAGACTTGTGCAATGAAGTGTAGCATTTGTTTCTCCTTGTTACCATAGCAGATATATCCCCTCGGCTGTGCAACCATCTCTATTTCCCTGAGCCCTCCCCAACTCAAGGCCCCTTTCACTTCTCACCAAACTACGCAGTCATTTCTTGAGGGAGTGAATTACAGCAAGTTATTCCCTAAGGAGCCTTCCTTATTTAGAGAGAAACCACAAGCCAGGGAGATCTGGGAGTGGAGAAAGAGAAAAAGAAATCAGGCTTGTTTAGAAACAGCAGCTAAACAGCTGGGAGATCTTTCAGTTGGTTTATATTTCTAACTCTGTTTGGGTCTTGCTTTACAACCTCGAATGAAAACAAATCAGGATTGTTTCCTCCTTCTTGGAATGTCTGTTTAGGGTTTTAAGGGCGGAACAAGGAGGGGGAGAGGGGGAACAACTCCACATGGGTTCTCAGGAATCACTGCTTTCCCAATGCCTGCAGCCTCTTTATCCCCCTTCTAAACTCTCCTGCACACATGCAGCCTCACTCTCTTCCAGCTATACAATACAGAGACATTTGTAAAAGTGCTTTGTCAAAAAAGGTGGCTCTTCACCCTTCTCTTGCAAAGGGAAATGTTTTTTCTGTGTTGGGTCACTTCAGAATCCTGGAGCATCACACTGATTTTATTTATTTTTTTTTTTTAAGTCGCAAAAGCAGAATACCTTTCCCTCTCAACAACGCCTCCCAACCCCCCAACTCCCCCCCAAAAAAGTAAATAAAAGAAAAAATCCTTTCGTTGCTCCACACAAGTATCACATGTAGTTCTTTCATGAGATTATTCCTAAATGCTGAGTTCTGAATTCAAAAGCTTTCCCACGTACATAAGCACTTGTGAGCTGTCACAGTCCAGCTCCAAGGGGCTCACACAGCCACGACACGTCCTTCTACCCCGGTGTTCCTGCCACGCCGGGCAGAAGCTTAGCGCGATGTTTCTTGGCCCATTAAAATTTGTTTAAATTACAGACTGTACGCTGTGCCTCATCTCTAAACGAAGCCGAAGGGACTGCAAGCTCCCCTGGAGTTAAAAATGCAAACCCGGCGAAAGCAGGACGAGAAGAGGGGCTTGGAGCAGCAGGAAGGGCAGCTGTACGCGGGAGCTCGGCGGGCAGCCCTGCCTCGGGGACCGGGCTTGCCGTGACAGTACGAGGCGATGGAAGCAGGTCCAGTGAGCTCATCGGCCCGGGGAAGCTCTTTAGAGGATAACTTCCCTTGTTTACACTTAAAACCACACGTATAAAATAGAAACGCGCCCCCGTGCCAGTATATGTATATTTGCAGTCCCGGCGTGGGGAGACGAGCATGTAACTTGGATCACACCCGGAACACTTTGTTAGGAGCCGGGCACGCTGGCGGGCTCTCCAAGGCGGAGGGCCAGGGGACAGCCCGGGCCAGAATCCGCTCTCTGCACCGCACAGGAGCTGACGGAGGTGGCCCGACCCGGGCCGGCCCGCTGAGTGTGTGTCTGCCGGTTCGGTGCTCCAGGCGGTGCCCCCGATCCCACAGCCCCCGGCGCTGGACTCGCCGCCGGCCGAGGCGACCCCGAGCATCCCCAAAGCCGGCTCCGGCAGCGGCGGCTCCGGCGTGAGCCGCTCCGCAGTTGCCGCTGAGACAAGCCGCGAAGCACCTCCGTCCCGTCCCTTCCCGGGGAAAAGAGAACCGGGGTGGTTGGCTTTGTCTAATTAACTTTAATAATAAATGCCACTTCCCATGGCCGAGGGAAGCGAATTCGCCCTACGCACAATTCGAGGCGGGAAGGACAGTGAAGGTCCCGAGTGGCCGTGGACTTAGTTTCCTTTTTATTTTATTTTATTTTCCCTGGGCAGACGTGGAAAAGTGTAAAACTCCTAAAGCATAAAGTCAAGCGGCTCAGCCGGCTGCCCGCTGCGGCTCTGGGTATGTCCTCCTTGCCCAGCAGGGCGTGCAGGGCAGCCCCGCCGCGGCGGCTCGGTGCAGCCCCGGTGCCGCCGGGCCCGGGCCAGTCCCAGTCCCCGCACCAGCCGGGCCCGGCTGCAGCGCCCCGCGCGGCCACGGGGCGGCGCCCGCAGCCTCCGCGCCGCCCCCCCCCCCGCTCCCCTGTGATTTGCATGCGCGGTGTGGATTGGTCGGAGTTGCCACTACGTCATCTCTGACGCAAATATCCCCCAGCCAATGGATCTCCGAGAGCCTCGCCATTGGCTGCCCGCGGGGATGTCAATCAGGGTTAATTTGCATGCGGGCGCGCTCCCGCCGTGGGAGCGGAGGCGGGCGGGGCACAGGGGGCGCGCGGGGGCCCGTCGGTCACGTGGAGTCCGACGTCACAGCCGTGGCACGCGCTGGCGCCGCCCCGCCCCGTCCCGCGCGTGGCGCTGCGGAGCCCCGCGCTAGGGGTGGGCTGCGGAATGCGCAAACCCCGCTCCCAAACCATAACCTATACCTATAACCCCGCGGGGACCTGCTCGTGGTGTGTGTCTGCGGTGTGTGCAGCTGTGCCGGCTACACCCGTGCGTCCGGCTGCTCCGGCAGCTGCAGGCAGAGGCAAAGCCGTGGGTGCTCCGTCACTGCCCCGGTCGCCGGTCCGCTAGCACGGCGGCGTCTCCCCGCAGGATGGGAGTCGGGGGCGTGGGGGCCCCGGGACACGCTTAAGGGAGAGAGGCCGTGTAGCGGCTCCGCACCGTGCGGGGCAGCGCCGAGCGCGGCTTCTGCAGTGGGGAAGCCGATGCGGGGGATGAGCACAGGCGGAAGCCCTTCGCTCGCTGCGCGCACGGGCAGCGGGAGCCCGGCTCACCCCCGGCCCCGCCGCGCACCGCGCCCGCTCGGCTCCCCAGAGCCCTGGCGCTGCCGGACGGGCGCTGCACGTCCCCCCGCCGGTGGCATAACTGGGAGCGGGCTGGGGGCGCGCTCCGCCGGGCATTTACGTGCTTCGGGAGGCAGCGCTGCGCGAGTACCGGAGGGCAGACCGGGACACACGGAAGGGAGCAGCCAGCCCCGTGCTCCCCTCCCGGTCCGCCCGCCTGTCCCAACGCGCCCCGGGGTTTTGGGGGTCAGAAATCGGAGCGGGCGCTCCGCAAGGAAGCGCTGCGGCAGCCGCTGAGGCGCGGCCGGGCCGCCTCGCCACCCCCCGGCTATAGGGTACGGCTCGGCCGCCTGCGGCTTCTTGGGCGTGTTTACAGAAAACACCCACAAGCAAAACAAAAACAGCCCCAGGTACTTCCTGAGGCTCTCGCCGCCCGTATTTAGAAATAGAGGCCGGAGCAGCCCCCAGACGGTCGGGATGACGTCACTAGGGAGGGGCCGTGTCGTCACGGCAGGCGGGTACCAGGGGATGGAGCCGTGATCCCCCCGCGGCAGCGCCGGGACCGCCGCTGCCGCCAGGTGTTGGGTTTCCGCCGCGGTGGCAAACTGATGCTTTAATTGCTGAACCAGCTCTATTTTCTCCCTCTTTTTACTCCTTTTTTTTTTTTTTTTCCTTCTTTCTTTTTTTCCCTCCCTTTTTCCTCGCAAATAAAGTAAACACAAGAGGGCGTTTCGAGCCTTTGATCCCGTCTCTGTACAGTAAGGAAAACAAACCATGAACTTCAAAAGGGATGGAGCTTTTCTGGGGTTAATTTCGCTTCCTAAACGGCTGAACACGGCAATAAATCATAGCTTCCCTCCCCTCCAGGAAAGCGCTAATCGGAGGAATATGTCCCAAAAGCACCCTTCTCCATCGGCAGCCTCAGAGCCCGGGTAGGCTGTGATCTGACGGATCAAACTTCATGCGGGAGATACTATAAATCAACAAGTTTCATAAATCTTTGCAGGCGACAGCTCCGCGGAGCCGGGGCGGGAGAAGAGGAGTGCCCGGCGGTAATGTGGGCACCGTGAAAATTCACTTCCTCGCAAGAATTGCATTAAGTAAACCTAATACCGAAATGTTGTCTGGCAATCTGTCTTGAAAAGGTTACAGCGTGTTAAAGATTTGGAAAGCTCCATAAAGCAGTAAAGATTATGAAGTACAGCTTAAAGGTTTATCAAATGACTTCCCGTGCCAGGACAACATTTAAACCGAAGGCAAAACCTGAAGCCTGTGATCTTTGCAGTCTGAGCCCATAAACGTGTTTGAGGAGGGATTCTGGTTTCTGACGCTTAATAGTATCGCTTCTCTAACACGTAATTGAAATCCACTTTTCAGGAGCCGGTATCTGGTAGTAAAACTAATACCAGGCAATTAGACGCGGTACTTTAAAACCGCGTCGGTGTAGATGCAGTCCTAAGGGGCATATACCCAAAATCAGCAAGCGAACCTGTGGCTAGAAAATGGGGAAACGATCCTTAAATCCTCTTGTCGCGAGTCTGGGAGCAAGGGGAAGCGAGCGTGTGCTGGAAACAGCATGGAGGAGAAGGGGCACAGCAGCCCCGGGGAGCGGGATAGGGAAGTGGGGGGCGACCAGCCGCGGTGCCGGGAGCCGCGGAGGCGCCTCCGGGCTCTTCCCTCGCTGGTTTCCGTCCAGGGCTGCCCCTCCGTTCCCTGCACACGCATACACCGGCTCTGAATCACACGGTGTTTCTAAGGGAGTTCTTTGATCTGGCCAAGTGTCAGAGCCCCGAAAGCCAGGACTCAAATAACACGTCGTTACGGCTAACAAATTTCTGCAGTCAGCTTTATGGCGTTATTGTCTATGGCACGAATAAACTCGGGGAATTAGCAGGTTAGGAAAAAAAAAAAAATAAAAAAGTTTGCCTATAATAAAATACACATCTGTTTCCAGGGAAAATATGGTAAAAAACACACACAGAGTCAAAACCTGGCTTAGTCGCCACTGGCTGTATGGATAGGGAAAAGCACCATCTGTCATTTCTTAAGTGGCCCTTATGTGGATATTTACATTTGCAATAGGCGTTTTAATCACTCATATTATAATATTTAGTGTTGACTGTATTTTTCAATACACACATAAAAAAAAGTAAAGAAAGAAAAAAAGGAGAGCAAGCTCAGTGTGTGTATACAATCATATCAATTCCCTTTCCGTGAACAAGCAGGAGCACTTAAAGTATAGACCACCATAAAATTTATATAGGGGTAGATTTTTATGGGCTTGTGTATTAATAGTCTCTAATAAAATAAAGTTTACTCTGTGTGTGTGTGTGGTTTGCTTGCATATGGCTATGCTCACCGTCCAGTTCTCAGTGTGCTGAATAACCTGTGCAGGAATTATTAAAGGGGGCATATACATATACCCATTAACACATAGTGATAAATCAGTGAATGTCTGGGTTTGCCTGCGCGCATACCGAGATCTAATTTCTGAGCTGGGAGAACTATATATCATCTCCGATATTTCAACAAGTGGGGTTTTTGTGTGTCTTAAATATTTTGCGAGCCAGACTATGCAACCGGAAATAATGGATTTTCTATGAGATATTAAAGAAAAATCCATCATCTTTTTTTTTTTTTTTTTTTTTTCTTTTTTCTTTTTTCTCCTTGGAAAGTCGTTAAAAGTTTGGGAAATTAGATCCCAGAGATTTGCGAGGATATTAAATAGTTTCATTCCCTCTTTGCACACACGCACCTTTCCACATGCACACACGTGCTGCCCTTTTTTTAGGGATTCCCACCAAACCCATGAAAGGACACCGATGGGAGTTAAACCTTACAGTTTAGAAGCTTTCCATTCACAGGTTTAGTTTTTCCCTAGATATTGCATTCATGTGCACTTTATTTGTATCTTATAGATAATTTTTTATGCGTCTTTATACATTGTGTATGTGCGTACCTTCAGCAAGAAATATAGATTAATTGATTTGAGCCTCGGCTCCGGGGGACCCTGGCAGACCCCCTCGAGGACGGTCTGCGGAGACAGTGACGGTGCCTCCCTGCCAGGTACGGCAGCGCAGCGGGGCGATGGGGTGAAGGCAGTATGTGCTGGAGGGGTTACAGAGGGAGGCACCCCGGCACGGGCGGCGGAGCCGCCTGCCTGGGAGCGGGCATCGCCCGTGTTTTATTCCCTACCATAGCTCACATCTTCCAGGCTCTTTAATAAGTCCAAATATTTACCCTCGACAGAAACACTTTATGCGGCTGCATGAGGGCTGGTAACCTTTGACAGGAGCCGTCACAAAACACTCCTCCGTAATGGACCACAGTGCGCGTACATCTAATTTATTGTGCTAAAAGTTATTGCAGGGGCTGCGGGAGGGGGTCTCGGACTACAAATAAGCGTTTTGCCACTGAGCGGAAAACACCGCCCCTGGGTCAGGCGGGCAAAGCCACAGGGTATCCGATTCGGCCCCATCATCCATTCCGTGTGATGCCGCTTTCATGCTTTTTTGGGGGGGAAAAAGAATACAACCAAAAAACCCGCACCGGATACTGCAACGCGATCCCCGGTAATGCAGCAGGCAATATGTTTCCCGCCTATCTGATGAAGTGGAGCGTTGGAACGAAGGGCAGGAAATCGTGCGGTTTAACGGGGAGAAGCAGAGAAAACCCCTCAGCCCCGCGTGGCGGCGGTGTCAGCGTCGATGCGGAGCCACCGGGAGTCCCGGGCTTGGACCGGCCGCGGTGCGGTGCGGTGCGGTGCGGATGGAGCCCCCGGCCGGGGCGGGAGCAGCCCGGGAGCGTTTTAAGCTCGGCGGCCGGTGCGGGCTAATAAGGGGGGACACTTGCAGAGGCAGCAGCACCCGTGGGGGCAGCGGGAGGAAGCCCGATTGGATATTACCCTGTTTGTTTTCCCTTTGATCCGTAGGAAATAGGTCCTGCACTGCGTGACCCATTAAACTAATAAGATTATAAAGATCAGCTAGAGGGGCTGGGGCCGCTAATGGTTCCCATCTGGGCCAGGTTTCGGCGTTATTAAAAACGGCGAGGCAGCGGGCTTGGGTTACAGAGCCGAGGTGAAAGCGGAGAGAGCGGAGAGCCGGGACCACCCATCGCACCAATTAGCGCGGCGGGGCGGAAGGGCCCGGGGAGCCGGAGGGGCCGACACGCCATAAACCCCGGCGGGCCCCGCGCCCCGCCCGGCCGCGCCCGCCCCTCATGCATATGCAATAGGCGGCCCCTCTATGCAAATCACGCCGCGGGGCCGCCCTGGGCGGTGTGCGCGGTGGGCGGGAGGCGGGGACGGGCTATTTGAATAGCACCGCCCGGAGCGTGACGTCGCCGAGCCCTCCTCCAATGAGGGCGGCCGCCGTCTCGGGTTGCGCTGGCGCGTGCGCCCCGTCCTCCCCGCCCCCAAGGCACGCCCTCCTCACGTGCCCTGCAGCCAATAGCAATGCTGAATGCAAATATACAAGGGGCGGTGCGCGCCCCGAGGCCGCGGATTGGACGCGCGGCGCCGGCCACGGGCGGTGCCCCCCGAAGGGGCGGGGGCGGCCCGCGATTGGCCGGCGGTGTGGGCAGGGCGCGTGACG
>NC_031769.1:32566726-32571897 GCF_001522545.3 Parus major
CCCGCCCCGGAGAGCGGGGACCGCCCCTCTGGGCCCTGTGCCCGCCCCGGAGAGCGGGGACCGCCCCTCTGGGCCGTGCATCCGCCCCCCCGTCACGGGCGCTGTGCACCGCCTCCGCCCCCCAGGCCGCAGCGGCTATTCTCGCTCTGACGGTACTGCCCCGCCGCCGCTGGGGTCCGTGAGGCGAAAGGGAGGGGGAAGGATAGAAAGCCCTGAAGGAGGGGGGCGGTCCGAACTCCGCCCTTTGCCGCTAATGAGCAGCGTGGAGCGCCGGGCAGTTAGCGGGTGTGAGCCCGGGTGAAGGCGGTGTGAGCGAGGGGAGCCAGAGGAGCGCTCAGGTTAAGCCAGGAGGGGCTGGGCTTGCCGCGAGGGTGTGGGGGCTCAGCCCCTCTTGGTATCCATCGCTTCGGGTGCCTCGCTGAAAAACTGTGAATGCCGCCTACAAGGTTAAATAGAAAAAATTCCGCTAATGGAACGACGCCTCCGAGCCAATTTAAACCTTCCCCCAGCCTCCCCGATGAGGTTTTTAAAAGAAGCAAATAACATTGGAACTATTCGCTCTAGGCAGCTTCGTGCTTTTTTAAGTGCCCCAGCTTCACCCAGGCATGATTTAGGTGATCATCTGAAATGATTTAAGTGATCGTCTTGCCTCGAGCGATCATTTCAGCGTTTTCGTTGAAGTCGCTTTCAGAACAAAATCTCCTGGTGGTCAGTGGGGTCTTAAAGGCACCGCGTTAAAGAGCTTATTTTTAGCTAACAAGGCTAAAGAACGTCTGAAAGTTTACTTTTATATATTTATATATTATTGAATAATCATTCTTCGCCGTTATTTGTTTTTTGGGTTTTTTTAAACAGATTGTTCCTCACCATTGACACGGTACTTAACAAGCTGATCTTCCTTGTATTTCTTGAATACGCACGAATTAGCAGCTGACACAAACACTTGGGGGAAATAATATAGCATAAGTTAGGGGTGTAACTGTGCCTTCAAAACTCACTTTAGAGCTGACCCAGCAAATGCACAGATTATACCGAAGTCTCTCAGAAAGGCAGCAAACAGTTTTCAACACAGCACGCTGCAGTTTGTACCTGAGGGTGGTTGTAATGTATCACTCTCTCTCCGTGAAGGCTTTTTGCAATATTTGTTCTAAACATAAACTATTAAGTCGTACCCTGTATTTCGTTAATTGAGAGCCTGAGAGCCGTGCCCGGGTCAAGCAGGGAGGTAACTTTGCACTCTGATCCTGTAAACGCTAATGGAGTAATTCTTGCTATTTATCAGCTAGGATAAATTGTTCATAACTTTTGCAAAACTAGGAACAAATTCCCTGCTTAAGGATCAAGCAAACGAAGACTGAAAATTCCGTCTAGAGAAAGATAAAATTCATCATGAACAGTCAGGGAAACTACACGAGATGCTGGGTGTCGATAATTTTCAGGGAGCAGACTTGGGTAGAAAATTAGAAATACGCCCAGAACGGAGTTGTATGGATGTGGTATTGAAAATCTGGTCATTCTGAAGTTCGTTGTGTTATTATAATTCATGTGTGAAGTTCCCGCAGTACCTGAGACAGAAACGTGCAAGTCTTCAATGCATATTTTTCTGTACTTGACAGCAAACCTTCAGGGCAGTTATTTTTATATTAAAAATATATGCTTATTTTACTTCAAAATGTGTAAAATGCCTTTGTTTTGGGTTTCAACAGAATTCAACAGAGTTTGTTTTGGGCTTTTTTTGTTTCAGGTTTTTTCCTTACATTGTTAAATTTTTTTGTATACTGTATTCCAGGGTTTCTGTTGCTCACATAACTTAATAGGAGAATTGTGCATATTTGCTGTATTATTGCTGATATAAATGACATGGTAAACCACTGAAAGCAGAGGTGAAAGCCAGCTGAATTGTTGTACTAAACCCCACAACAAGGCTAATTTCTAGCTAAATTGTATATTTTTCTAGACACCGTGTCTTCTTGTAATTTAGAAGTACTTTAATTTAAGAAATACTTATTTGCAAATAAGTTGCTGGCTATTCATGAAGATTATTACAGATTCCTCCTGCAGAGGAGCACAACAAGAGAAGGTGACACAAGTGCATCAGCTTGGTTATTTACCTGATCTAAATTGACATGGGTAGGAACATCTCCCACTAGCTGGGGATCTGCGATATTGACAGATTTATATGCTATTAAGGTCCTGAAATTTGATTTATGTGAACTGCAAAAGAAGTTTTGATGGATAAAGTTACAGGATAGAGCCAATGAAAAAAAAAAAAAGTCAATTGCTGAACAATTGGTGTCAAAACAGCTTGTTTTATTGTGTCTCTAATTCTGGTTTAGTTCAACTTTTTAAATTACTTTGGATATACAGTTCATCAAGATGTCTGAAACACAATGGCAGAAAATTCTACAGATCCAAATGTCTTTGTAGGACTTTTAGAAGGATTATATAGCTGTATGGATAATAAAAAACCCAAAGAACAGGTAATACAGGCATGTATAAGGGATAGAAATACATCAGGGTGTAAAACAAGGACTAGATTTACTCTGTAGCAAATTAGGTTTCCTGGTGCAGGCTTTTTCATAATTCTTTATCATAGAGTTACTCATTGTTTCTTACTCCACATCTTCTGGGACTGATATCTGTCTGAATAAACCCCTTTTAATTTTGCCAACACTTATAGGCATTTTCATTTATATATATATAATATATATAATCTCTTAAATCATATTCCCTGCTCCATTCAAGATCTATTCCACCATAAAATGAGTGTTTTACCAATGACTGACAGGCATTGGATTATGCCCTAAAGGAATCATACACTGTATTTCATGCAATGCCAAAGAATGAATAAGCATGAAATCTGATTAGATCTGTTTTTCTTGTATTACAGTTATTATGGTTTGCACAATTGCTGCTTAACACATTTTGCAGATGATGTCCATTTTATGCATGTTAGAGAAACAGATGTTTTCTTCCACACTTATTTATTTCACCCCAATATGTTAAATAGGTAGCTGCTCACTGAAAGAAGGAGTGAAGCAGTTAACTGTGTGGGGAGTCCATCAGTGAAAACTTTTGCAACAGATATTCAAGAGTGGTTTACACCTGAGGCTGTACTCCCTGGTGATGAGGACAGGATAGCAGAGTGTAATTCCTGGTTTCTGTTTCTGGCCCTGGGGACCCACCAGGTGTGTGACTCTCTCTCAATTTATAGGTCTGTAGATAGTAACTCAGAGTTTGCCTCACTGAAGAAGGTTAAGAATCTTGTCTTCATTTCTCCAGGATTAACTATAGAAAGACTTTTAGAAATACAAAGCATTGTGTGGAAACTAACAGAAATCCAGGCAGAAATATTAGAGTTCTTGCCAGAAACATTCAGCCTGTAGATGGAAGTAAAAAATATTATAAATAATAATTCATTATATAAAATATAGTAAATAATTTATTCAATAATTCATACCATAAATAATTCATGGCTACATCAGGAGAACAATTTTCCTTATACCAAGCACAAACTGAAGTATACTTTAAAGTAAAGTAAATGCAGAAAGTGTGTTTTCCAGACATGGGTTGTGGGGGGCAGGGGGGAGTGTGTGGAAAGAAATAAATTTTAAAAAGGGAAAAAAGAGAGCTCATTTAAAGGATACTGTAGTAAGAGTTAAGTGATTTTTTTTTCCTCTCTTAGGTGTTTTTAGTGGCATAAACACTGCTGTTGGGACAAGCTGAACACTTGAAACTAATATTTTAGTTTGTGTTTTGTGGTTTGCTTTAGGTTTTGTTATTTGTTTGGGGCTTTTTCCAAGCCATGAGTTTCTGAAGTGCAGTAATAGAGATCTTTTGATCACGATCTTTGCCT
Source organism: Parus major (assembly GCF_001522545.3). Lineage (NCBI taxonomy): Eukaryota > Metazoa > Chordata > Aves > Passeriformes > Paridae > Parus > Parus major. The sequence continues at coordinate 32,570,583 of NC_031769.1, forward strand.
AGACTAGAATTACTTTACACTTTGATGCTATAAGTGAGAGTCAGATGAGGAATTAATTTCATTTCAGACCATTATAATTGTGAGTTCCAGACTTGCCTCTCTAATTCTGTTTGAATTATTCACTCCTGGTGGAGTCTGTCATACTCATGTGCCTTGACTGTTCACCGTGGACCCCGTGTCACAGGGCTTCTACAAACCTTATCTTGCCTTCTTAAATAATAATAATAATAATAAAACCCCCCTATGTTCTCATAGGTCTTTGACTGTGAATGCCATCCTGTAGATTGCTGGACCACAGAATAAAAAACCCAGAAGCGTTATGTGATAAAATGATTAAGACACTCAACGCTGCGTTGGTGCGCAAGGTCTCAGGCTTGTCCAGGCGGTAGCAGGAGCTCTGGAGCCCTGCCTCTCTGCTCCGAGAAATACAAGCGGGTTGGCAGCCCGCCCCTCTCAGAGCAGGAGAGCTGTGCCATCGCCCGTGCACAAATGCAGGCTCGGAGGCAATTCTGTCATCTGCCGCAGGAGGCTTGCGGACTGCAGCAACACTGAACCGCAGCCCCCAAGTGCTGCCTCAGCACTTGGTTTGAATCACCTGGCAGCAAACCAGAACGGATAGAAGGGAAACAGGGCAAGGGAAGCGCCAGGAATGAATGACATCCTAGAGACACGGGCTGTGTTAGCTCAGGTTAGCGCTTCCTCTGAACACAAGGTGAATTTACATCTCCTCCCCAGGTCTATGGTTTAAATATACAGTTATACAAATACTTCAGGTTTGTTTGTGTTTTTTTACAGTGCTAAACCGTTTTGTAGAACCTTTTTTGGTCACTCAGCCCCTTTCCTCACCAGTAAGCCAAAATACCCATTCCATGGTTTTTTTAAACATCGGGAATCTTGTTCCACATCAACAGAAAAAAGAAAATTGCAAAGAGCAAAATCTTGCCCTTCTCCAGCCCAAACACACACGGCAGCTGGGGAAGCACAGGGAAACCGGTGTGCTTGCGATGCAGAAAGTCAGGGACAAGTGTAAGGTTCAGTCTTTTCCTATGGAGGCAGAAAAGGCGCAGGTTTTGCCGCTTCGGTGGGCATTCCCGTGCATCTGCAGCCCCGTGGAGCCTGGCTGATCTGAGGTGCCCGACACCGCCTCCTCCCAGCCCTGGACAGTCTCTGTGTGTGGTTTTCTTTACCCAAACCCCTGCCCTCACACCCCCACCTTCCCAAGGGTGCTGAAAGGGCTTGCTTTGGGGTGATAGGACCCATAATGTTGCCAGCTCAAAACAGAAAAAAACTGCTTTTCTTTTCTTTTCTTTTCTTT
>NC_031769.1:32571957-32604796 GCF_001522545.3 Parus major
TTTTCTTTTCTTTTCTTTTCTTTTCTTTTCTTTTCTTTTCTTTTCTTTTCTTTTCTTTTCTTTTCTTTTCTTTTCTTTTCTTTTCTTTTCTTTTCTTATTGTAGAAAGGATAGAACAAATTGCACATTAAGGGCAGCCATTTTCTCCATTGCCATAGCATAACTGTTCTTTTCCTGTTCCCCAGAGCTTTACTAGTACATAATTTCCAAATTATCACTTCCATCTTGTGCATATGGAGATGCTACTCTAGTAGAGTTCATCCTCAGGAGAAAATATTACGCATTTTAAATTGTTCTCCTTGTCTGTTCCCTGCAGATATATTTTATGCTAACAGGGAATGCAATCTTCAGCACAAACTCAGGAACAACATGGTGAACTATAATAATTATTGGACCTGTTAGGTCTATTATGGAAATAAATCTTCTGTGAACCAACATTTTCCCTCTTATGTTTCACAGAGAGACAGTAACCCTTCTGCTGTCAATGAATTAATTTGCTAAAAGAAGCTGGAGTTCATAGATAAATCTTAAGATTATTTCTCATTTACATATTAGCTTAGCATTTATGTGCAGTTCCATTTGTGTGATACTCCTGGGGACAATCCAGGGAACAATATGAATCATCTAATATATTAAAATTAGGCTACAATAGAAGGGGAGAAAACCTATCTATTTTTTTTTATTATTTTGAATTATTTAGAATAGTCTTTGTGATTAATTATCTAGCACTGTATGCATAGTATTCCAGAGTAATTTTTGCATCTGGCTGATGCTGGAGCATACTTGAAAAAAGCTTTCTATGCTGAGACTCCTTCAAAGTGTGCATTTTCTCAAGGACTGCTGGTTGCAGCTTATGTGATATCCTGGCTCAGACATGGGTTGTTTTTTTTTTTTTTCTTATTTACGGTGAAGAAACAAGGTCAGAGGCATAAATGAAAGCAGGACCAGTGTATTTCCTATTTCCTGTGGAGTCCCCAGAGTTCTGGTTTGAAATCATTACTGCTGTTAATTAATGATTTGCCAGCTGTCTGCACTAATTTTATAGCATTTATGTATGCAGAGCCATTGTGCCTCACATTCCTGCTTGAGAATCAAGAAGCAAGACACTAGAATCACACTTTGATGTTCATTTGTTATCTTGAATATGGTCTGCTTGCACAGACCAAATTGTAAGCCTTACTGAAGAGGTTTAGCAGCGGCAGAGATCTATTTTGGGACATTTTAGACGTTTTCATTTCAATTTTTGCTTGATTTTGGGTAGTGATACATCAGGAAAAACTCAAAGTGGCCTGTTTATTCTCATTTTAATGGTACACAGAGATTTAAAATTTGAGTGAAAAAGCTGGGCACTATAATGTAGTGTAGACATATTCTTACAGAACACATAATTTCTGTGTGTGTTAGTGGCTGCCCCACTGCCCTGAATTCCTACACTTATCTGCAGTGCATGCATGGCTTTGCTTGGCTTCTTCCATCATGCTTTCATAAAACCCTCATTTCTCTGAAGGTTTGGGAAACCGGACGGTTGCGGTAACACAATTCCCAGTGACCAGCTCCATTTTTCTGTAGCAGCCCTGCAGTTGCAGTTGGCTCGATGTTTAGTTCAGTATCTGTTTCCCATTCTCCCCTTTGAGGGCTTCTGTCAATGTGGGTTCTCAAGCAGCGGTGGCATTTCTGACAGAAATGGCAATACCTCAGTGGTGGCTGACTGTACACACCCTATACAGTTTTTAGTGGGAGCCTGCTACTCTGGAACTGATGAATCTGAAGGGCTGAGTGTCCTGGTTTCAGCTAGGAGACAGTTAATTTATTTTCCAGTAGCTGGTGCAGTGCTGTGTTTTGGATTTAGAATGAGAATAATGTTGATAACCCACCGATGTTTTAAGTTGTTGCTAAGCAATGGTCAAGAACTCTTTAAATTCTCATATTGCCCTGCCAGGGAGTAGGCTGGGGGCACAAGAAGTTGAGAGGGGACACAGCTGGGACAACTGACCCAAACTGGACAAAGAAAATTCCATACCATATGACAGCATGCTCAGTATGCAAACTGTGGGGACAACTGGTCAGGGGCTGCTGCTCAGGAACTCCCTGGGCATCAGTCAGCGAGTGGTGAGCAATAATACTGTGCACAGTTATTTTGTATATAACTACTACTACTACTACTACTACTACTACTACTACTATTATTACTATTATTATTATTATTATTATTATTATTATTATTATTATTATTATTTTCCCCCTTCCTTTTCTGTCTTATTAAACCGTCTTTATCTCAACCCAAAAATTTCAGTCTTCCTTTCTGAATCTCTCTCCCATCCTGCTGCAGGAAGAGGGAATGAAGTGAGCAACCTGTGGTATTTAGTTGCCAGCCAAGTTAAACCACAACAGCCATCTTTCTGACACCCAACACAGTGTCAAGAGGGTGAAGATAATGACAGATCTGACCAGAGTGTTTTAAACCAAATTTTTATAAACATTCATTGTATTGGTTTAATAGTCACTCATCACAGTGTTGATATATTTGCTCACAGAGTTGTTGCACTTCTCCGAATTGCACTATGTAGTACCTTACTTGCTGTATATGTTCCCTCTTATGTTTGTCACCTCTGGGGGCTGTGTTAAGGTTTATCATTTTGTTGTTGTTTCTAACACTGGTTTCTGATATGATAAAATTGCTGGTCACGAGACTAATCTGGTATCTGATATCTCAGTACTCAGGCTGCCCACATCTTCATACTCTGGGAGCCATCACTCAGAAACTAGTAATTATTTATGACTTCTCCTTAGAGGGCCAAGCTATGGGTGAGACAAAGTGGGGGAAGCTGTCCCCCACTCCTTCACCCTTCTTTCCTCCTTTTTGTCTTCCCCTTTTCCTTATTCTCCAGGCTAGTTACAATAGCTTTTGAGAATTTTGAATATTATTGGGATGTTCAGACTGGCATGTTTCTGTTGATATGTCTTACGTTACTGAATGTGCTCCAGATCTTGTTTAAACATCTGCTTAAGAATACCACCCAGAGATCTACCTGGAAGCTGGACAGTTGTGAGTGTCAGGGTGTACAGGACAGTACCTAGGACAGTAGGCACCTCCAGAGGTTTGGGCTTCATCCCTAAACAAGAGCAGAACCTTGAAAAACTGAAAAAGCAAAATATTTGGAAAAAGTGAGCTGTCACCCAGGCAATTCCTGAGAGACACAAATCACTGCAACATGCTGAGGCCTGGCCCACATCCACCAAGCCCTGTCCAACATCACTCACTATCGTTGATGGCAAGAGAAGGTCTCTTAATCTGATTGCAAAGTGACAGCTATTGCAGCTGCTCCAACCCCCACGACGTGGCTGAACCAGAGAGCCAAGCCATGTCATTACCAGCCACTCATACACATGAAGAAATGATGGAAACAAAAGCCAACTCATCCCATAAAGGAAGAAACTCTTCCCTTAGTTAAGGAAAGAAATTGGTGAGGCAGACTACTCCAAATCAAGGCCATGATGAGAAGAGGAGGAAGAAGAGACAGAACTCAAACAAGGTGGTAATCACAAATCTCTGTCCCCATGTTTGCAGCTGGAATTGTGAAGAGATTTCTGCCATCTTCCAGGTCAGCACATTGTCACCTGTCTGTTCCAATGCTGGGATAACTGGGCCAATAGCCTGGAATTAGAGGGTAGGGAACCCAAAAAGCTGGGATCTGTTTCTAGGGAAATGTGAATTTACAAAATGATTGGAAAAGAGCCATGAAGCCTCAGCCTCTGGAGGTGCCTCCAGTTCAGGAGAGAAGGAAAGGTATCCCTTCCAGGAAGATATTATATATTACCCAGGCAAGTGGATCAACGTGGACAGAGATGTCTTGTACCTGAAGAAATTAACTGTGCTGGCGGTAATTTATGGTAACCCACACAAAAAGTGTCCAGATTTCAGCTGGGATAATTTTTTTTTTTTCCCCAGTAGCTAGTGGAGTGTTGTGTTTTGGATTGAAGATGAGAATAACGTTAATAACCCACCAATGTTTTAGTTGTTGCTAAGCAGTGGTCAAGGACTCTTTAACTTTTCATATTGCTCCACAAGTGAGCGGGCTGAGAGCACAAGAAATTGGGAGGAGACACAGTCACAACATTTGACCCAAACTGGACAAAGAGTTACTCCATACCATATTCCATATGTACCTCAGTACATAAACTGGGGGGACAGCTGGCCAGAGGGCACTGCTCAGGATTTGTCTGAGCAGTGAGTGGTGAGCAATAACATTGTGCATCATTTGTTTTGTACATTCTAATTATTTTAGAGTTCTTATTGTTATTATCATTATTACTATTTTCCATTCCTTTTCTGTCCTATTAAACTGTCTATATCTGAACCTACGAAGTTTTGTCCAATTCTCTCCACCACCCCACTGAGGAGGGCAGAAAGGAGTGTGGTGTTTAGCTGCCTGCCAGGTTAAAACACAACACTGGTTTAGTGTTTAAGCTACTCTTGACCCCCTGCTGCTTTGAGCTCCTCTACAAAGTTTATATGTTTCAGATGTTATTTAACTTGTGTATTAGTCCTTGTAGACAAAATACTCCTTTGTAATGTGAGCAAAAAAGAAAAAGTACATGAGTTTATCTAAAGCACCTACAGAAAAATAAAGCAATGTTACAGTAATTCCTGTTTTCAGTCATGTGAGTAGTGATGAACTATGAACTTGAATTAACAAGGTTTCATCATATTTCAGGTTAAAACATAGCTGCAAGTGCTTCACCTTGGTAAACAGCAAAATTTCTGTGGAAGCCAAGTAATGCTGCAAGGATTTGGAGCCTTTTGAAACAGATGGTGTTACACAAATGTTGGATCACCACAATCACAAGAAATATAGGACAACTGGTTGGTTTATAGGTGTTTGTACAGCCCAGGAGTGATCTAAAGATTTACAGGTTCTCTCTGAGGCCAGGCTGTGCTTATTTTTACATCACTTTTATACTTCCTTGATTCAGAAGTCTGCAGTTTTTGCTGTCTTTATCAGATTTGGTCACTCATGGGGAAATGTCTTTCAAATAAGCACCTTAAAATATTAGATATTGAATTACTAAGACCATAAAGCAAGATAAAAAAAATATGCTTAGATACCAGTGGGCACAAAATATGTCAAAGTATTTCTCTTCTCCTCCTCTCTCTCTCCCATCCCAAACAATCTTTTTCAATATTGAACAGGTCTGAGAACAATCCAATCCAGTAGGTCAAGATAGGGTCAGATTTCCTGACCTGCTTGCCCCCACCTCTTGATAATCTAGAAATGAAAATCAATTCTTGTCTTTGAGCTTGTGAGGAGCTCATAATTGCTTTAGACTAAAGCACCGAGTGCTTGCTTTTTCTGCCACCTTTCAATTCTTAGAGATGGGGATGTCATTTTTCAAGTCGAGTGCACTGTCAGAATTAGATTGCGTGGTAACCAAGTAGAAAGATTTCTGCTCAGAATGAGATTTCTTCTCATTGCTCTGCCTTTTATTTGGGTCCAAATTCTTCTTTTTGCTCTTATCTACAAGGATATTGTGATACATTTTGAGTGCATCATATATGGAATTATTATGTAATTATTTCTTTTAGGTACAAAACTGGAGCTCTTTCGTAGCCACTGAAATTAATTAAGGATAAATTTGCTTCTTGATCTTTTGTTTACTGCGCTTTCTGCCACAAATCATACCAGCCAAATGTGGGTAGAATTACATCTTATTTTCATTAAGTGTAGCTTTTTAGCCAATTAAACTGAATGTAGTATCTATTCAGTTACAATAGACCATTTCTAGGCCATTTTGGATTGCTGTGAATTGCTTTCTTGGAAATAAGTTTGTAGGAGGCTGTGCTGTGCCAGCTATCTGGTGGGGCTTACCCATCACAGTGGGCTCTGACAGGCAGGTTGCTGCCCCTGGAGTCAGGAGAAGGGAGCTGGAAATCCAGTCCCACCCATTAAACTGTCAGCTGGGGAGGAGGGAACTTGCTTGGCACCAGACTCCCATCTGATGAGATTTCCTGTGTATGTATATCTATTTTCATCTATCCTGATCAAAAATATCTCAATTGTGATATTGGTGGGCTTGGCATTCACACTTTGTGTCCCTTATGCTTAATGCTATTATCGAATAAAAGACCACCCTCACCTTTGGGGAAGAAGATCAGAAGTTCTTCTTCTGAACAACTCCAGCATTTCTGATGGCACAGGTATCCTACACACCTGCATTAAAATGAGAGAGAATATAACTCTTTCCCCACTGCTCTTCTGCTGCTAGAATTTGTGATTTGCCCATAAGAACCATTCAGATAGCAAAGGAAACCATAACTAAGATAATGATTTATTGCTAGAATGATTACCTTTTTTTTAATGCATAGATATTGAACAAACATTTTTATATCTGTTTTTACCTCATTTGGTAACTGAGAGTTTCAGTAAGGACAGCTGCCAAGAATTACAATAAAATAAAACCTAAATAATTAATTCTGCCAGTAAACGATAGTAGGATCTCAATAGCTAAGAATAGTCTAAAAGTTAAGGGGGGGAAAAACAGGAGAAAGAGGAAAGATAATCCTTGCTGGGATGACCAAAGTAAGAGCAAGATTAGAGTAATAGAATTTGTTTGCTTGTTTATTTGTTTGTGGGATTTGATGTTGCTGTTGTGGGAGTTTTTTGTTGGGTTTTGTTGTTTTTGTTGTGGTTTGTTTGTTGGTTTGTTTGCTTTTGAGATCCATGGTTGTTCTTGAGTCTCCTTTTCATAGACTCTGTCACAGCAGGTAAACTCACTGAGTAAACGAAGGCTTAGTGCTGTGAATCTCTCTTTCCTCATAAGGAAGAGCATCAAAAGAGGAGAGCATCCTTCACTAAACAAAGGCCATTTCTCTGCCAATACCAGCTGGCCCAGGGAAGCTGCATCAGGGAATGTCAGTGGAATCTCTCTTTCAATTTTCTCCTCTCTTCATGGATCCAATCCTTCCTTCTCTCTGGCTGCTCTCCAGATGGCACAGCCATAGTGTTTGTGAAAGGAAGTTTGAAACCAAAAGCCCATCTTTACCCTTCTTGATGTCATGAGAATTCCACACACTGATTTTGAATGTTGCATTTTGAATTGCACTCACTGACATTATGAATTAGCATTGCTCTTGAATGGAGAGTGAAATAATACATACTCAAGTCAGTTAGAACTCAAGCACATGAGTTTTATATTCGTGTATTTGCCTGTACTAACATAGAACTGGAAAGCAAGAGTATTTTTCAGTTCAACACGATCAGAAACACCAATAATCCTCTGTTTACATTCCTGTGCTTGTTACACTGAGGCAATTTCTGGTTTCTTGAGCAGATTAGCTCAAGACTCAAAACATTCTGAAGTTTTACTATATCTATGGTATCTGAGAACTTGTTAAAATGTAACTTTAATTCTGAAATTCCTGTGGTTATTAACTGAGCCTGTGCTTCTAGAGAAAAAAAGGTTTTCAGCTTGGTAACTTCTTTTTCCTCACATCTTACTTTCTCTGTGCAGAAAAGTCTGAGGTTCTCAGACGGGCTTGAAAACGGAAAGTGCAGAGGTGCAAACAAAAGACTCTGCTTCTGTTTCTCAAATAAAAAGGCGGGGGGGGAAGGCTTTCTGACCAAATGTAGTTTGAGAGCCAGAATGAATTTTTCTTCATTTATTTGTTTTCCTTTTGATAATTACACCAAATCCCTATAATAATATATTCTACACTGAATTACTGATATGCACTTTCAACCTCAGTCCCCAAGCCCCACTGTTGTTTCTGACTGGGAATAACAAACACACTTCCTCCTTTAACGTGCCCCTTGAGAAGTGACTAAATACAAATATTTATCGCTGCCTTCCCCGCTTTCATGCATCGTCCCAGATGTTGAACCCCAATTTTTTTCCCTGTTATTTTTTGTTCCTGAGGGCTGTGCAAAGCTGATTGAGGGCAGGCTGGGACCTGGGGCCTGTCCTGCTGGTAGGAATGGGCTGGCTCCAGGTGGAGGGTGGCCTCAAGATCACTGCTAAGCCTGTAAATGACTGGACATGTAGTACGATGCAAAGTGACATGTTGCCTTCGGAGCCCGCAGGTCTGAGAGAAAGAATGCTGTAACTTCTGGGGAATGGGGTCTGTGAGACCTCACAACACACATGGTCACCCCATTTTTACAGACCTTTTCAGAACTTCTACAATTGCAGCAGGTTCTAATTTGGATTCCCAGTTTAAATCTTACTTTTCTATATCAGTTTTTCAAAAGTTGGTGATTTTAATGTCCCTGGTGTCCAACCTGAACCACGAGGAAATCCAAGCAGCTCTCTGGCAGCCAGACAAGGCAAACAAAGCTCATTTTTTGTTTGGTTCATTGGCTGCAGGTTTTTTTTTCTGGTGTTTGATTTTGACTTTAAAAGTCACTTCACAGACAAGGAGTGTTTCAGACCTGTAGCACACTGAGGGCTCTATTAACTCATATGACTCCTGGATATTCATCTAGATCCAAATCACCTTAAAATTAAGCTATCTACCTGTAGACCTTCACTCAACAGGAGCAATATTTACTTTTTTCCTTACTTAATGCACACAGCATTATATACTATATGGGTAGCATGAATGGTAGATAAATCTAGGTCCTGGTTTTGACATTCAATGGTACTGCTAATAAAAGAAATGTGTTTCAAACAACTTTTGTATAAATCACAGTTATTTTTATAGAAGATTAAACAATGGTTTGGTCCCTCAGGATATTAATGAACAGAGGAAACATTAACCACAGGGTCTTAAATGTTTTATAAATCTGCAGTACATTCCTGCAATGGAAAAATAAAACCCATGATTTATAAGCCAGCAGTCCATGGTAAGATATTTACTTTTGCAGAAACAGGGCTGCACATTAGGCAGGGCTGGTACATTTTGTTTATGAAAATCTGGGATATTCTCTGTTGAGTTGCATTTGTGCAACGAGTTGCACCTCATCATGCATGGAAGGTAATTTTATAGTAAATACATTTTTTATTTGATTGTGTGCAACAGCTGTGTCTCTGGACTTGCAGGTTTTGGGTTGTCAGACAAGCAGTGGATGCAATGAACATCCAAGTCCATTATTCATAAACTTTTAATGCAGGACTTCTTATGCAAATATAATATATATCTTATATAATCCAGAGTATCTGGCAATCCTAGAATGAGGGCAAGTCACAGCATTCCTTGAACATGCTGAAAATGCTCTCTATGCAGAAAATTTCTGCATAGGCCAGAAGGCCAAAAAAACAATCTTGGGTTCAAAGGCAACATAATCCCACCCTGCCCTGTCAAGGTGGGGAGCGGTTTTGAAGGAGGTTCAATCTCACTGCACTTCATGACACAAGCTTTTCATCCTGCCCACTGACCAGTTGTGTATTTAAGGGTAGGTGAGAGTATTTGGTGTTTGTTCCTTAATAATCTGGATGATGTGGACAGTTTAGCCCCTTCCACTTACCTTGGCTCCAGATTGCTGTGATGTGCTCATGCCCAAACTCTTAGAGTAGGGATATTAGGTCTCAGCTCCCACAGTCAGCTCTGGATAGGTATAAGTTCAGCTGCAGGAATCGTTTCCTCTCATCTTTTCAAAATATGCACAATTACAAATCCTTTTCACTTGCTGTCCTGGAGAAATGACAAGAAAACCTGTGAAGCTGTGAGGAAACTTCATTTATATCATTATATATCATAGGCAATGCTGCTATTCACTGCATGCTGTATACAGTGTCGCACACTCCCTTCATACAGTAGAAGGGAATATGCTCTGCTGGGAAACAGGGCCATAAGGGTCAGACTGCAGAGAGGTGCCCAGAAAGCATCATTCTTTTCAGTGGAAACACTGGGCTTTAGGTCATCTGGTTTTCAGCCCAAACTGAAAGATGCTTCTACCAGGGGGACAGGGAAGTTCCCTGGCTGTGAGGCCCATGGCTCTTCCCTGCCTACAGGAAGGACATCAGGCCAGTCTTTCCCTGGAGCTACTGTAAGATCCCTTGTGCTCATTTCAGACAACAGACTTCTTTTGTGCTTTCGGGAAAATTCCAGCTGCTCAGGTACCTGGGGCCTGCTTCCCTCAAAGGCAGGTGTGAGACCTGTCCCAAAGACCTCAGGCACCTGTGCCTCAAGGATCCCAGGCTTCTGTGTCCCAAGAAAGACAGGTGTCTGTGTCCTGAGGATGCTGGGTGTCCATGTCCCAGGGTCCCAGGTGTCCCTGTCCCAGGGTCCCAGGTGCCCATGTTGAAGTATCCCAGATGTCTGTGTCCCAGGGTTCCAAGTGTCCATGTCCTGGTATCCCAGGTGTCCGTGTCTCGGTATTCCAGATGTCCGTGTCCCAGTATCCCAGGTATCCCATGGTGTCCCAGGTATCCCCGGTGTCCCAGGTGTCCCATGGTCTCAGGTATCCCCGGTGCCCCAGGTGTCCCATGGTCTCAGGTATCCCCGGTGCCCCAGGTGTCCCGCAGCACTGCGGCGTGGCGGCGGAAGGGCAGCAGGGGGCGCTCCGGGACCGCGCAGCCGCTGGCGCGGCGCTCCCGGTTTCCCGGTGGGTTCCCCAATCCTGATTCCTGCGGCTGGGAATAAACGTGTGCCCGTGCCTGCTCCTGCGAGTGGCTGTAAAAAACCTGTTCGTGTGAGTGCCCATACCACATCCCTCTGCGTACAGGTGTCTCCACAGACACGCTATTCCCTCTCCTTCCCATGGAAGAATTAAAAGTACAAAGCCTGACGATGCAAAAAACATCAAAACTCAAACGAAGCCAAAAAAGCCGAACAAAGCGACAAAACTAAACCAAACCAAACGAACAAAAAGCAAAACCGCCCAGCCCAAAGAACCAACAGAAAAATAATGCTGAACAAGCCATTAACATCCTTCCCTAAAGCAGGTGGGGAGGATTGGAGGTCAAGCATCAGTGCTAAAATAAAAAAAGAGCACAAATTAAATAAGCATATCTAAAAGCTAGAGCCTGTTTGATACAGTAAGACTTTAAGACATAATTGAATTAATTTAAAAGGCTGAGGCCCAAGCCATAGGAGCAAGGACTATGTACCACAATTGCACAAACCCTATTCATTTTAGCAAGTGACATCAGCTAGAAATTGAAAACTACTTTTAAAAATACCAAACATTTGCAATTTCCAAGCTGTTGTGCTTTCCCTGGCTTGCTGTGGTTTAAGATGCCACTTTTAGGTCTTGGGAAATACAGATAAAATTGTCAGGTGCTCACACTGCTTAAGTCAGCAATTTATAAACTAAGAGTAATATTGAATTAATTAAACATCAAGGTCTGTCTGTCCATTTCTGCTCCACACCCACTGATACTGATTTGTGTGCTTCTGAGAGTGAGAGTTAAAAAACTTTACTGCTGTGCTGCTGGCTGATTGATAACAGAAGGCTGCAGCTAGTGCTTTTTCTTTCCACAATACAGTATTGTTCAGGAACATTATAATTTAGAGATACTGTGAGGTCAGAGCACTTACAGCTTATTCTCTCACTGGGCAATAATCTGAAGTTTTGCCTGAAATATTTGTGGGCCTTTGTTTTTTAAAAGGCACAAATTAATTTGAAATCCAAATTTTTTCAGGCTGTGGAGCAAAGCCTGATCTTAGCTATGGGCAGGAAACCAGTGCTAGGCAGACAAAGATGCTATTTCAGAATTGCTTCAATACAAACCAAAGCTTTGGCCCCATAAAGAAGCCTTTTAAAATGATGTATGTATTTGTTGTGTGTGTTGTGCAGGCATCACAAAAGTAGTCATTGCATTGGTAATGTGACAGCTAAAGTAGCTGGTTTTACATTTCAGGGCTTAGCACTATCAGCAGATGCTGATGGAACAGCCCAGAAACACAAAGCACAGCCCAGAGCAGATAAAACACTTTTTATGTTACCTTTAATCTGAGGGAGTGGGAGCGAAAACAACTTATCATTCTGATAGAAAAATAAACTTTCATGTGATGGTGGATGTTCATGTAAATAGGTTTTGAGGCTGGCAGCTTTCTCCATGGCCATCAGGAAGATGCTGCCTCCAAGTGTTCTGGTCTAGAGAGGAAAAATGAATGGTAGGGAGGAAAGGAGGAAAAGGACAATCCCACTGAACAGTTAGCTCTGCCACAGAGCTAGAAGAATTGAGAAATCTGCCCAGCAACCCTGCAAAAGAAACAGAAAACCTGACATTTTGTTCATTTGTTCATTGTTCATTTTTGTGTTGATAAATTCCTCAAGCAAAGGCTGGAAACTGCCAACTGCTGGATTTACCACCAAAGCACAGCAAGCTGAGTGTTAACCCTGTGCTCCTTGACATGGGTTATAGAGAGCACTTTGCTCCTCATCACCAAACATACCGATCAGAAGTGCTGCCATCACATCACTGGCATGGCCAGCAACGCTCAGACCTCCTCACCCACCTGCTCAACAGCTCATCCAGAAACTTAATAAATAAACCTTTGGAGATCCCACCCCTCACTGGCTGGGTTTGGCAGATGCAGTACAACAGGAGTGTTTTTATGGGGCCTCACCTTTGACTGTGCAGTCAAACACACCCTGCTCATATCTGTGTTTGCAGAGCATCTCCCTCACCGCTGGAGCAGCGTGGCTGCTGCCAAAACCTTTGTTCCTCAGAAGGAGCCCTAGGAACAACAGTCCCACTACGTGTGGGAGAACATCATCAAGAGTACTTTTGTGGCTGCATTTTCCCTTTCAGAGGAGCCAGAGATGTGCTAGCAGAAGATCAGAGGCTCCCTTGCCCAAACAGGGGCACACCATGTTGGCCTCTGGAGGTTGGCATGGCTGTTCATCCTAATTTTTGCCATAAGTGCTTCAAAAAAGCAAGGATGGAGTATAGAAGCATCTGAATGATCTTTGCTTGTCACAAAAAAAAAAAAAAAGATAAAACAAAGCCTCAGCTGGCTGGCTGTGAAGGGCAAAAAAATCTTTCTCTGTTAATGCTTCCTTTCAGTTGCAAAAGAAATTGTGGAGTACCATCCGTGGAAGCGCTCAAGGCCAGGATGGACAGGTCTTTGAGCATGCTGCTACAGTGGCAGATGTCCCTGCCCACAGCAGAGGAATTGGACTAGGTGATCTTTAAAGGATCCTTCTGAAAGAAACCATTTTCTGATTCTATGAAAACCATTTCCCATGGACCCGCTGCATTTTCACTGGCTTAAATTTCCCCAGCACTACTTCCCCCTGGGGCACCATTCAAGGTACTTTGCATGATAAGGAGGAGAGGACCCTAACAGATGATTCCCACCTCCGGGGATAGAAAGCCCTCTGTGAGGTGCTGGGAGGTGATGTTAAAGCTAACTTAATGAATTCCCTGATGTCTTTCCCCTGTATCAGCAGTGTCCAAAAAAATCTGTTGGTGAACTTGGCTGAATGTATTTTAGAGCCCTGACAGTTTCAGGGATAATAATCAAGGGGTCAATTCTGTTGCCATACAGAATTGTTTGGTTCGTGTTCCCATCATGTCCATGTCTGGACATGACTCTCCAGGTGCTCAATCTTGATTTTTATAATATTTTCTTGTGTGTGTGTGGAGCTGTTGGTATTCTAGGAACTCCATCAAAACAACTCATTTAAGAGAGATCCTTGAAGGGCCTGGTGATCAGGCAGTGATGAGTCAAGCCCTACAGTACTGCCATTTTCTCCATCAATTTTCACTATAATGCTCTGAACTGTACCCCGTGAATGGTATCTTTCCTCTTAAAAGTAGCATTTTTGCTATAGGAAAAGGGCCCACAAGGTGGCTCAGGTGGAAAAGAAATGCAGAGTTTTGGATCTCTGGCTAGCACATATATATATATCCTAACTGGGACAGAACAGTGCTACTCTGGAACAGCTGTTTGAGATTGTCCCAAGAGATGTGTTGATTTGAATTCAGCTAAAGATGAAGAGGTGCCAAACCAGTGGCAATCAGTGCTGAAGGTACCTCATACTAAGAGACCAAGAGCTGAGACAAAATAGCCAGGATACACAAAGAAGATTGTATCCCTGTGACCCAGATCTTAGGCCTTCTGACCAATCCACAGGTAGCTTCTCCAAAAATTAAATGTACCCAAGACTGAAAAGAACACATCTTTCAGCATTTTCTTCAGACAGTTCTGTTGAGCCAAGAGCTGCCTCTCATGTTTGGCAAATCCTTTTAAAGCCTATAAATTAACTTGTATTATTATAAGATATTTATAAATCAATAATCCAGAAGCACAGAAGCACAGAATGGTTTGGATTGAAAGAAACCTTAAAGATCACCTAGGTCCAAACTCCCTCCTTCAGTCTGAAGCCATTACCCATTGTCCTGTCACCACATGCTCTTATAAAAAGCACCACCAGCTTTCTTGTTGGCCTCCTTTAGGCACTGATAGGTGCTACAAGGTGTCCCCAGAGACTTTCCCATGCTGAACAGCCCCAGCTGTCAGCCTGTCTTCATAGGAGAGGTGCTCCAGCTCCCTGACCATGTCTGTGGCCCTCCTCTGGACTTACTCCAGCAAGTATCTGTATATTTTCTGTGTTGAGGACCCTGGACCTGGATGCAGTACTCCAGGTGTGGTCTCATGAGAGGAAAGAAGAGGAGAATCACATTCCTTGACCTGGTGGCCAGGCTGCTTTTGATGCAGCCCAGGGTTCAGGTGGCTTTCTGGGCTGCAAATACATGTTGATGGCTCCTGTTGAGATTCACATCATCCAGCAACCCCACCTGTGAGCCTAACAAACTGCTCATGGCACTAATTCATTATTTTATAATACATCATTAAGCAAGGTGTATTGGTGTTGTTCTCTGAGTGGATGATGGGACATTCAATAGTTGAATAAGTGGAGAACAATATTTAAGCCTGCTGATCTCAGCACTGGGTAATTCAGGATTTCTATGCCATAGAATCATAAAATAATTTAGGTTGGAAAATGCCTTTGAGTCCAACCATTAACTCAGGACTGCCAAGTCCACCACTAAACCATGAGCCCCAACTACACTTGATAGCAAGGTTTGAGTTGCCTGGCCAGGGCAGAATAGGAGTACAGCAGTTATCTGACAGTTTGCTTTGTGCTCACATAAAACAGCATCCCAATAGGTAGCTACCCTCTTTGCCAGCAAGTGTGGGTTGAAAGGCCACCAGGTGGAGAGTTTGGTAAAATTAGACGATTCCTTAGCTAGCAAAGACTAACACTTTTGTCCTCTGACAGACATGGTTCCAACTACAGTATGCAAAGCTTTTCAGATGAAGTGTCACAGTGCCACACGTAACTCCCCTGAGACAAATGTAAATGGTCTAGGCAATAGCCTTTCTGTCTTAAATGCCTCCTTAAATGTCTCCTTTTATAGTTACCAGTGACAAATTCCTTCCAAAGAAGCAGAATAGCAATCCTTGCTGATGTGGAATAACAATTTCTCAAACCTGCTGAAAAGAGAGTGGTATCACATCAAGTGCCAAACTTTAGAGACTAATTGCCAGTGCTGTATTTTGGAAAGAGAAGCCTTCAGGATATCAGTTTTACTAAAAGGAAACAAGCATCTATGCCTGTTATGCTCAACACATCACTGGAAAGGCCAGCACTAGAAGCAGACAACTTTTTCCCACCCAGTGTGTAGATGGTGTGAAGGATGCCTCACTGGGATGCATCAGGGCACAGCTGTGTGCTCACACACCCATTTTCATTCCCCCAGCAAGAACGGTCATCTGCCTTCACCAGCTTCTCTGCATATGCAAAGAGGCTGCCCAAGGAAAGCTATCTCCCAGCATTGGACTTCTCTTCCCTACTTGCTAAGTGTTTTTAGGGATGCCTCCTTCAAAATCTCCTGAAGTGCTCGCCTTCCATTCTCACATGTACACCAAGATATTTCTTATCAGTGCAACAGGAAAGAGAGGTAAAAGATACAGGGCATTGATTACAAAATATTCCAACAGATACACTCAAGAGACAAGAATGTTTTCATCCTGTTAAGTCTGTAGTATTCCCCTTTGATGGTTCATCCCCTGTTCTTTAAACACTGAGGGCAGTATTGAGGGGGTTCAGCAATTTTCAATCTGGCAGGAAGCCAGGACACCAAGCCTTCACCCCCAAGCATGGTGGTGCCTGAGGGACATGAATCACATCTGCTGGTGCCAGCACTGCTGCTGTGACACCCTCAGTCCTGTTCCAGCCCCTGCTCCCACGGGGCCCCACTCATGCCCCATGAAGTGCCTCAGACTCATGCCCCCCATCAAGTTCTCTTCCCCAAGAGAAAACTGTTCTGCTTCATGCCAGCACTCATTACTTTGCATTACTGATTTGTCTTAGGGGGTCATGACAACCTCTTCATTTTATAAACAAGCCAGTTAGCAGAGCTAGATGAAAAATTGGCCACTTACATTATAAAACTGTAGTTTTTTAAGAATTGCTTCAAAGCAAAGCCCTATGCCAAATGCATTTAGATGAGATTAACTAATTTTGCCTAACATTTTCTAGGCAGTATTTCCATAAAAGCAACACTATGAGATAGTAAGGATGCTGAGATCTGATAAATGACCAAAATAAGGGTGGCTTAGAAATTACATTTCCCACAGAGGAAAGAAATTAATCAAGTTGAACTTATCTCAAAAATCAAGCTCCTATTAGATACATAAAAAAGGTCTTCTTATGAAGGTAGTAACTACTCTCAATAGCTATGGAGTTTCCCTGAATTGAATTCTAGGGAAAAAAAGAAGATTTTACAGAATATCTGTATTTTTTTTTAGTTAAAATTACCCAGACTGGCTCCAGGCACTCATGATCTCTGGTGAGAGCTCTCATCTCCATGCAGACTGATAACCTAGTGGGGGATACCTTCTCCCAAAATTATTTTTCTTTTCTGTACAACTCTTTATGGCTATATATTTTACCCGACTCCAGTCCCAAACCCTGGCATGTCCCTGACAGTCCCAGCCCCATGGGCTGGGGAATGACACCCACTATGCTGGTGTGGGATATCATTACAGCTTCTTCACCTCTCCCTCTGAGGAGATAGGGGACAAAGGCATTCTACCAAAGCTGTGTGAAAACTGATTTTCTTCAGTTAACCTCAAAAAGAAGCAGCAGTTCGGAATTCTAGAGGGAAGGAGCATGCCGGAGCTCTCCAAACAATGACAGTGGCGTGAGTTCAAGGCAGGGTCTTCACTGCTATAATTTTTTTTGGAGACATGGAAAGCAATTGGCCTCGTCACTTTGTGGGAGGAAGGTCCCTGACAGGGAAAGGAAGCAGTGACAGCCTCAAGGAATCTGATAGCAGTGATAACTCTCTGGGGCTGACCTTGGCCACGTGCAGAAAGGTTGTGTGCCATCCACGGGGTGGCTGGAAGGGTGCTGAGTATCCAGAGAGGACATACACAGTAATAACTCTGCAGGTGCTGCTCCAGCCTCCAGGGACCTATGGCCCAAGCTGTGCATGTCCCCAGCTTGTGGCCAAGCATTGAAACTGCTCTGCCAGCAGCTGGAGATGGCTGGTCCCTGCCAGGCTTTCAGACCTGCTAGTGTCTCAAAATACCAAATGTGGTACCAAAAAGCGGACATAAAAATAAAACTATATATTGCATGTAAGTTGCTTAATTACAGACATTCTTCAGTTACAAATTTTGTGGCAGCTGAGGATCTGCTGCTTTGTATGCAGAAAGGACAGGTTGAGTCTTAGAATATTAACAAAGCTTCCAGGTAATGATTAAAAGATGTAAGTGCCACACCTGAGGCATAAACAAATTGAATCACAGTTCACATTTCCTGAAATTTAGCCATTATTTCCAGTTAACAGGTCATTGACTGAAGTCTCCGGATATCCTGAGCATATTTGTTTCACTCTTTACAGAATTCATCATTTTTAAACTTTTTTTTTTTGGCATTATTAAAAATAGAGCTGCTTTTCATGTTTTCATGCAATCTTTTTTCACACAGTCCATAGATTTAAGGCATGTTTTTTGCTCAAAAACAAATGTGTTCTGAGCTCTTCAATGAGTGTCAGGGAATTTTTCCTGATGGGTGCATCCCCAGGACATATGAGGAATGAGTTAATGCAGAGCCACATGCCAACCTGGAACACAGGAAATGACGGATCAGTGTCCTAAATCAGCACACGTGATAGCAGTCACATAAACCATGTATGAGTGGGATGATGAATTGTATCATTTACAGTATGCAAAAGGTTGCTTAACTTTTTTTCCCCTCCAAACTGAGGGTTAGCAGTAAATGGTCAAAAGCTAATGCATTGTATTAGCTCTTCTTTAGAAGAATATTAAAATCTTAAATACAAAGTGTCATAGGTAGTAAAGACACCGCTAAGTGTTTTGAGCTAATAAATTGTAAGGAAAAGAAAGTAGTGTAGTTATTTAACGTTTCTCCCAAGAAATTCTTTCTTTCCATTTATTAATCATATCTAGGCAATTCCTAGCTTAGCAATACATTCAAAGTAGATTACTTGAAGCTAAATTTGAACTTCATTCAAATTCAGTTCTCCTATACCATAGAAAAGTATAAGGGCTGATCTTTAAATTACATGTTTTCCTCCATGAGGAAAAACCAGTAGTCAGTATATGCAAGAATGCAGTTAAAATACTGGCACTAGCAAAGGATTTCTCAGATTTTTTTTCCCCCATATTTCTAGAGTTTCACTGGAAAATATGCTGTCTGACCTCCTGAGGGAGCAAAGCATCTTCTCCACAAATTATGTTGGAGAGCCTGGAAGGAAAGCAGCCATTTGCTTCAGTGTTGTGCTCTGTGGGTTGCTAATTTGCGTTTCTGCAAAATGGAACCAGTTTCAAGTGCCTCAAATGATTCCAATCAGGTGCTGATATTTCCAGATAAGAAGAACATTAACTCCTATGTTGTCTTTCTCTGCAGCTTCAGCAGGCCAGTTCTTAGCCCTCTGCTTACCAATATCACCACATATTTACACTAGCTCTTGTTCTCAGCACCAAGTGGCTGGAATTACTGGGAGGATTTCTACACCATAGGGAAGAACATGTTTTTTTATGAGACAGAAGCAGTTCAGTAGAAGAATTGAAAAAGTGTAACTTTTACAGGCCTTGAGGAAAGAATAGCAAGTGTTACAAGGACTATTTAATGGGGTAAAGCCCCCTCAGGGATCTGAAACCCTCAAGAGCCTGTTGAAAGAAGGAAATTAATCCAAGGATGTCTTTCCAGTCAGGTTATATGAAGAGGGTTTTTTTCTAGTGGCTGACTGTGAGGGAGATGTGATGGTACTCCTGCATGGCTGAGCAGCTGGAGTCCAGAACCCCCATATACTGATGGATCCTGACAACTATCATGGCCTTTGAAGGTCAATGACTGAAGTCAGGCCTGGTCTTTGTCCCACTGATCCTCAAGCCCAGTTGAACCAAGGCACTGAGCCTGCTTGGTCCATAAATCCCAGCTCCTGCTCTGGGGAATAAGTGGATGCCAAACAGAATTAATGCCAAACCCACAAGTTTCACAAATTTCATTATGACTTACTGAAGGATCATGATCACCTTCTGCAAGAACTGGTGAGGGAGTCAGCATGAAAACTGACAAAGGCCACCCTGGCTTCACATCATTCTTCCCTGAGAAATTCTGCTGGGGTTTCTCAGAGAAAGAAAAGCACCTACAGCATTTTGCCATTGGTAATAAAGTAACGCTTCTAATTGAGGTCATTCAGTGCAACAAAAAATCAGTCCCTTCCCAATTAATGCGAGGAGAGGTGGCAGTTCATCACTTGTGTAATGAGCTTAGTAACAGCTAATGTTCACTTAATACTCTTATTGGTGGTTGACCACGAAATAAAGCCAGGTTGGTTGGGATTAGTGGCTCAATGCCAAGGATATCTGGGTTTGAAGACAGCCACTTTAATTTTCAGAGTTCATTATTATTGCTAGGATCTGGTGGTGTTATTTCCATAGCAGCACTAGGAAGCCTTTGTTACTTACCACTGTATATAAGTACATAAGTACAAAATTGTGACCATTGCCACAGGCAGTTTGTCACTGTGGGGGGGAACACACCCAAATGGCCTCATGGTACCACTGCTGAAGGACTGGGGTACTACTTATGAGTCTTGTAGATTTTAAAAATATTGTTATTATTATTAACATAATAATCATACTTTTAAAATTATTAATATTATTATTATTATTATTATTATCATCATCATCATCACCAACATGGACTGGATTTTTCTCAGTTCAACAGATATCCATCTAAAAGACAAATGAAGCAAGAAGCTACAGAGCAGATTAACAAAAGTAATGGTAATGGACACTCAGTCCTGAGAATTGTCTTTTGAGCTTTGAGTTTCAGCTGTCCTCTGTGGTTCAGTTTATTGTGTTCATCGCTTTGTTACATTTTTAAGGTGAAAAAATAAACAAACCCTCCTCAAGGTAGGATCATACTATTACATACATATATAGATCTCTTGAGGATGAGCACATTCATCTTGCTTTCTGGTTCAATTTTGAAAATACATTGTCCACACTGTTTGCTGCTGTTCCTATGCTGCTCCCATTAGCGTGACTGTGAGCTCCAAAGGGGAGCACATCGACAGATCTGGGGCAGAATGAATTTTCAGAGGGGAGCACAGTGTTTGGACATGTGAGAAGGGGCCTGATGCAGTGGTGTCATTCACTCACAATGTGTATTTTTTCTGATCTGGGCTGCATCAGAAGCACAAGTGAGTCAAAAAGCAGTTTGCTTCTGCACTTGGATCAGCTTCCTCTCCTGTTTGACTGGCATTTAAACAAAGGCTGGTTTCTCAGGGTGGCCTTTATTACATCATACAAAACCAAGCAGCAAGCTGCCACAACGTCACTTACTGCAGAGCATTGCTGCACAACCTTCACTAATGAACAGAAGCAGCCAAAATCCTCCTAACACTAAGGAAGGAGATATTTCTCTACATCTGATGTCTTTCACTTCTTCTGTTCTGAGTTATAAATACTCTGGTGCATGAGCTCAGATGAATAATGCTCATACTACAAATAACTAAAGCTAAGGATCTTTATATTTAAAGGTGAAGAATCATTTATTTTGGAATGTGTAGTGTTTTTTTCTTTTGTTTTGTTTAGCAGCTTTTGAAAGTGAACAAAACCTTCTATGAAGGAATTGAAATTATGGGGTTGTGGTTATAATTTCAAATCTAGAAACTCAGGTATGGATTTCTATCCAGTTTAAGTAAAAAAGAAGGGGAGGGGGAGGGATAAACCCTGTAACTGAATTATGTCAGCAAAACCCTTCTAACTGATCATTCTGTTTTCTCATCAATGCTGGGGTTTCTTTTGTCTTCTCTGCAGCTCTACCATTAAGAAACTGTTCTGATTGCACTGTTCAAATCCAGACAGGGAATTTGAGATTTTATTGTTCCCCTTTTGCTAGGCTGTGGTTAGTAATGGCTTATGCAACATTTCATAACCCAATTGTAGTCTAGTATCTATCTCCTTGAGAAAGACAAGTTTGACCCTTTTTTTTTCACAAAATAACTCCTCAATTCATCTCTTCTTGGCAGAGCTGTACTGATTTAAACACAAGAATAAGAAATTAAGTCAACACAGGGAGGATCAGTTTTGAGTAACTGCACACTTGCAATACAATGCAGACACCTCTTTGTTTTGAAAGTGCTAAAGTAAAAAGATAAATTTTTGCTTTGCTCTCTCATAAAACAACTTTGAGAAGCAATGTTAAGAAAACTATGAGATGCATCAGCAATAAATATTTCTGGCATATCGAGGGATTTCTTCATTAGAGACAGTATGACACACAAATTCAAGACTGATAAGATTATTGGTGCCAATCTTGCCCATGGCCATGTGCACGACTGTCTTGTTACTGCAAGTATTTAGCACGGAGCCTTTCTCACCCGCCTTTTAAATTTTTCTCTGCTAAAACACTGCAGGCCAAAACCAGTCATTTTGTATTTGGCTGTTACCTGTTACCATTCCTTTCTTTTCCAGCTAGTGAGCAGCTTAACCCCTGTGGTGCCTTCTCTACTTTTTCCTCTGGTGTTCACATTAAAATAGGTCGTGTTTAATATTCTGCACTTTTGAATGGGGACTATGACTGCTGAAAAGCAAAAATTGTAACTACTTTAAATAGGCTACAACACAATATGTAGATTTAACAAGATGCATATCACTTGTTTCACAGTTCCTCATTGAAATGCCTTTTTCCTAGGCACCAACTTTGCCCAGTCACCAACTCCAAAACCCAGTATGTAGCTCCTGTTGGCATGTTGCACATTGGTGCTTCAGCAAAGTGAAAGGAGCAGAGCCTCTAAAAGGCAGGGCTACTGCAACAGTAGGTCTGGCACTTCAGTACAAAGCAGGAATAAAACCAAGTTCTATCAAACGAGTTCTATCAGGAGAAGGCTGGATGATGTTAATTATGAGCCTACACAAACACTTAGGACTATGCATGACTGACTGTTAATACACAATGGACTGTCCACATCTTCAGTGGAAGGCTTGGACACAGATCAAGCATAGAAACTCACTTGTGTTTTCAGCTTGTGCAACCAGTTATTTCTTCATTTCAAGTAAATATAAACTGCCTCCAGCCTTTCTTAGGTTTGTCACCCCCTAAATAACTTTACTCACTCTTCAAGCATTCCCCTAAAATACTATGGGGATGGCCATTGTAATGGCTTTGAAAGAAATCCCAACAAGTCCAAAGACACCTCCATCTGGAGTGCTGTGGGCAGGACACTGCCAGTGCATCCTACTGGTGGCAGCTTTATTTATTTGTCATCTGTAAGACCTGCTCCAGAGCTGCAGCCCAGCTTGCTGCCTATGCTCTGTCCCCCATAAAATACAGGTTATGTGGTCTGAGAGAGAATGGTAAGCATGTAATTTAGGCTCAGATTTACTCCACAGCACTTGTGTTTAATATTCTAGACAGTACATTTGCAACAGTAAATATCTCTCCAGTTATATTCAACCTGCACATCATGTACTTGCCAATTTAAGAAGTAGTATTTTCCAGTTCATTTAAGTGAGCATGAAGAATGAGTTACACCAAACTATAGATAATGTTGGTTCACAAGTAGCCATGAAATTTTCATGCTTATGGATTAAAGCCAAAGTTGCTTTTCTGTTTGAATGCAGCAGCACTTTGTTCCTGTTACCACCTAAACCACCAGGCTCCAGTTTTGACAGTTTTATCACAAAGAACTCCCTGGCCCCTCTGGCTGGGATGCATTTTGTGCTTTTTACCATCATGCACCATAACTGTGTCTTTATTAATAAATGCCTTCAGCTCCTCACTCATTTTATTAAGATCTGGCTCCCACAAATACTTGGCATCTTCACAGGCTTGCTTGGGAATGGATGATTCAAACATCCACATCAGACATGAACTTCCTTACATACTATTCTCAGTGGCTTTGTATCACCACCCTGAGTGCCCCAAGTCCAACCATCACACTTCCTCTCTGCCTCCATGCCACTCATCTTCTAACCCATTTGTTTTGGTTGAACAAGACCCTATCATCCTTTAATCTATATCTAGCTGTTATATCCAAACCTGCTCAGAGCCACTACTCATCTCCTGTTGTCCCCCACAGTTCTATCATTTAGGATATTCATGCAACAGTGCTATAGCCCTTCCCTGCAAAAAAAAACTACTAGATTGGGCCAAATGGAAATACAAATACTCTTTCCAAAACCAGTTCTGTTGGAGACATCACAGCCAAAATGCATCTCCAAAACTCTGATACTCCAAGCACCCAAAATATTTAGCTGCATGCCTTTCTCCCAAAATGTCCTTTATGTGTTTGTTCTTCTATATTTAACTTTTACTCCCTATTTGATGAATTTTTTTGTGCAATTAAAAAAAAACCTGCATCAACTAGATGGCAAATCCACCGCTGGGTTTCCCCACTGTTACAGTGGTTCACAGTATTAACCTTACTTACCTCCCAAGTTCCATAAGCGTTGGTCATGAGAAGTTTCTCAATGCTTGTGAAAACATCCTTTCATATTTGCCCATTTTCCCCCCTATTTCTCAAGGGAATACAGTGCCTTGGACTACATGGCTATATTGCTGCAAGTGCTCACTGCTCTAAAAATTCCCCAAGCTGGCAGAACTGCCATTCTTTGCCCAGTGCTACACACATGTCCCTCCTTCCCTGCATACAACCACTCTTGTTACCTGTAATAAAATCTTATCTCAAAAAAGCAGCCACATTAATGTCTGCAGTGAAGTACCTTCAGATTATGCAATATCCATGTTCAAGAGATCTCTTCTCTATATTACACACTTGAAAAAACTTCATAAACATCAAAATCTAAAACCATATATTTTACTTCCATATATATGTGTTTATATGCATATATTTAGATAATCATATATCATTCAACTTTTTTTTCACCCCAAAATAACAGTTTATGAAGCAGAATAAATAACATCAAATAGGCAAAGTGTGATCCAACAGCAAGCCCTCTCACAAATGTTTTTTATCCATAGTGCAGGGAAATAATTTCAGTCTGGAGACTGTAAAATCCATTTGTAGTTCAAAGTATTTTATTAGGTTTCTTTTCACATTCAATAACTTTGAATGTGACAAAATGACAACACTTCCTTGGAAGCTTTACATAGCTAGCAGCACTTCTACTTACTGTCTCATACACTGAAACAGTGACTGTCACCAATATATCTGCCTTTGTACATCAGAACTGAGCATAATAGAATAATAGAATCATTTAAGTTAGAAAAGACCTTTAAGATCATCAAGTCCAACTGTTAATCCAGCAGTGACAAGTCCGCCACTAAACCATGTCCCCCAGCACCTCATCTACACATCTTAGCAGCTCTAGCATTTCCCTGGGCAGCCTGTTCCAATGCCTGACAGCCCTCTCAGTGAATTTTTTTTTCCTAATATCCAATCTAAACCTCCCTTGGCAAACTTGAAGCCATTTCCTTTTATCATATCACTTGTCACTTGGGAGACTGACCCCTACCTTGCTGCAGCCTCTTTTCTGTCAGAGAGAAAATGTGATTACACAAAACAGCATTTTGACGCTATCCTTAAAACAAGATGCCAATTTAGCACAATTTAAACACAAAGATTTCAAAGCACTGAGACAAAGATCAACTTGAGGCTGAAATACAAGTTTTCCCTGCTTTCACCAGCCTTGATGCTACTTACTAAACACGGCAAGGGGTCCATATAATGCTGAAGAAAGTATCTCATCATTTAATGCTGTGAACAAGACTCTGAGCTATGCTGCCCATGCCCTTTCTTCATTCATATCCAACCACTAAATGTTGCCTCTGCAGCTTCCCATTTTGTTTGCCTCATCCCAATTATGATTATATTTAACACCAAAATTTAAACAGCATGTTTTAGACAAGTGAACCAATCCAGAACTGTATGTTTAACATTAAGCCAAGAACACACAATTTGAGTAATAAAGTATTTTAAAGACAGAATTCAATTTTCATTGTATTTTTATTCTTGCTTCTTAATCAAACCCACACGGAATGCATTGTATTTAATGAAACTACAAGACTAATATTTCAACAAACCAGCCAGTACATAAGCCCACAACTGAGCTTAAGTTGAAGAGGTTATTTTAAAAATTTTGAAAAAGCCTTTTATGAGACAAACACCCTCCTGCAGGCTTGGACCTGCTTTCTCTTCTCTTTCAGGACAGATCTCTCCTTAAACATTTAGCTTTGTCTCCATGCATCTATTCCTTGCTTTTCAGTTCTGGTTTGGATTTGACTGGTTAAGAACACATGAGGTTGGAAATCAAAGCAGTTGTCATCCATTTATTTCCTTACAATGCTGTTGCCTGAAACTTTTACTGTGAAGGACTTCCCTCCTTGTTTAAGACACCACTAGTATTGATTCTTCACTGCGCAATGGTTAAAGCACAGTTCCTCTTTCTTGGCAGCATGTCCTCATTCTCTCTAAAGAGATAGCTAATTACAGTTTGCCAGCAATTGTTTATGAGTACTGCAGGTCCTCACTGGGTTAGCTAACATATTTGAACTAATGAATTTAGTTCAAATATGTTAGCTAACCCAGTGAATTTACATGATATAAGCCATAAGAATCCAGAATTTGAAGTCCACTTTTATTTTCAAATTAATGCACAAGACAAATTTAAGACCCGTGTTATGTAAGTAGAGTACTTTATGGATATTATGTTTCAGGTACTTATTAAAATATCTCAAAAGACATGAGCTCCTCACAGTGTGAGTGTACACAAGGCTCCCAAATTAGTTTGGTCAATGTCGAGTCCAGCAGTATAACATATAGAAAAGTACTTAACAAATCATGGTCACATGGGTGTTAAACTTTAGAGCAGAGCCTAAATCTTGCTCCTTTGGCAATTTCCACAGCCTCTTCCATCCACCACCCTCTGCCTTGTCCTCTCCCCCTTTTTTCTTCTCTTCACAGATGTATCTACATCTCCTTGCTCCTCCTGATCCCCAAGCCATACCTACAGGCAAGTGCAGTATGTTACACAGCTGCAGCAAAGCAAATACTCCCCAGCACTCTTGCTCTTCAAGGCAAGGACTACAAGAGTTTCACAACTCATGTGAAATGCACCTTCTCTCCAAGCCTTGCTGTACACTATCAGCCTCTTGCCTTGATGGCTCTGTGGGGGGGTTACAGTGATAAAATTCACTGAAGACTAAACAAGAGCAACCTTGAAAAGGAGTCAGGGCAGCCAAGCAGATATTCTTTACTATTTGAAGCCTTCATATCTACCCAACATCTTCCACTGCAAGAAGTGCCCACCACCGACATTTCTGCCCTGGCAAGGTCCTCCCCTCTGTATGGAATTGTGGTTTGCCACACTTTTCCCCCACCTCAGAACAGCTCCTTTTCCTTGGTGAAGGGGCAGGGAGCAGGTCTCACTGGCATTGGTGCCATCTGGTTAAGAGCTGCTATCATACCAGAAATATTTTATCAGTCTATTAACATCACTGCACTGGGAAGGCCTTATGCAAAAATTTCTGAGCTTCAGTTGCTTCCTCAGGCCCAACCATAACTTAAAAGCAAAACCATAATTTTAGGACAATAAGAGTCACTAGGAAAATAAGAATCCCTCTGCATTAAACACATATTTAAGACTGCACTTGACTACTTATGTAGGTTAAAGCAAGAACATGCCTCTGATGGGATTCAATTTTTTAGAACTCAAGCTAAGTAACACTGGAGTCAAAGGTGATCACTATGTGCTTTACATTACATTTATTCAGATTAATATTGATCTTCTGTAACCCTTCTCCCCCTCTGCTTTATTAATGAAAGGATAATTCATGTGACAGTAAGTAGCAAGAAGAAACTGAGAACAGGGAGAACACAGTAGGAAAGGTAAAACAGTTTTCGGCATATAAAGTGAGGAAAAGAATTACAGAACCACAGAATGGTTCAGGTTGGAAAAAACTCCAGAGGTCATCTGGTCCAACCCCCATGCTCAAGAATGGCCACTGAGAGCAAGCTGCCCAGAACTGTACCCAGACAGCTTTTGGATATCTTCAAGTGTGGGGACTTTGCAATCTCCCTGGTTACACTGTAAAAGTGCTCGCTCACCATCACAATGAAAAGTTATTTCCTGATATTCAGACAGGCCTCCTGCATCTCAGTTTGTGAAAGAAGACATTTAAGGATGGCAGCTGATTGCTGTACATTTCCACAAACTGCAACCATCCTTCCTCTGCCTCTCCCAAGGAAGCAGCACCTGAGGGAATTGTTTCAGATAGTCAGAATTTTGGTATGTCCTATTGGGAGCTACAAGTCAATACAGCAAAAGTGTAGCACCCACTGCAATTGAACTTACTTGCCTTTATGGATTTAGACAGCTCCAAATCACCCAGTTGCCAAAATTCAGAGTATTAAACAGCTTCTGCTTGCCTAAATGGCACTACTTGCACAGCTTAAATATGCCACTGCCATTATTTTGAGTCTGCCATACTGCTAATGATGTTTCCAAAACTAGTGCTGCTAGATTTTACTGTCCAAGTGGGTCAATGTTCAGCACTGAGACTTACTTTCATTAAAAATAAAAATTCATCCTTTGACTACAGCTGGAGAACACTCATAAGAGCTCTGCAACAGATCAAGTATTGGTGCAAGAATGTAGTTTCCAAAACTTTAAAGGTAACAGCCATTAGGGTAAAAAATGTCACTGCACAAATAGGTAGCATTGCCTCACAGCCTAGAAAAACTCAAAATAAAGTGGCAGTCATTCACCAATCATCCCATTCTGCTTTTTACAAGGCTCAGGATTCTGTATGCTCATTTCAGCAAGTCACTATATACATATATATAATTCAGCAAGTAATTACTTTGAGTCAGCTACATGAAACCAAGGTTTAGCTCCCTCACTCTGCAACTAATTAGGATGAGGTTTAAGCACACCACTTCTAATACTTTAAATACAGGCTCAACCATTCCAAGCTATCTTCAGTAATATTAGCACCAGTATTCCAAGAAATAAATCCTGGTCCTAGTAAAGACTATTTGCAGTGTACAGTCAGCACAATGGGTACCTGGCTCGTTTCCACTTTGCCAGTTACACAATGTAAGAAAATAGCCTTATTTGAATGGCATTTGTCAAATCTTTTTAACTTTTACTTCCCTCACAAAATAAAATTTAAAATACACCTTGGATTGCTCTGCAGTTGGTTTCCACTTCTAAAAACTCACTTATTTATAGCTCAATGCCCTGTTTCTACTGGGACCAGGTTCACCTCCTCTGGCTCCAGCTGCAAGGCAAGTTCTCGACTTCATGGTGCCATTAATTCACCTCAAATACTGCAACCCTACTTCCCATTCTGCAGCTGGCAGATGCACATGGCCTTGTGTTGGTAACTTAGGTATCCTGCAAAACACTTCTATCCTGCTGTCCCAAGATTTTGGGAAAAGACCACCGCTACCACCAGAAACAAAATAAACAAGACTCCAGAAGCTGCTGCTCTAGGTGGGCTTCTGGGACACTTCACTTTATGTGGATCTGGAGAAGTTTCCTGATTATAGCTGCCCAGGCAGCAGATAAATATAAATATACCAGGGTTTTTGGTAGTCAGCTCATTACTTCCAATACTTCATTTGTATTTCATTGAACTCTATGGTCTATTTATAAATTGTTTATCATACAGTTGCTAGAAGACAGTAAATCTACTTCTGTTTCTAATAAAACAACTTAGTTCCACAAAAATACACATGAAAGGCTTGTCCTTTTTATCTCTACTAACAGCATTTTTTGGTACAAGTTAGATTTTTGCTTAAAACTTCAGTTCAAAATCCAGTCTCTGGAAGCTACTCAAGTAAGCACATTCCTCAACTCTATCAGGTCCCGTGGCATCCTGAGACTAACCAGCTACAGGCTGTGCAGCTTGCCTTTACTCTATATTCCCTATGCTCTTAATTATTCTCCCATCACAAAAAAAAACCCAACACTTGAACTTGCACACTTGCTCATCATCCCTCCCAGCAGTGCAAGACATGCCAAAATCTTGGGCATTTAAGGAGATCCCGACCTAGAAGAGAAAAGAAGGCATGAGATAGCACCTTTTCTATTCTAAAATTCTAAGATGTCTCTTTTAAAATTCTGAATTCAAACTTCAGCATCTCTGTACATGTACAAGATTTCAAGCACGTACATATAGCTGAATCAATACATACAGGGAGTCTGGGCCATGCTCAGATCCATTCAGCTTCAACCTTCAGAGTACTTGACAGCAAACTCCTTTCCTGTTCTCCACTTTGCAGAACAATAAATAGGCTGGTATCATTTCCTTTGCCTCTGCTCCTTCAAATAACAGACTTGTACTATTTTGGAAATTTGTGTAATTTACTCAGCATGCTCATTTGCCACTCTTCCAATGAGGGGAAGACTGTAATTGGAATAGACACTCTGAAGTGTCAAAAAGCACTAAAAAATAAAGCAGCAGTTTAGAGTACGTCTCCAGTGATGCACTGGAAGAGAAGCAGACAATGCCAAGCATGGAAAATAATATGTATGAATGCATCTACACAGTTTGGCATTCAGACTCTATATTAAATAGCAACACCAGTTATTTTTCTGTTTTCATTTCCCACATCATCTTCATCAAACACTACTGTCAATAGGTTAGCCAAAGCTTCATCTCCCATTGAAGGCCCCAAGCACCGCTACACACCTCAAGCTTGTTTCCAAAGTCTTATACTGCAAAGAAGTGAGAAAGTTCAAATGCCAGGGTACTGTCAGATTACATACATCTCAGTGCAAGAATAAAGCACAAAATCGGAAGTGCTAGAAAATCTTTTCTAGTCCTATCTGAAGGCCACGTGATTTCCTGTATCAAAGCAGAAGTGTCACCAAAAGGTCACTATTCAAGTATTACTTGTAGGACAGGAGGTACAAGCTGCAGACATGTGGCAAGGACAAGTGAGGACTACCAAGAGGCCAAGCAATACTCACCTTACCTTCAGAACTGGTCAGCTTGACCACCAGGGAAGTAAAGCAGGAAAAAAATTGGCTCCAGCTGCAATTTATGCAATGTCTTTTAAAGAGACAGCAGAAAATTCTTCATTCCCACTGCAGCTGGACTGAGGTTTGCTATCTGCCATCACACCCAGTCCACTACAAGAGGTTTCAGCATCCTGGCCCTCCCCATTCTGGGCTGAATTTATGCTGCAGTAAGCCGAGATCCAAACACATTACACTTACCCCAGATGAGTAAGCCTGTGCTCCAGTCTGTGGGTTTCCAGAACTTGAAGAATCTATATGGAGCTTTAACCACCAAATCTGAGTATCTAAGAAGCCTTTGTAAGATCTACTGTGCCACCAAACCCACCNTTTTTTTTTCTTACAGAGCATACACACTGTCAAATCAATATTCCCGTACACACCCCACCCCCCACCACTCCAAAAGGCTATTTAGTACAAAAATTTGAAACTGTAATTTGCATTACATATCCTGCTAGGCAGGAACCACCCCTAAATTAAATACAGTGGGACTTCAGCCCTGACAGTACAAGGTGTTTCCCTATAACCACACTGATTAAACAGTTTGCAGACACTAGACCTCCAAGTCCTTTTTAGCAGACGTCACACTGCATAACATAAAGCAGCAGGCAATTGGCCAAAAATGGTTAGCAAAAAGGATTCCTTAAACCTCCAGCATCCAAATATAGCCCTAGCTGGTCACATGGGCTGCCATACAGTAAGTGCTCCTCACTTTACCTACCCTTTGATTAAACGTTTTGAGCTAAAAAGCATGTACTTAGAATAGCATTTCAGTTTCCAGCCCAATTCCATGAACCGTATAATCTTGCTGTACCTTCCACATTCAGACTGGCAGAAAGGAAAAGTTGATTCAGGTTTCTAGTGAGCCCAAGGGGGATGATTAGCTAGAAGAAGCTAACAGCATAGGAGACCTCTAACATATATAACGTATACACACACATTTATGTGTGTGTATATACATAAAAATATACATAAAAAGTATAAAAATAAAAGCAATGTATCTGCTGTACAATGCAGCTTCTGTAAAACATATTATTAACATACTCTACAACACATACTGATCTTTAAATAGTCACACCTTACTTCATCTGGCCTCTAGCAATATGTTTTTTCCTATTACTCTCACTATGATGAAAGTGCATCAGCTGATTACATCCACCTCACAAGAACTCCACAGCTTAGTTTACACATCAAGAAACTCTGCAAGATTTCTGAAGAAAGGCAGGCCAGCTACTGTACTGTTGCCAGGTGTCAACTTGAACCGAAGAAAGTTGAGCTTGGCCCTTCCTTTCTCAGCCCTTAAAGCCACTGTCCAAGTAAGTATTGTGCAGGTGTCAAGTAAGTTTACATTATAAAACCTTGCAACTGCACTAATAAATACAACTGTCACTTTTCCTTCCAAAGCCTTCCCCCCCACTATCAGTGAGGATGAAGCCTTGCAGTACTCACTCACAACAAACCTTGTGATCTTTGAATATTCAGAGGCTCGAAGTTGTAGCCATTACTCAAGTTGGAAGTCTGAGATTCCTAAAGAGAAAAACAGCCCAGTACCAGAGGCAAGGCCTAAACCCTGAATTAGCACACTTACTGCATTGTGTTACAGCAGGGCTCGGTGGCACAGATTTTTGCTAGAAACACGGAGCCTTTTATCAAACTCAAGCCCCCAGTTAAGCTGCCATATTCTATTACACACTTAAAAGAAAGCAGAGTCAGGCACAGCATCGAGCACGTTCACATACCCACCACCGGCTCAGCTGCACCGAGCACCACTTAGTTTCACATTTATGCAGAGGCAGCCAGGCCGGCCTGACTGCACTGAAATAACCCTCAGTACCCAGATGTTGCGCTATTTTTACCCAGGAAAAGAAAAAAAGGACACTCAACAAAACTTGAGAGCGGGAGGCCACAACAGCACAGACTTTATTCCGAGGCTGCAGCGCAGGTTTCGGCGCTCGGCAGCGCCCGGGCTCGCCATCCCCGCAGTGACGTGTCCACCTGAGGCTCCGGGGCCGCCGCCGCCGCCGGAGACAAAGTTCTGTAGTGCACTGACTGCTATCGTACCCAGAGTCGGAGTGTCACAGAACTTTGCTTCCGGAGGCTCCAGTCCTCCGCCGGTACCGGCGCCGGGGCCGCCCGCCAGCACAAGTTTCCCTGCCTGGGAAGGGAAGGCGCACACGGTTAGAGGTGGGGAAGGGAGCCCCCTCCTCCTCCGCGGCTCTGCGGGATACCCGCTGCCCGAGGAAGAGGGAGAAGGAGGCGAAGAGATTTTGTTTTCCTTTTTTTTTTTTTTTAATAAATACCCAAAATGCATCCCCCCCCGCACACCTCCCCCAACCCGGAGCTAACGGGCCGCCCTGCGAAAGCCGCGGCCGAGCAGCTGCCCGGAGCGCTGCCGCTGCAGCCAGCGGGAGCC
>NC_031769.1:32605456-32618351 GCF_001522545.3 Parus major
CTCCGTGCTCGCCCCCCTCCGCCGCCCGCGGCCCCGCAGCGATAGTGCCCCGTGCGGGTCCCGCCGGCGGTGCCCGGCCCGCCTCCCGCAGCCCCCGCGGGCAGGGCTCGCTGTTAGCGCGGGCGGAATGCCGCCCCTGAGCGCGGAGTGCCGCGGTACTCGGGCTCCGCGGGCACTTCAGGTGTCCTGGCTGCCCCCCGAGAGGGCTGTGCGGTGGTGGGTGTGAGCAGGAGAATCCGCGGCTGTCTGCAATTCCCGCTTGGCAGTTGAAGGACTTTGGAAAGAATGTAGTAACTTTTACTGAAGAGTGTGTTCTGTCTCCTTGAAGGAATAGCTGAGGGCATCTGTTGTCTGAAAACAGTGTTTTCTGCTCTCTTTCGAAGGTGTCAGGACTTCATTATTTCTCTGTGGAATTCATCGTACACTAATAGTACAAAATTACCTAAACAAAGCTTTGAAAGTAATTCCTGCGACTGCTTTTATTTCTTACATTGAATTGAAGTAGCAGAACTTAAAACTGGTCTTACTGTGCGGCTTGTTCACTATGCTCGGATGGAACTGCTAACACCAGTAGCAGTTTGAAACACTGATCCAGCGCTCCTCCAGCCATGGACAGTAAAAATGCTCCTTCTGTGCTTGAGGCACTGGAGCAGTTCCAAGAGAGCCGTTCACGGATACGAGCTGTGTGTACATGCAGGTGTTGATGGGAGGAGACGTGCCGGCCCTGTCCTGCAGCAGCATCACTGTGCCCAGACTGTACGTGGTCCTTGTCACCGCAGGATCACAGTGATGCCTGTTAACCCGAACCTACGGCTGTCATTTCAGTATCTGAAATAGAAATAAACTGGAAAATGCTTTGAAATTAGATTTTGCCTCCTTTAGCTCCTTTGTCTGCAGAAAGGGCAAGCTTTTCCTGAGCCTTTCTGTTCTGCTTAAGAAACACATTCCTCCCAACTTGTCTGCACCTTCACTGCGCTGTTCAGTCATCAGCCTATTCTGTCTTGCTGCAGCTTGCCATGGGCTGTAGTACTTCCCATCCTCCTGTTGCCCCTGTGCCTGCTCCCTCCACATACACCTTCTCTGCTAGGCCACGGAGCAGGCCACGGCTCTGCCTCTGCTGCTCAGCTGTGTGTACGGGAATATTGATTTGACAGTGTGTATGCTCTGTAAGAAAAAAAAAATCAATATTTCAGTAGATTGAGCAGAGTGTGCGGCAGTGTAATGGAGCCCAGGCTGCTAACGTAATGTGCAGGGGTCCTCATTCAGAGATTGAGGTCAGTCAGAAAATGGAAATGTGTTTTCTTATTTTATTGTGTGCTTCAGGTATAATGTAGGTGTTTATGTTCTAGTGTTTAACTTACAGCACGCAGGTACTTTTAAGTCATATCCAACAGAAGGTCACATATTGTAGATGACGTACACAAAAAGCATGTTACAGATATACAATCCATTTTTTTAAAGCTCAGTAAGTCCTCCCTTGCCTTCATCCATCATATATGTATGAAACAACAGTTGTAAGGGAAAATGCATAATTTTTGTTTCTGCAAATAAAAATAATGTTCCGTTGTTTGGTGCAAACTTGGCTTTTGATTGTGTAAGGAAATATGTGGTACTTTAATAAACTCCAATACAGTGACATGTATCGAAGAGTATCATAAAACCAACATAAGTGAAAAGAATGAGGGAGGAGAAATAACCAATGTATGACACAAAGCCAGAGTAAAAGCTCCCATTGATTTTAGTAGACCTGGGATTTCAGCCAGAATGTTCTCCATGGTACATTTTCCACTTTTTAAACCATCGCATCATGCCTTAAAATGTAAAAGTAACTCGTAAAATGACATGAGAAACCACGGCATTCTCAGGCTCAGAGTCAAGATTAGCGTAAGCTAACTATTGTTTCACGGCTCTGGGGACGCTTGATATGGTCCTGTCTTTACTCAATAATTTTATCTGCTGCTTTTGTCAGAGGCTATTTCTCATCCACCAAAATCCCTCACTGCAGCAGTGAGCACAGATCTGTACAACAGGCAGCAGAGTTTTGTGTTTGTGAATGTTACAATGCTTTGTGCTGAATATAACATACATTTCAAGATGCTACGGGGGCCTTCGTGTTCGGTAAAAAAGGCAAAGCTATTTATTCTTTCGTCATTCACGTTCTCTAATTGGAGACTGATTTGGCAGTCGTGGCCAGGGAGGCACGCAGGGCTAGAGCAGTAACATCTTTCAGTTACAACTCTGGCTTAGGACATGACTCATGGAGAAAGCTTCCAAATGTAAAATACTGCTACCTACAAACGCACATGATGCTGGGATTGCTCAGAAGCCAGCTGATATTCTTCAGTCACTGAACACAGATTTCTCATATATGTTTCACTGTTCTGAAGTGCTTGTTTTAGTGTTAATAGCTACTGGAAACCTATGCACTCACCACTCTTAAAAACATACCTCAAGATATGCAGTATGTCCTAAAATATTTTATCTGTAACTTAAAAAATAATACTGTAGTAATGTAAAATGTAAAAATATATTAAAAACACTATGATAGAATATTTTACTTGGTCCTAGAACGCTTTTCACAGTACAAGTATGATAAACTGCAATGAAAGTATTATTTTAATTTGAATTAGAAGATAAATCTCATAGCTGAAGATTAAGAAATAATAATTAGTCTTGCACTTTACTTTAAGAGTCCATCTGTTTTGGCAGCATGATTCCAACTAAGAAGATTCAAGGAGGTGGTTACTACGTGACACAGACAAAAGTACGTGATATAGAGGACCAGGCTGTGACATTTTGTAAAGTAAAGCTGAACAGTATTTCACAGAATGTTTGTTTAAAAGGTGGGAGAGTTTTATGATAGAATTTACTTTTATGAAGACTCTCTTTTTCAAGGGTTTTGCCAGCTTTGTGAAACAGTAAATTGGGGGTGAGTTTTTGTGGGTTTTGATTTGTTTGGTTCGTTTGGTTGGTTGACTTTTTTGGTTTTTGTTTTTTTTTTCATTTTGAAGAAATTAGTACATTATAAGAATTAGTAAATAGAATTTACATCTAATTGAAAACTGAAGTTATGCTGGATGGAAAATTAATTTTCTCATTAGTTGGAGAACTTTCATGGAATTCATACAATAAGTACTCAGCCTAAAGCATCAATCAATATTATAGAATGTTTTAAAACAAATGTAAACAATTCATATTATGACAATCTGTGGCATTACTTATTGATAGAAGAAAAATGATACATAGAAAATCAGTGCCATATAATTCTAATTCTTAGTTGGTTATTATCTGAGATTGCTCTTGATTAAATATGATTTGTGTTGTATCTGTGTAATTCTGGTCTTCATTACTATAATAAATGTGCATTAAAACTGCATTATAATGTCCTAATTGTGAAATTGACATTGAGTAAATTAAGGTTATGAGTATTGTGATGCAATATTTTACCAAATGTTTTATTTCCTAGTGCTTAAATTTCCTTGCATATTGGAATCATAAAATTAATTGCTGAAGTTAATAAATAATGATAGATAGTCTAAGTCAGTGGTAAGTTGGAGAAGAATCCAGGTTTCCTGAATTCCTAGTCTCTCCCTAAAGAATAGACAAAGTAGATACTTCTTTCTAAAATTGTAGAAATACATGACTGATATAAATATAATTTTAGTAGAACCTGAACATTAGTAGAATAAGACAAGACCAAGCATCAAATCAAAACTTGAGGATACAAGAACACAATGTAATGAACTTTCATTCAAGGTCAGTAGAAATCATTCTATTGACTTTAATAAAACTGTTATCAATTCATAATGTGCTGGCATCAAGTGTATGAAAAGCTCCATTAGTTAAGTAGCTGAAGCTTATGACAGCTTATATGTTAGAAATTTGCAGAATCAAACCCTAGATGTCTCCTAAAAAACCTGCAAAGAGTCAGAAGGGCTCCATTTACACTATAGATCCCAAACGGAGTGACTCTGTCACCTGCACTTTACAGAAGTTATGAATGGATCTGCAAGGCAATCACTGCTGGGTTAGCGTAACATTATCTGCAAAACATTAGCATTCTGGAAAACAATGGTCATTCCAAAATGTGCTTTTGTTGAGCATTAAAATGAAATTTGAACCTTCCTGGAAAAAAATGCCAAACAGGCATAAAAAGACAGAAACTAGTAAGAATACTCCCTTTTACCCTGTCTGATGATGTTCAGCTTTGCATGGCTGGCCCATAAAGAGATTAACATACTGAATCAGTGGGGTTTGAACTTCCCTTGCCCATTTCCTCCAGGGAATGCCTGACCACTAAGCAGCCATCTACTTTGAGGAATAGAACGGAAAGTTTGTCCTTCTCTCTTTATTTATTTTTTTTTTTCCTCCTTCCATAAATTCATTTCTGAATCTGAGAAGCCTTCTTACTGGAACAAATATTTTCCACTAAAAAGTTCCATTTCATCAAGTTAGCATTTTTGCATACAAACAAATAGACTGTGGGAAAATTCCCACCGAGCTTTACTTTGGAGTCTTTCAGAAAAAAATCATGCAAGGGAGAATTATAGGAATGGCATTTGCAAAGGCATACACATACAGCTCTCTGTTGAGTTCAAACACAGCGACACAGCACTATCTAGGACAAAGACTTGAGGGCATTTAACCTTTCATTTTTCGAGCAGTAGAAAGCTCTGATACAAGAAAATCAGCTAGAGATAAATAAACAACCGAATTCTGTACCATCCATCACAAGCCACAATTTCCTCAGTCTATAAAAACTTCAGTGGGGATTGTGCTGAAGCTTGTCAGCAGAGTCTGCAGGACCAGGACTGAGAAGGAGCAACCAAGAGGTTATTGATGTAACAGGCCCAAGTGTCTCGAATGGTGTGTCCTAGAAATGGGAACCAAGGGCCATACTGCTCAAACTGGCCGACAGCTGCTTATGTAAGTAGCCTCACTGAATTCAAACCTGCTCTAAAAACGCACTTAACAGTCTTCTGGCTGCAGCAATGTGAAAAGAAGGTAAATGACTGGAATAAGATCTATGCAGGCTGTAGTCAAATGCTTCTTGCAGAAATGGCTGGGATGATCATGAGGTTACCTGCTTCTTCCATCTGCCCTACACTGGCAGTGCAAGATAAACCAGTTGCTTTCACAGTGATGGCAAAGCACCTGCATAGGGTATTCCTGTGGTGAAAGCTCTAAAGGCATGCACCATCACTGCCATTTCCCCTGCCTGTGGCCTCAGTGTTTGAGTGCTACATTTTCTCACAGAATCATAGAACGTCCTGAGTTGGAAGGGACTCACAAAGATCATGGAGTCCAACTCCTGGTCCTGGACAGGACACCCCGTGAGCCACAGCATGTGCCTGAGAGTATTGTCCAAATTCTTCTTGAACTTTGTCAGTCTGGGTTGACTGGCTTGTGATCATTTCCCTGGGGAGCCTGCTCCAGTGCCCAACTGACCTCTGAAGAACCTTGTCCTAATATCCAGCTTCAAGCTCCTCAAGCCTAGCAAAGCTCAACTGGTGAACAACTCTGAGGAAAAGAATTCATGTTGCAAAATTTAGTGAATAAATGCTGCTAATGCAACTTGCAACTACAGACTGGCTGAGAGTGCAAAGAACTTTAAAAAACATAACCCAGTCCAGCCTGCATACATATATTCTCTGGGTAAAAGTAATGTCATTTGCAGATACTAGTCTTGTAGGGAAGTTCTGTAAGCATTTGGGAAATGAAAACTATTCTTACATACTGAATAACCAAAGAAGATAGAGGGTGGTGGAAAAAACATATGTGACAGTTGTGTTGTGCGACAGTTTTTCTTATCCTCCTCCAAACCATTTGCCTGGCAAATCCCTTCTTTTTTTTTTTTAGTTTTTCCTTAACTTTTAGGTCTTGAGCACAGCTTACCCCCCAAGGAACAAGCATTAAAAGTAATATTCAGTGAACACTGAAAATCATAATATCTCTACCACATTAATTTAATTTCTATTATTTACATCAAAGCATGAATTTGAGGAAGGAATGATTAGTCAGGGTAAAGAAACTGAATGTTTAGCAGAAGACCCCTTTCCTCAGTCTCCTTGAACACATAAATCACAAATTCTCAAACAATCTTTTGACACAGAGGTATTTGATTAGGAAAAACCTGCTCTAATGGAAAGGTTTTCGTTAGCTTGGGATGAAAGAGCTGCTATGCTTCCCGGTGAATTCGGGAGCTGTGGGTCTTCCTGGGTCATACATTTCTAGCTCCCTTGGAGACTGTCGCAGTGCTGAGCGCTCAGCAGCTTTGGTATTCATCCAAGATGCAGCGTGACTGCTCCAGAAGGTACTCAGCTCCACAATCATATTTAAAACATCAGCTTCTGTCTCTGAGGTAGCAGGCTGGGTATGATGAGTCGGAATCCCACTGAATGAAGCATCATACAACCATCCTTCAGAGGCCATCTGTACCTCCTCCAGAACACTATGGCTTTTCATTAGCAGTCCTGGAAGAAGAAGTGCACTCATCACATCTCCCGGGAATTTCTGAAGAATACAGCTCTAGAGTTCCCTCTTTCACTATTTTGTTATTCTAAAGTAGGGAAAGTATCTTTGTCCTGTCCAGATCTTAAAGAGGTGAAGGGAAGTCCGGCACCTTAATTTCAAAACATTAACAATCGCTTAGACTTTCACTTCTGCTCAGACTTGATTTATGGCACTCACCTTGCAGGACATGTAATCCAAATCACCATCTACTTAGATCCACAGGAGGAATCTTCAGGCAAACCATCACAACAACCCAGTACTCTTCTGGCTTTTCTACATCGCCAGGAAATGTTAGTGAATGCCAAACTTTTGCAACTGCAAACAAAGGGAAATGGATATTCATCTCTACCATTACTTTCATAATTAGTTGAACAGGGAAAAAACAATCTTACCAGGAAATCCTCACAAGTCTGAACTACATCTGTCAGCTTTGTTTGTTTGCCAGTTCTTCTGATGAACCACAGGAAATATATTCCAACTCCAGCACAGATTGTTCAGAGGAGACAAGACAGGCTCATTAGCACTGTAACCTGCAGGCAGTAGGCAGGCACAAAAAACCTTCAGCCTTTGGATAGGGTAGAGCAGATGCAAGCACATGGGTTTGCCTGACACAAGTGGATTATATATTCATATTTATGTTGACCATATAACCCTGACCGTGGCTCTTTATCAATGTGCACGTGACATCAATAGAGCAGGCTCTTAGATCCCAAGCTCACGTGCATGAGAAACCTGGGTAGTGCAGGTTCCCCTGCATGCAATTTCCCAAAGAACTGTATATCTTCCATGCTAGAGGGTAACTGCAGTAAAACTGCTAATTGATGCAGTCATCAGATATTAATAGAGTTACTTGAAAGAGTGGTGTAGTTGCTGTGCAGGACTTCCTAGGCACAGTAAGTCATGATATGAGTATGTCACTTTTTTGAAAACTATGTGATTTTGTCACAGCTTGCTGTACAGCACACCATGAAATATATTAAAATAAATAATCTGAAAAACTGAACAGTGTATTTAAAAGTAAGTACATCAGAAAGTAAATGAGATGTATTTCATGGGTCTGGATGTTTCTGTTCCCTCTAGCTAAATTCCATATCATTAAATGAATTTTTCTAGGCTTATTAGTTTGTTGTCTATAAAACACTTAGGAAATTTATATATGCCCCACTCAGCTGCTTTCAAATAAAGGCACTAGAAGCTGTTTGACTAAAGGTTGTTGACTTTTTTTTCTCATTGAAATCCACAGAAAAATTTCTCTTAGTTTCATCAAGTGAAGGAGGAAATCTTTATAAGTCTCCTTTTGAAACAGATTGCTTGGAGTCCTTTACTGTAAGAAAAATATTTCTCTTTAGATCCCACCATGGCACTCTCCTAATTTTATGAGATTAGGAATAGCCTGTCAAAATTCTGAAACACAGGG
This sequence comes from Parus major, assembly GCF_001522545.3. NCBI lineage: Eukaryota > Metazoa > Chordata > Aves > Passeriformes > Paridae > Parus > Parus major. The sequence continues at coordinate 32,613,387 of NC_031769.1, forward strand.
GGATCCTAATCATGAGCAGCTTGTTCCAGCTAGAATCATATTTCCTATGTTGCAGGACAGCAGTGGGCAAAGTGCTTCATTTGCACCTCACAGAAATGTGCTTTTCCTCCCCAATTTCTCAGCAGAATGCAACAAGACACTTCCTCTGGCCCTTAGCAACAGCCCTTAGCAAGGGCCGACAGAGAAGCACAAGCAGCAAAGCCAGGACTAGCAAAGAGCTATTGATTCGTGAATGAAAGAGAACATTTTCTGAAATTAAAAAAAAAATAAAAAAATCATCTAGTCACAATAACTCTAGGACAAGTCTTACTTTAGTGACTAGAAGCAAAAAGAGCAGGCAACTTGAATTGGCATTGATCTTGCTGGCATTCCAAGGGTAATATTTTCATTATGATAAAATGTTCTTTAACAATCTCTCCGGTGAATTGGGCACAAACATGCTTTTCTTCTACATTGGTCCTGCCTATCTTCCTGTTCCACCTATTTTTACACTACTAAAAAATATTTGTTTAGGCAATGCAAACAAAATCCCCCCTTCCATGTGTTTAAGTTTCCTGGCCGTTTATGCTATACTGTAGTACAGGACCAGCAAGATAGATTATAACTTAGTTTCAAATTAATTTGTTTGTCTCCCCTCAGAAAAGGAATAATAAAACTTGTCCAAAATGTTAGTAAACATGTAGGATTTGGATGAAAGTTCTACAGCACCCCTTCCAAGCAAACATGCCAGCAGAGGAGCATACACACATTCATAAATAAAAACACATTTATGGATGTGGACTGGCAAGTGTGTTTTGTCCAGATAAATATTTTTTGTGTGAGATAATATAGAAAAATCAACACAAAGTCATATATCATATAAAATATATGTATATAAAATTTCTTCAGCCATTTTTAAACTTTGTTTCCCAAAGACAACAGGTGAAAAGATGTGATTACAAATAGTCACTATGGATCTTCATCTTTCATAAATTTCCATGGTTTTCTTTGCCCATCTTGATCAGGCAATAATTTGTCTAATTAACATTTTTCATAGGAGGGAAATAGTCTGTGTGCTTTTCAACACTGCTCCAAAAATATATAGCAGTATTACGTGACAAAATGCATTGGTAGCAGATATATGACTATTGCGTGTTGTTACAAAGCATCAGCTATGCATTCATGGGCTGCATAGAGGACAGTCTCTGACTGAAGTCCTGCAGAGTCTCGGTGAAGATTTATGTGATTTTTTTTTTTCTGCAGCTTATGATGTGGCAGAATGACCAATTTATGATGTGGGTGGAACTTGGTTCAGCACATGGAAATGCCTCCGCTCTCCAGATTATGCTCTCCTGTGGTAGGCAGTAATGCTTTCTGCCCTCCATATGGCCACCATGTGCCAGCAGACACCAAATTGGTATGTGGGTTAAATGTAAAATAACCACAAGAGCTCCTGAGCCAATAATTACAAAGCTCCTTTTGATATGGTTAGTGTATCATTATCTGTACTGTGCAATAATAAAACAGAGCTCATGTTGTCCCTCTCTTCTCCTTCAGTAGCTGGGGAGCTCATTGCAGAACTATCACACACAATTGATGTTCACAAAATGCTTTTAGGAATTGTCATAGCAGCAGCAAAGAGCACACCAAAATCGCAGTTCTAATTAGACATTAGCTTGAATAAAATACTGGAGAGAACAAAAAAGGAGGCTTATTCTGTGCATTCACTAAAGACATGTATCCTGCGTCCTGGTCTGAGCTGCTCAGGCTCTGGGGTAGATGAGCTGGTTTGGAGGGCATCTCAGGTGTTAAAGAAGTTCCTCTGACAATTTAAAGCCTAAATTATCAAGTTTTAGCACTCCGTACTTGTGTGCTCAAGGAACACACAGCTTTGCAAACACTGCTAGTTCCCACTTCTATCCAGGTGCAGTTCAAGGCTTGGATGTGAGTTATTTTATAATTTTGGCCTTGCCACAAGAATTTCAGAAACTAGTCCCTGTGGTTTTACCCAGCAGCTGAGATAAACTGGGATTCAGAAAAAAAATGTTTCCTGGATTTGCTTAGCTATAGGCTTAGGACAGGTCGTTCTTAAGTAAAGAGCTCATGACTATTGCTCTCCTTTGGTGCACTAAATCCCAACATTTTTGCAAGGTTTTTTTTATAGATTTAAGATTTTTGGGAAGGTAGAATTTAGTGGGAGGGATTTGCTGAACAGGGAGTGTTCTTAACTTAAACTGGTTTTTTGTCTTACACTTGGCAAATATGGATTATTACTTGTCATAGTTCATAATGGTATTTTATGTGTGATTTTGACTGACCTGCTGTGTTAAATGAAAACAAATAGGACTTGTCACTCACTTGACTTCTGAAAATGTTGTTCAGAACATTCTAGCTGTCTGGTGCAGGATGGGCTTCCTGCTCATATTCTTGCAACATCTATAAAGCAATAGATAAGCACAAATGGGTCTCTATCTGAAAATGTACAAATATTCCCATTAATCAGGAATAGAGATGTTGGTGCACATACAAAATCCAGTTAGAAAGTAACTCACATGAACAGCAAATAGGATTTTCGGTTTTCTTGCCTATTTGTCAATTATAACAACTGACAGTGTTCCAATTAGCTTTAGCAATTTCCTCCATATAGTGTATGGAGTATATTATTATGTCATTAATTATAGTGTATTCATTATTCATTATGTTGAATTAAGTAATAAAGAAAAGTATGTCTGGGGTGTACAAAGGAAAGCTAGGTGTGTATATAGATGTGTACAGGGCAGGCCTCTAAGAGACCTACCCTTAATGCTCTGTAAAGGGCCATCATTTTTTCAATGCTTTTGGTGTTATTTTTTGAAGCAAGGGCTCCCTGTGGTCAAGGGAGTGAAGGACCTCTCGGTGGCAGCTTCTCCAGCTGTGGCTTCCACCTAGGCTGCACATTGTGGGCACTGTAAAACTACAACATGACACCTCATTGACCACCATCTCGAACATCTGGGGCGGCTGCAACTCCTCACATTTGGTGTGAGCAATTCCAGCTCAGCTTTAATCTTTATTAAGACTATCAGGCAACACTTGCAAAAAAAAAAAAAAACAAACCAAAACAAAAACAACAAATCAAAACAAAACAAAAAACCAAACAACTCTCTGCTTTACATTGCTAATTTTCATTTAATTACAGTTGTATTTGTATATTTGTAACTAAAATGCTAGCCATGCCATTTCTACCCTTTTCTTTTTCTTTTTTTTTTCCCAATCTGCTATAAAAAAATAAACCAGTCATTGGTTTCCTGACCCAGACAGCTCCCACGGGTATCAAACACCCTCTAAGTAGTAGATTTTTGGACTGGCTTTCTGATTTGGCTGACAGACACGCAAAATCACACACAGGGAAACTGCTCCAAACCAGGTTGGCAGAGACTGAAAGGTACTACTATCTGGAGTGTGTCCAGAGATAGATGGGAATTACAGTCGTTTTGTAGTCTCAGTCAAGTTCCTGGCTGACCAGTATCTGCATCACAAAGCCACCACTATACCCTTCACTTGGCAGTAATTAGTACTTTGTTAACAATCTCCATAGGGAAATGGTTAGCAAAAAGCACAAGAAAGGCCAGAGAATGAGTGATGGGAAACCAGCTGAATATCCAAAATAGCTACTTGCAGTGTCAAGAATATGTTGAATAAAGGGAAACACTCACAGACTCCATATGCCCAAATCCATGACATCATAGGCACCACAAAGTCCTGATGGAACAAATCAAGGAACTGTAATAAGGACACAGATACATTTTTTTGGGTTTTTTTTTTCAAGAAAAAAGCCAAGACAAGGCATTTAGACATGAACATTTGCTTTCCATTTCAGTGGGAGCTAAGAAGCTGGCATCTTGACTGCCTTTGAGAGAAAATGAGGAGGAAAAGAAAAAGATGTATCTCTTGTTGGATGTGTTTTGGGGAAAGTTAAATCATGGAGGAGAGGTAGTACATGAGTGTCCTTTTGCTCGAGAAACCCACAGAGATGTTCAAGAGTCAACCTTGTCTCTACAAGGCACTTCAAATAGCATCATATCCTCTGAAAAGCACTAGAGGAGGACACAGACAGTTGTGAGGGTCTTGGAATACACTGAGGGCAGGTTTTCTCTCAGAAAGTGTGGTGTGAAGAGACAAAATGTTTGGGGACACAGCTAAACTGCATTTGACTCAACTGATAATGAGGGGTTGCTTAAAAGGGTGGAAGGTAATCTGTGTGAAAGAAGGCAGGTATGAAATGACACACCACTATTGTAGGAATAGCCTTACTATTAAGGATGAACTACATAGGAGCAGATTTCTAAAAATTCATAAGCTGGTGTGGAGGCCTCTTGAGCAGATAATTGAAAGGATAAAAGGGTAGGGGACCACTGGCAGATACTGAAAAAAAAACATATTAAAGGTTCTTCAATACACTGTTCAGATACAAAAGGGGAAAAAAGCACAATTGCAGGCTGATATGGTATTCTAAGGCATTCTTTAGGCACCTGGAAATCAAAGTCCCATAGAAATCCTGGAAAACCAGGACACCTCTCTGTGTCTGACTGTATAATACGTAAGGACAAAGCAAAACATTTGGGCATACAAAGAGTTACAAATAGTAGGAGACATAAAAGGCAACCAGAAAATGTTACCAGTACCTAAGATGAGGAAAGAAGTACAGCTACATAGCCAAGAGAGCAAATAACAGACTGCCCAACAGAGGCCAAAATATCCATTGTTTCAGCCCTCACTAAAGAAGCTTGTTATGCACAATGCCTAATAAAATTAGTTTAAACAAAAGAACATGGGGTCAAGCCAGAGCAGAGAGGGAACAGCTAGAAATGCTTATCTAAGGCAATATTCAAGGCCCAGCCAAGAAGTACTGAAGAACTTCTATGACAGTAATACCTGAGCCATTAGAACTTGCCTCAGAGTGTTTTGGCCTGAGGAATAAGGGGGCAATTTAGGATAGAATAGATA
>NC_031769.1:32618451-32635021 GCF_001522545.3 Parus major
ATAAATATAAATATAAATATAAATATAAATATAAATATAAATATAAATATAAATATAAATATAAATATAAATATAAATATAGTACAATACCTGTGTGTTGAAAGGGAAAAAGGAATTATAGAATAGCCAGCCTACCTCTGACACCCAGAAAGAGACTCCAACAATTCCATGTACAATATACTTCAAAACATTTTGAGGAAAAGGTGTTAAAAATTATAACTAAATCACACCAAGTCAGATTGATTTATTTCCCAGATAATTCACATTCATAGCATTCAATATGATGTATTTTTATTTTAGCTGGGGCTCTGGCATGACCCTTTGTGACATCCAAATCTTAACTAGTTAAGTGCAAGTAAAATCACTGTCTAATGGAATGCACACAAAGAATTGCAGACACACAGTTTTGTGACACATGTGGGTAATAATTTAAATGTGATCTCACCAGAAGATCTTGTATATCTGCTTTCTACTTATCAATGGTATGTGTATTGGAACAGAGAATAAACTTATAAAATTTACAGGTGACAGTGAGGAATGGGGATGGGAGAGCTTTCAGGTGCTTGGGAGACCAGGATCTGAATTCAAAATAGTCTTCACTACAAATTAAATAAATGCAGTTCAGTAAAAACATATCCAAAGCATCGTGGAAGGTGGAAAACAAATTAAAATTTAAATAATAGGAAATAAATGCAATATTTTCAGAGCTACTCAATTTTACAAAAAGTCAAAATTATGATGGATTTCAAACACAGTGAGCTAATAACATGGTCCTGTTATATGTATTAGGAGCTAGACTGTGTTTAAGGAATGGGGATTGGGAAGTTTCAACAGAAGTCCCATTTACAGCTCCAGGCATACTTAAAAACACAGGTGAATTAGAGAGAAGTAGACAGAAGCAGCAAAAGTGAAGGGAACATGTGAAGAATGGTGGGAGAGACTGGGATGCCTCCTTCTTGAGGGGCATAACATCAGACTTCCAGTTCATAAGCTTGTCAGAGGAAGGGTGGTAGTCCATTGGAAGTTGGTAGGACAAAAAGAAATGAGTTTTGTTGGCAGCAAAGCAGATTTGGGTCTTGCAGTGAGGGCAAAATCCTAGCTGTGAAGCCATTTGGGCAAACATGTTAATAAAAGCTGAGGAGTTCTCCCTCCCAGGAAAAGGATTGTGTTTTGAATATGTATAGCAGCAAGACATCTACAATAGAACAATCCATTATAAACCAAATTTTCTTTTGGAACCAGGCATCCCACCCTGACTTCCCCAACTAATGGAAGGATTACTGGCAGCCTGTCTCACATGTTTACTCAACACTATAATTATCATTACCTACAGACTCACTGAATTCTGATTTGCCCTCCACTGATTGATTGGTATCCTAGTAACACTTTTTTTTTTTAATCAGTTATTTTTATCTTTGCATGATTTGTCAAAGCAAAGACTGAGGACCTTTCATGCTGTGTAAAGTCTATGTTTTTCCAAGACAGATAGTCTTTGTTATGCTCTTCAGGAGATCTTGGATCACACAACTTGTTATTCCAGTTCAGAGCAGTCACTTCACCCAACTTTCCCTCTCCACAGCAACTGTTGCCTTCACAGTATGTTCTTAATGAAAGTGGAAGCCAGAGAACAAGAAAGATTGCTTCAACTCAATTTTGCTTCCACTCCAAACCAATCTTGCTCCCTCCCCAGGTACTCAATACAATTATGTCAGGCCAAACAATTTCAGTCTTAATTAGAAAATTATCATTAGTCAAAGAACATGGTGATTTCTTCCCACAGACAAATCCATCATGATATAACAAAAGCCAGCATTTCCAAGGTCCATGACTCCCTAAGTCCACTCTTGTCTTAGGGAAAGAGGAGCACTAGTTCTGCAGTGTCCCAGATCCCCTCTGGATACCACTCTCTAGCAGTTTTTATGATAACAATTTACTGCCTGGACTTTTGGCTTTGGAAGCTGTCTCTAGGACCGTCTTTTATGATGAAGGCAAATGATTAAACCAGCTACCATTATCACTTCATTTTGGGGATTGGTACCTTTATTAATAGTCTGCATGAGACTGAGGTTTTTTGGAATCTCTCCCTGGCTGAAGGTATCTGCAGGAGTGCAGGAATCAGAGTAATGTGAGGTGATGGCCAAGATCTACCAGATAAATCAAGGTGCAAGATGAGTGGAACTGCTCAAGCTCTTAGCTTTGCTGTGTTTTCCAGCTTTTACCTTCCCTTTTTGGTGGTCATAGGGGGTTTTTTCACCCCAAAAAACCCTGCCACACCATACTCCCGTTTCTATCTGATGCATAACATTTCTGCACAGCTAAGGAAATTAAACCACAGCCTGGTTCTTGAGTGGAAACATCATGAAAAAGGAGTGGAAGGCCTCTCTTGTCATCACTAGTAGACTAAGGACCCTCAGCTTCACCTGCAGGTTCTGCTTGTTTCTGCTCTCCTTAAGCAACTCTATCATTGCCTATGAAAGGTCACATTGCTTCAACATCAGATTTGCTTTCCAGTCACTTCTCCCAGTCATGACTAGACTAACTCAGGATCTTCAGTGCTGGCCATGAGTGAAGGGACTGGCACACAGAGGCATCACAAACATTAACTAATTTTGGCTAGTAAAGGACCTCCAGAAGCAAATCCTGGGTAGGATCACCCTGGGTAGAGGTTCATGACTCCTGGGAGTGTGAGCTGCTGCTGGGTGAGTGTGTCAGATGGGTGTGCCAAGGAGCCACTGACTGCTGCATCAGTAAAAGCACACATTTCCTGGGTTATAGAGACAGCTAATTTCTGCCTACAGAAGTTCCTTAAATATACCTTTATTATAGATGGTTTGAAAATATGTGTTGAGAGCCAACACTACTAATATGTGGGTAAATTATAATGTATTGTATGAATGTCTAGTCACAAGTGTGGCTGCCCAAAATATCAAGACAATTCCTCTTTTCTGTGGATAAAGTCAAAACAGGGGGATCAAAATTTGATGGAAAAAGACACAAGTTTCAGACATGAATCCTGTCACATTTCAGAGATTTCATATTTGTTGTTTGATGCTGTATCTTGAGTGAAACACTGGAAGTAGACTTTTCCAAGGGTCATCTGTGTTGTGCTGTCCCTGAAGTTTTCTATGATTTCAAATGGCAGCATGTTAACAGAGATTGAGCATTGGCACTTACATCACTCCTATTTTAAATGCTTTTTTTTTTTTTTTAAATGCAGGATCAAGTAAGTGTGAGTGCAAGAAAGATATCAAGAAAAGAGAATGAATGGAAGCTATCCAGATGGATGTCAAAGAAAAAAGCAAACTGCAAGGAAAAAATAGTCTTATCCTGCCCACATTAGGTCTTAGAAACTAAATTTGTTTGCCATTTCAGCATAACTATGAACAACTACATAATCACCCAGGTTATCATTGCTCTTTTGTCTGCAGAGCAGTCGGGGTGACTGATGGCAGCATCAGAGGAAAGATGCCATTAAAGCCAGTAGTCTCATTGTGAAGTTATTTAACTATTGCACACAGAAGATAAGGTACTCCCTGCTCAAAAAGCTGCATTCCTACTTTGCAGACATTAACAAAACAATGCAAAATCACAAAAGGGATTGCATGCTCAAACCTTCAGAGCAGACCACTAAAACTAGGGCAGTGGGATGCCTGTTAAAGTACTCCACAGCTGGGATTGTACACATGGTGCCTGGAAACATCCAGCCTCAGAGCTGATACATCCCAACACAGCTGCCATTGTGCTCCTGTCCACAATGAGGTGAGGAGGGTGAAGAAATCAAAGCAAAACAGAAGCTATAATTCTTTCTTTATAGAGTCACTGAGAACACTTTACCTCTACTGTGGTGTAAAAAAAAAAAAGTGAGAGAAAGAAGCAAATAACCTTGGACTCAGTTTAGAAAATAAAAACAAAGGAAAAATTACTTGTGATGTACCAGGTTATTATGCTCAGTTAATTTCTTTTAAGCTTCGCTGTATGTAAAGGCTCTCACCTATTTCTCTTTTGTTTTGCTGAGGATTTTTTTCACCAGGAAATAGTCATGGACTATAACAAATTGTAGAATATGAAAGCCAGATGCCTTGCATATTCCTTTGACTGTTACCTGCTTCTCTCTACCTAAACATTGTAATTTTTCTTTACCCCAAGACAAGAACATTTCCTGATCTTTCTTTTGGCCCCTAAACAAAGACAAAGTTTGACTTGAACAATGGAGGATTTATCAGTTGGTAGAACCATATAATCAATAATTTTCAAAGGGAAAATGTTGATAATTGGACACTTGCCAAGCACAACTCTCTTGGAAAGAGGAAATTTGTAGACAATCTTGGAGTGGTGGAGTGCATGTCTGTCTTTGCACTGAGGACAACTGGTGAATAATGTTTCAATTACTTTGCCATTACTAATGGCAAAATAAAAATTAAAAAAAAAATTAAAAAAAAATTCTCAGGGTTAGATTCTGATTCTTGAAACTTCTCTAAGCTCTGTTTGGATCAGAGCTTCACCTGTGTTGTATCACAAGGGTGAATTACCTCTCAATCTGTTGCTTCCTGCAAACTGCCCAGACACAAGGACCTTATTCTCTTAGCGTATATTTTAACACAGGGATGTCAGAGACTGCAACTTTTAGGCAGAGAATGAGAAGAGGAGGAAAACTTGACTTCAAATTAGACATAAGAAGAGTCAGTTCTGTGGCAGTGAAATAATCCTGCTGGATGTGGAGATATTGGTAATGCCTGTGCAGCTTTGTTTCAGCAGGAGATGCAGCAGAAAAGAGCAAAGGCAAATTGCCCACGTAATGTCACTTCAAGTTGTGCAGTTGGTCATGGTACACTTATCATTATTATCTCTATATTCAGAAAGAAAATGCAAACTTAGCAGAGTCTGATAAAAGTTTTGCTTCAATCAAATGACAGTAAGCCTAGTGTCTGCAAACCTGTTGTCAAAAGAGGATCCAACACTGGAAAAAATATATTATTTTCCCAGTTCTTTACTAACTGTGCAGTGTAATCTGATCACAGAAGGATGAAAAAGTTTATATGATGTGTCATCATCAGAGGAAGACATAATTTTCATTGTGTAACATTTATGTTCCCTGACACTAAATAGCTACTTGTGTTTTTTCCCCTGGGCACCATGAAGGGAGAGACATGACTGTCTAAAAAGGAGGCTAAAAGGGATAATGAGCTCAGTTAAAATTCAATTCCCAGAAAAATACAGGTATTATTTACATGCAACTACAATAAAAAAGTGAGATAAATAATAGCTGACAATGATTTGTTAAAGACAAATAGGACCAAAGCAACTAAATTTTTGGTAGGGAGTAAGCCATGTGAAGAGGGAGAAGGAATATCTCATGGCTTTAGTAAAAACTCCCTAAAATGGCCAGTTAAGTAAACAAAAACAAAACCACAAATAAAACCAAAAAACAAACAAAACAAAACAGAAAAATTAAAAACCACTGACTAAAAAAAAAAAAAAAGACAACAAAAACAAAAAAAACCTTGTGAGAAAATGGGGACAGAATTGGCCAGAAAACTACTCAGGAAGTATTCACTGGTTCTTCAGAGGGCCTTAAGGTACTTTTCACATTTTTATTTGTGAGGTGGAAAACTGTGCATGCATTAATATTATAGATGCACACCTGGAAGGCTGGAAGGAAGGAGAAGAACTGTAAAGGATCTCATCAAATTAAATAAGTTACCTAGAAATAAGATGGAATAAAATAACAAGGTTTTGCAACTTCAAAATTATTAAGACAATAGTGTGCAATGCAAATGTACAGTTCAAATGCAAAAATATTAAGACTATTACCTGCACAAAGAAAGGATAAAGATTAAGTGGGTAGGGAAGAATTCTGAAGAAAAAGATCTGGGGCTTGTTGTAGATCACAAGTTGAATAGGAGTCGACAAGGACCCACTGTTATGAAAAAGATAAATAATACAGCGGGATGGATAAAGGGAATTATTTTCTGGAGGACATATATTCCACTCTAGTCAGAATTAATAAAACCTCAGCTGGAGGTCTGTGTCCAGTTTTAGGAAATGCATTTCAAGAAAGGTATAGACTAATGGAGAAGAGTTGGGTTTGGAGATCCTAAAAATGGGGATATTTCATCTAGAGAACAAAATATCTGAGGAACAAAATAAGAGTTATGAAGTATTTTATATGACACTACAAAAAAGAATGGGATGATCTGTTTCCCATGTCCATGTAGGACAGGACAAGGGATAATGGGTTTAAAGTGAAGAAAGAATTGAGTAACAGTAGAAAAAAAACTGTTCCTAACTCTAAGGGTAGCTAAGTACTGAGCTGGAAACTTTTAAGACTCATTTATGCAAACCAGTGAGGCACAGGTATAAGAACTAGATGATTTTCACAGGTCCCTACAAGCCTGATTGTCTATAACTGTGTTCATTTGGAAATGCCTGAGCTATTGAGGTAATAGATATTATCGATACCTTGTAAAAAATTCAAATATTTCATATTCATATGAAAACACTGTGTTCCAACATCTGGTTTTGTAATAAAAGCCATAATAAATTTCACCTACTAGTGAAGTGATCACGCACATTTCCCTTTGCCATACAAAGCAGCATTTTTTCAATATTTTTCTCCAAGCCTTCATTTACAACTGTATCTTCTGGAAGGAGCTCACTTTCTAAAACCTGCAGATGCTTTCATTTTTATAACAGTTTTGAAGAAACCCCATTGAAACCCATTTAGTTTTAGTAAGACAGAAAAAGCTAGAGATCTTTGCCTGCTGCTTTAGGAAGGAAGTGACTCATTTTCTGAGGATAAATATACTGTAACACTGTACATATATAAATACATATATATCATATTTACAGTAATATTGAATACTTACATATGCAGTAAGACTGCAGCAGGCAGTGAGGAGAAGGACCCTTATATCTTATATTATCTGTGCCACCCCTTGCTAAGGCAAGCCTATTTTTTACAAAGCATTTTATAGCAGTTTTTAATGATTGCTACATATAATGAATGGTTGCATATGGCTGGAGGGTAACATTACCTCGACACACAGGGTGATGTGAGCAGCCCTTTCATGTTTTATGGGTTGCCTGTCATGCTGTTGCTCTTATACAGTTCTTTGAACACAGTATATAAAGTACATATGCCAAAAAGAAGCTATGTAGTCATTCCAAAAGAGCAAGGGGAAGGGCAGGAAGGAAATACCTGCCTGTTAGATATATTGGATGAAAAGCACTTCATTAACAGTGTATTCAAAGGCTAAAGGGGAAGGATGTTTGCAGCCAGCTATCTCTGAACTCTTGAAAAGCAGCATACACAAATGCAGAAGTGGAAGTGAGGATCCCTTCTGCCAGCACTCCTGGCCTTTCCTGTTACGCACATCAGTTTCAAACAGGTGTAAATCAGTGTCCAAAGCTAATCTTGATTTCTATCAGTGTGGAGGAACAATCTGGACACTCTTCTCTTCTAAGTCTTGCAGATCTAGTGATTGTCTATAAGTATTATGAGGTTCTCAGAAAAGTGAGACTGTAGGGTTGTATAAGCAGTTAATTTGTTTTATGTTTCACAGTCTGCAGGGGATGAGAAGGAGCACTAATAGCACAAGAGACCCATTTCTTTATGTATCTGTATACACAGGTACTGGGCTATCTTCAGACCATTACAGCTACTGACACAGCCACCATCACTGCCACAGGAGCTGAGTTCAAGGGAAAAAGGGGTGGTGAAAACACCTCCCAGACTTGCCTTCCCTGCCCAGGTTGGCTGAACATCATCTTTACATCCTTGCATCATCTTACCTGATGCACTTTCTGCAGGAGCTACAGGTCCTTTCTGCTGCGACAACATTGTGGCATAACACAGAATGTACCCAAGCAGTGTCAGCTCCTACCTCTCCATTCACCACTGCCACTCTCTGTGGGTCCCGTGCTGCACCCTCCCCCTAGCACCACAACTCCCCCTAAAACTGGGCTGGGGATCTCAGCTGGGTTAAAAATAACCTTTTCTTTTGCTGAGTTATTTTTAACTCGGATCAGTTCCCTGATCCGGGTCAGCATGTAGCTGCACAAATAGTTGTGCCAAGATGTGCCAGCATATTTGCAGAGTGGAAAAAATTTGATAGAGAAGGGAAGGAGAGAGTTTGATTGTGGGGAGAAACTACTAAGAGCCTTCTCAGAGCTTCTGAGCAGGCACACTGTGTGTCCTCACCCAGGGTCTCCAGTGAGAATGAGGCCCAAAAGGCTTTGTGCTGCGTGATGAAGACACCTGGACAGTATCCATGGTGCAGTATTTCATGTTGCTGTTGTGGTTTGGGAAAGCTGGACAGCAGGACTTCTAAGGCCATCAGGAATTTGGACAAAGTACCTTTGTCACCAGCTTTATCAGCTGCTTTGCTCATGTGGTACATATGGGCTTCATAAAGAGCTGGTCCTGTGCCAGTTTACAGCACGATTTTGTGAACTTTACAGAGCATGTGTATAACTGATATCCCCTAGAGTATCAAATATCAGGTGTTAGAAAGTTTAAATGTATAAGGTAAGTTTAGATTAGGTGAAAATGGAATCACCCCCCAGGTGGGTTAGGTAGAAGCTGAGCACAGGAGAGTTTGCTCTTCAGTTTCCCAAGGCTGCCATGGGTAGCTGCCTGTGTAGTCCAGAGCAGGGCATGTGAACTAGCCCACGTGGCAAGTGGAATATTTTGAGACTGTGCCAGTAGTAAATATGAACCAGGAAGTAGAATGCAAATTAAATGAGGGAGACAGAAAGACAAATCAGCTGCTTGTGCACATGTGGGAGTTGGTAGATGTAAGTCAGACCATCCAGGTTCGCTACAGCAGCAGGGAAATTACTGCCCAGGAGGGGAGAGCCCAAGGCACAGCAGCAACACGAGTGACCATTCCCAGACCAGCCTTCCATAAACCCTCAGAGATCAGGGTGCTACTAGGAGATAGTAGCTCCAGTTCTGACAGAAAAAATACCTCAAGTCTCCCAAGCAAACTGGAATAAGCTGTTGCCAAGATATCCGGTTTTCACACTTTGTCTGGAATCGTATTTCACACCTGCCCTACCTGCAGCCTTTTGTTTCAGATTTCATAACTAGAACTCTTGCTGTAATTCTTGCTGAATAAACCATATCCTTCTTCTGCCATTAAGGTTGGTTGGTGTTGCAAAGTGAGTCAAAATAAGGATGATTCTACAGAAGTACCTGAGTCATATATAGTGATATAGCATCACCCCAAGGGGACTGCTTCCCAAGGCATGTTCAGGGCCAGGCACTTCCTACCACATGCTATGTTTTGGAAAGAAGTTCTTGCTGCCAAGAATGTCCTTTACCCCACCCCATTTCTTTCTACTGCAGAAAAATGAAATAGCAAGCATAACTGCAGGCAAATCCCCAAATTTCCAATAAGCAAATGCTAAAATATGTGATCTCAACAGAAACTGGAAATCGGAATGGTATTCAAATGAGGTCATATCAGACATTTGTCTTCTTGGAAGTGGCTCTGTGGCAGTATTGCAAAATAAACTTTGTAAGCTCCCCACCTTTCTGAAAGGTGGCTAGCAGGGACACAGTGAAGGGATGCATTTTTCATTGAGTGCAAATTTTGAAGTAAAATTTTAAAAGTTTAAATGGTGTTGCCAGGTGCTCATAAGGAAGAACCATCAGAAGATTTAAATAGGATTTAGATGCAATGGAGGTGTGCTTCAGACAGGTCTTGGAAGCCCATGGTTAAGCATGTCTCAAAATGTCACTGCTCAAGGGTGCCAGAATGAACCTTTAGCAAGGTCAGATGTGTTCCTGACTTTGTTTGCTCCAGAAGCCACTCCAGCATATTAGGACACTGTGATCAGCACAATGGCAGTCCACACAGTGGGGACCATATTGCTAATCTCCCCATTTTGCAGAATACATGTGTTCTGTGGAGTGTTCTTTTGCTCTGAATCAGGATGTTTGGGAGTTCAGATCAAATGTTCTTACTGAGAGAGCCAGCTAATCTCCATGCCAGGAAATGAAGCCATCTGATGTCCCGAGGTGAAGCTATAGGAGTCTGTATGAGTCCAGAACAACTTGAAATCTGTTTTATAAATAAACCCTCATTGGTTTGGAGTGTCTATTTTCTACCACAATCAGAATTTCCATCTTTTTTATTTTCAGGCCTTCTCAAGGGGACAAACACAGAATTTGCTGCTTACAGGTACAATTTTACAGATTTCACAGATTTGAAAATGGCCTTTCTAAAGCTGTTTGCAAAAGATCCAAATGCTGTCTGAAAGAAAGAGAGTAACACTTTGTACTGGCAAACTGTAATTTGCTATTCTGCCTCTGAATCTTGTGCATTGTGATACTGCAAATAAAGATACTGGAGACTGAGAGAAGCCTGTACTGTTTGTTTGGCACTATTAGCAATGACATTAACCTCAAACAAATTAAAAGTTTCAGCTAAAGAAGTCTTTAAAAATTTTATTTGTGTCATTAGTGCAATATGTCTCTGTCCTCCAGTCCTTTGGTCAACAAGGGAAGTCCAAAAGTAAAAATCCTGTCTTTATTTTGATGATGTTCTGAAAAGAGTATCTCCATAAGATGAGCATAGGACCTGCTGGCATAGACAACTTGTGCTTCCTAGTCACTGTCCAAAGGAATTGTATTCCCCCACAGAAGGCCCTAGATCTTAGTGTGAAGACACACAACATGATTAGGTCAAATATGATTTGCTGCTGCCAAAATGGGAAGAAGATCCTTTTCCCTCTTCTCAGTTCTGCTGCTGGCTCCAATTTCCTGGTGCACTTGCCTTTGTGCAAGTTCTTTCATCCAGCAGTATCAGCCATGGATCTTCTCAGCTTGGGAGCCCAGGAGAGAGTTAAAGCCATCAGAAAAGTGTCCATAGCTATCTGCCAGCTTTGTGAGCTGAACTGGCCCAGCCCAGTGAGCTGCAGAGTAAGTTCTGTGACATTATACCAGGATGATATAGATGTAGAAGAGCAGTAAGGTCACCTGCTCGCACTTTTTCATAGGAAACTTGAAAAAAAATCTTGGCAGCATTTGGACAACTTAAAGTAGCAGGATGTAGTTCCCCCCATCATGTGCCCAGAATCCAATAGGGAATTTCTAATGTGCTAAGGAGACAATTGCTCAGGGTAAAGATACCAAGGGAAGATGCTGAATTCCCAAGCCATGGTTTGTAGAAGGGCTCTGCATGCATGACTTGCACTGGCACAGAGACCAAAAGAGCTAAATTTTTTCAAAGCAGAGCACAAAGCAGGGACTTCTGGTGATATCAGAACACTGACTCAGCAATTAAAAGGTCCAGTTAAGGGCCAAGGAAACAGCAAATGTTTTGCTGACTGGGCAGTCCCCACTACCCAACCGGCAGGATGAGGGAAGAGGCATCACAGCAATGAGGGGCTCTGACAATAAGGTCAGGTCAGCTCTGCCTCCCCTCACACACAGCTCATGGGATTGTGTTCAAAGACTGCATGAGTGACAGCAGCACCATTCTGGGGTCTCAACCACCTTTATCTGGAGAAATTGGGAGGATTTATAGACTATACACTAAAAGGCCTGGAAAGGAAAACCTCTGTCTTTTTTGTCTTTGAAGTTTACACTCTTTCTTCCCCTTATCACTACAAGTTTTACCAGAGTAGAGAATGAATTTCACCATCAAAACATTAGACAGCTGTGTAAAATAAGAAGTATTTTTCCAAAGAGGAAGCTCAAATGTTTCTGCCCAAGGCAGTTCAGGATCAAAAGAAGGACACATTGATTTCTCAAATAAAAGCATTTTCAAATGAGAGTCCCTTACTCTTTGGAGTTTTTTAGAAAATGATTTGCAGATGGCACATCTCTCCCCAGTGTGACTTTTTCCAGACACATGGAGCATTTAGCACATCCGCAGTTTGGAGGCAACGCAGCTCGAACATTTATGTGCCGACTTAGTAAATGAACATATTACTGTGAGTGCCTCCTAGGTAAATAACAGAAGTTTCCTTGTGAAACGATCAAAGGAAATGCTAACAAAACCCTTCCACTGGCACAATAAAAAAGTACCTGTTTATCAGCTATCTGCAATTATTTACACAAGAAGGTCCCGCAGAGCCCAAGGAGGCACACGGTGCCAGCTGTGACGCATGGCTGCACGCACCTGGAGCTGAGGGCAGGGAGAGGAGCCCAGCCTTTGGACACAAACCCGCCTGAATGGTATTGGTGTTGTTCTGGGAATGCAGCTCAATGGAAAAGTCTGTTTCAAGTCCACTGGTCCATATAGATCAATAGCAAAATGTGCAGAATTGGCAAAATATTCAAAGAAGCGTGACTTTAAAAAATACAAGCAAAATCTTTACATCCCAACTACAGCTTCCAGATGTTTACCAGAACACCTAGAAATTATTACTATGGTGAAAATCATATTTCTTCACTTGGCTCCATGTGCTGTTTTTGTCAGCTCACCGTGAATTATGTCCATAACTTCTGCTCAGTTTAACCAGTGAAAGATACACCTGTGAAAAGATGAGATACATAATTCTTGAAGTTAACCATGACCAAATCCTGTCAAGTGTAAAGCTAAGTTTGTTTTAATAAGAATTGTTAAATAATAATGTTGTCTCAAAGATGTATCTTTGCCTTAAAAGATTACTTATGAAAAAGTAATACTTACTCTAAATTTTTTTATTATTTGTGCATGCATATTGAATGGATAGCAATAACACACACACATACACAGGCAGTGCTTGGAGGAGTTCTGTAAATGACTGTGACATAAGGAGACATTTAACAGCAGCAAGTTGAAAATGGCATATCTTAAAAAGTGCCTCTTCACATTTTGGGATCCTGCTGGTTCAGTACTTATGCAACAGGAAGAGAGGTGCCTGCTGAACCAGCAGCAGGACCTTCTCTGCATAGAAACTTGGGGTTTCACCTGGGGATCTTCCCTCTTTGTGATAACTTTTGGCAGTGCATTTCTCAGAAACAAGGTCGCAGTCTCAAGGGCGTCATGATATTCGTGTGTATGTGCTTCAGACTGCTCCAGCAAGAACATATGCCGATGCTTTTGGGAAAGGATGTGTTTCTCATTTCAGTGTGAAAGCCCTTATCAATGTGCTAGCATGTGGGGAGGCTCAGGAGACTGTTTGGCAGGAGAATTAGATTTTTTTTTAAGAAAAACTTACACCACAGCCTCTTGAGAAGGGAAACCTGTGACAGGTGGGTTAGGTACAAATATCTGAACAGTACCTCACTAAATTATTAAGAAAACCCTAGCAGTGCTGCCACAGTCCATGGAATTAGTAGGAACTCAATTAAAAGCCCGCTATTGTTAGCAGTAAAGTGCCAACTGAGTTTGTGAATTCTGAATCAGGACAACTTTTGGAATGAAAAAGGGGTTGTAGCTGGATAAGCCAGAAAAAAATGTGTTGGCAGAAAATTCTTTTCACCATCAGTAATGAATTTGTTGACAGATATTATGTAGAACCGGATACAGACACTGCCTGTACATGAAAGATTTAACCAAAAATTACAACATACACCCTTTCAGAAGATTATATGACAAAAATAAACATCTCAGTAAGAATGTCTCTGAGCTCCACAATTTATAGTGTTTCAAAGGAATCTTATACTATGAAAATTTACAGCTGAAAATTTCATGGTGCTGCTCTCATAGGCTTAGTTTTAACCAAGAGTAACATAAGCTGTGTCATATCTAAAAAAACAGCTTTAAGTAGCAAAATTATTATCAGGCTGGTTTCTCCACCATGTAAGGCAGTTGCAAAGATTTATAGACCAATCCTGCAGGCTGGTTTCTTTTTAATTTAAGCAACAGCTACCAATGAAGGGGAAGTGTTTCAACAAAAGAGAAAGTAATTTGAGATTATATTTGAAAAAAAAAAATTTGGAGTTTACAGAAAGAAGTAACTTTGAAAAATGACCTGGGGGTTGTAACTATACATGATTGTTCTTATAGGAGCTTACAGTTGGAAGGTGTCTGGCCTAACCTGTTTCTCCTGAATGCAAATTCTTCACTGACGCAGTGGAAAGGCGCTGTACAATGTCCCTGCTGGCAGGGGATGGGCAGCAGCAACCTCAGAGCTGGCTTTGCACACTGAAGGAACAGGAGTCTGGCAATCCTGAAAGCAAAGTTAAAACCCCTGACTGGTCAAATGCCCCTTTTGTATCCAAGGCAGGGAGTAAAGTGCAGAGAGCAGGAAAAAGAGAAATTGTAGTTTCAGCACTGAAGTAACTCTGCATCTGGGGAAATGGGCTGGTCTCTTGTCACTCTTGTCTAATTCTGCTGGGTTTGCTACTTCTGTAGACAAAGTGCAGTGAAAGGACAGGAAAGACAAAGACAATATATCACTTTACCTTTTTTGCTTCTGTTGTTCATTTCATCTTTTCTTATTTAACATACAAAGTGCATAAAACTGGTCCTTCTTGTTCCGCTTTGAACCATCTTCTGTTTCATCTGACAGGCTCCTGGTTTCAGAGGAGCTTGTTCTTCCAATCCTGCTCTTGTGATGGGTATGAGAGCACGTGCATTGTCTCACACTCCCGGTGTTTTCTTTGGAGAGCCAGTTCTGAAATGAAGAACATCTTGGGACCTGCTTTCCTGGTCACTGTGTGAATCAGTGGGCACTCCCCAGTAAAGGTATGTTTGTTTCTCATTGCAAATGTCAACACCACAATTCAGGGACACCTTGTTATAAAGCCTATAGCCTCTGGCGTTTAGTTTACCATAATAAGCAAGACCTTTGCCTGATAAGGCTGAAGTTAATTTTAGACACTTGCTGTTTCCACAAAGCTACTCTTCAGGTTCTAAATCGTGGGTTCTGTCCCAGCAGGCTTAATGAAAATCAAGAAGTGTTCTTTTTCTAGAGCTGAAGTAAAATTTACCTCAGTAGAATTCCATCCTTAAACACTGTAGTCTAGTATCATCTTTCTTACTCAGAGAGAAGTTAGACATTCCCAGCCTGTATTTATGATCAAAGATGCTTCAGAATAATGTATATAAATTTATTTTTATTGATCATTGAACATCTGCTGGCATTTAAGCATGTGAAAACCTAAGCATGAACAAAAGTTTTGCAAGTTAGCATTTTTTGATGGTTATAAAATTATAATTTATAATCAAATACACTATGTTATGTTTTCTTTATCACCTTCATAAAGATAAAGTAATGTAAGCAGGGGCTTGGATTACAAGATCATTAAAAGATTGCAAAGACTCAGGGGTTTATGATTTATGGAAGAAAAATTCCATTATTTTCCCTTAAATCTGACACAATTTAATAGCATTTTGCCTGCTGTGGTAGAGGGTATGTGCCAAACTACAATTACTGCAAATAGAATTGGAAGTGCTATAAAATAATATTTTTCTGTTTTGCATCCATTGCCAAAGGTGGTGAGCAAATGTCTTTGTCCAACTTCCTGATCACACAGTTTTCACCCATCTTTTCCAACACTGACTGATATAGAACACGTGCCAGAGGTGATGCAGACCCTTTTTAAAGGATGTGTGCTTCACACACAACCCTCGTGGGTGCTCAGATCATTCTGTGTAAGTACAGCTTGAGCAAGGAGTCAGGAGGGAGGAAAATGTAGTACTGGAGAGAAACAAAACAACAGGGCATGCAACCCTTACAGGTGTGGGATGCAGAAAAGCCTCTGCACATCAGGTGTGTGCTGGGAAATGACATTCTTTTATGAAAATGTGGGTCATAGGAACTGAAAGCAACTCAGAAGAAAGAGCCTTTGTCTCATTTCCCAGAGTCACCAAGCCTTTCATGTGGCCTCACCTTTTCTCTGTATTTCCAAAGTCAAACGTGAGCTAAACCAAACATGCCAGCAGCATGTCCAGGCATGGAAGCAGTAAAGTTGGCCCCTCTTGAGTTTACAGACCCGCTGCTCTGCTGCCTTAAGTCTGACCAGCTCCAGGTTTGAGCAAGAGGACCCCCAAAGCTCCTGCTGAACACAAGTTTTGCTAGATAAGGATAACCTAGAAATTCAGAGCATGCTGCAAAGTGTGACTGCAAAGGCTCTGAGAAGATCACAGTTTCACAGGGTTTTGAGGTACCTGAAATGAAGAAAGGACAGATTTATGTTCAGGACAGATTTTGTAAGAAATGGTGGCCTATAATGAGTATCACACTTTGCTAGCTAAACCAGACTTTAAAACATTTGGATAAGATGATGTTTCGTGGATAACAATTAAAAATCTATCCTTAAATCTTAGAATGTGAAATAACTGTGGAAACCTACTATATGCTGTTGCCCACCTTTTTAATGAGAAAATCATCCTTTAATTGCCATCACAGCAATGCCAAGAAATTCCCAGGATAGAACCTCTCTCTTTTCTGCCCGACATGTGTCTAGTGCCTAATCACGACTGCTCAGGAAGGAAAGGCTGCAGATCTAAATACTAGAGACCAAGAGAAGGAGGTTAAACACAGCACCTTGACTCCTGCCCAGCCAACACCTACACTGAGGTTAGGGACTGTGCCACTGAGAGGTCTCACTAGAGGGCAGCCAATAAAACCTCTAGCAATAAAATTGCACTGGCTGAATGCTGCCTTTTTTTTTTTTTTTTTTTTT
>NC_031769.1:32635681-32648800 GCF_001522545.3 Parus major
TGAGCTGAGATACATTTTCTATCCCTATAGAAACATCTTTGTTTACTTGATCATATATTGCACTGCTATTAAAAAAAAAAAAAAAAAAAAAAAAATAAGCACACTTTCTCTAGTTTTCATGTAACAGGAACAATGAGTATCAAAAATAGCCCTTTAAAGCATAAATTGTTTCAGAAACAAATACCACTTGATGTTAATAAAATGCATTCCTCTGGCTGTGACTACTAAGAACTCCGTTCAATGCAGGAGTTCATATTTTAAATAATTCTGACTTCCCTTAAGGTGACCAAATGTATATCAGAATCTACTGTAATATCCTAAATCTGATTCTGTTTTATGCTACATACTCAAACCCCCCATTTTCTTCAAATGAAAAGATGGATAAAAAATTGTTAAGCTGCAGTTTGATAAGTAAAGAAAAATCTTGTTAATGAAATTGAATTAATTGTAGAAGTTTCTATTTCCCATGAACACAGTAAACAGTATTTGTTTTTCAGTACCAATTAATAAAGCTGAGCGAGCAATTATACACAAATCTTCTGCTTTTTGTGGTTGTGTAACAGCTGCACTTAGTTTGAAACTTCACCAGATATATTAATTACCCAAACATAGTTAACATTTTTTGTTTATGAGGGTAGCAACTTGAGCCTTTGTTTCTTAATCAATTAGAATGCTCGGGGTTTTTGTTGTGCACGTGTGTGTCGCACACACAATTCATTCAAAATTGATTTTGCCCGTGATTACAAGGGTCTTGTAACATTGGCTCTGCTCCCTGTTTGGCTGATCCCATCTCATCCATCAGGAGAATAGCCTGAAGATACTATCAATCCAGTAGTTTATGAAGTAGAAACAAATAATACATGATCAGAGATTTCATAAAATATTATATTGTTTTCCTCCTTCTCTGCACCCCACAGACTTTTAGCAAACCATCCCTCTTAGACAAGAAAATGGTAAGATATATTGGCCAGGAGGGGAGTTTAATTCAATTCTTACTCATTGCACTCACACAAAATAATTGAATGCACATGCAGAGTCTGGTTTTAAGGGATCCAGTCAGGCCTTTATCTGATTCACCTAAAGGTCTCCTTGATAGTGAATTGGCAGTGAATTTCAAAAGCCTATTTGCTACCTCATACCAAGCAGTTTTCCACTCAGAGGAAGGACTGGGAGAGGCAGAGTTAAGTTTGTTCATGGAATACATGGTGTGATACTTTGGGCACCTTCAAAAGATCTTGAAAAGCTGAGGTCATTAACATGCAGATTTTTTTCAATGTATTTGCAAATATTGAGGTTTTTTTAAATCAGCTGCATTATCACATGGTATACGGGAGACTCTACCATATGTTTAGTAGAAGGCAGAATGTAAAGAACTGCTGCTTTGCATTTGGTTGCTTTTGTTCTTTAAAAGGCAAGGGTAATGCAGAGCCTACCAAAGTGTCTCCAGCTGTGGCTGTGGCTGTGGCAGTAGCGCGGCAGGGCACTGCTGAGGAGTTTAAAACCCCGGCCGTCTGCCTGGCTCCACGCCTCAGCTGCCCAGCCCTGCAGAGCTCACAGCTTGCTTTCAGGATTAGCTGTACCTACAAATTTGGGGATTTTTTTACAAATAATTATTGCCATAGTAACATTGCACTCTGCCACCGTAGCAATAACAGTTGGGATTCATCACGTCCAGTTCCTCCTTCTCCCCTTTTCCTGACCTCGCCTCGCTAAGGCAAGAGAATCCTATGGGGAATGGCAGTCCAGGCCAAGGGAATCCTCCCAGATGTCCAAGGGCTGGAGTTAAAAATCAAACACAGTAGCCTTTACTACACAGCTCCACATCTGGAAACAGTGGTATGTGATCTCAGAGGAGGGGCCTTCCTGGCTGGTGTGGAGCTCCAGGTGACGCTACCTCCCAGCTCCCCTGCAGGAGGAGGAATGGCTTTCCGCTAAGCGTGTGTCATTAACTCGGAACACACGCTTCCCTTTATTTAAACCATATGGGTGCATTTCATATTCTTAGTATTTTTCATAGGGCTGAGACCACCGTAAGTGCTTGCTCTGCATCTTTGCGTGTTTTAGTTTCCTGAAGCAATTTTCTCTTATGTTTCAGTTAAGTACAGGCTCCACCAAACACATTATTAATTACAGACGTGGGTTGCCTTATGCGGTATGATGTGTTCCCTCTGCACATTCACTTAAATGTCTGTTGTGAAACAGTCACTGGCATTTTATCTATAAACTGCCTGAAATAGAAGCCTTTATAATTAAACCTTGATTAAAGCTTAAATTCTGTGACGAAAATGCTCCATGTTAGGAACAATGTTTTCCACACCCAGTAGGTTCTTCTTAACATATTAAAGACTTGTTTGTTTCATTGGGAATACTTGCAAGCCTTTAGTTAGGCTTACACTTACTTTGCTATATCACAGTAAGCAAATAACTCCTTGAAGAGCTATGGTAGCTGGTAAAATCCCAGTGACTAGGGTCCATCTTTATGTTTATGGAGTAGCCTGCTAAGTCCAACCAGCAACAGTGACATTTGGATTGACACTAACAACTCACTGGTGCAGAAACCTTAGTATCCCTAAAATATGCTTATTTTATGCAAGTTCACCTTCCTGTTGGCTTTGAACAAATAATATACAGATGAAAGGGTGTGAAATTTGTTACTCATTCATGTATTGCAATTTTTCAAACCATTGTTTTCTATAGTGGTCTGTATTACTTTTCAAATATCTGTGCTCATCTGAATTGGGAAAGTGATGGAAGAGTGATGATGCAGAATACACTCATAATGAGAGTAGTAATCAAACTCAGAGGTGTAATGTTACTTTCAGGGGTGCCTAAAACCTTTCCTTTTTTACAGGCTACCACAATAACTCACTTCTAATTAAGACAGAGTGTGTGTCAGTTGTTAATAATACTGTTAACCAGTAATTCTTGGACAGACAGTGAAGAAAGATGTAAGCTGATGAAGAATTAAGCTGAGGGAGGACTAAAGGCAGTGCAGTTCAGACTGCAGATCACTTCTCACCATGCTAAGTCAGGTACATTGCACATTGACTGCTCTCATCAGATTGACTTTTTCTCTGGTGGAATTAATGATACCAAGTGCGAAGAAGTAAAGAATTTGGCCCCTTTTAAAAGCCTGCCACTCTAAAACAATATGGAATCATCCTATACTGTGACACATCTTCACAGACCACTCTAACAAACAGAGCTGCTGTCACAAACGCTGTCTGTAACAAAATAGATGTTTATCATTGATACACATTTTGAAGCAATCCCAGATTATTGTTCATTTACTAGCATTAGATTATTGTCACTAGGTTACAGTGCTGTGTCTCTGATGAAGCACAGCAAGCAAAATCTATGGAGCTGCCTCCCTCAAGTGCCTAAAATAAGTATGAAGTGTGAAAGTTTCTGATATATTCAGTGGAAACAGAAGGTGAAACAACACACTTAAGTTAGGGTCCTGCCCTTGCTCATCTTGATGGACAATTAATCCATCAATTAAACAGTGACTAGCCTTTTTACATCAGTGCCCACAAGGAAGGTCCTTCACATGCCCATCCTCAACAGCTCTGTCCAAAAGCAAGAGTGGGTGTGGATGGAGCTGGACATCAAAGTGGGAGCTGGCTCCTGCCAAGGTGGATTTTAGACTTAGAAGAGTGATCTAGACACTGCCTTAATGATGCTCTCCACCGGTACAGTAATCGGCATTACAAAGCTGATGCCCTGGTCTGATCACTCTTACACCAAGAAGAAAAGCAAGCCAGAATCTCCATGAATGTCAGGCACTACTAACGTTGACCAGGTACCTGCAGTACCCAGCTCTGCCAAACATAGAAATCATGCCCAAAATGAAACAGGGAACCCCACTGTATAAAATGCCACAGGGAGCAGCCCGGTGAGAAGGGAAGAGTCAATGACTATGAAAATGGAACGTGGATGTCACTCTCTGGTTTCACTGTTTCAAAGACAGGCAAACCATCTGTAGGTGTCTCCCCACTAGAGAATACACCTGGTTTTCTGCTCCTGTGCCCCCGCTGAAGAGCAAGAGAACACATTCCTAATGAAAACCTGCGGCCAAGATCTTCCAGACTCCTTTGGAAGTCCCATCATTTTAAGGAAGTCTGCTGTGCTCATTACAAGGCCAAGCTGCTGACCTAGAGGACAGTGATTGCAGTGAGGTGACACACATTTGCACAGCAGCAGGCAAATCTCAGAGGTGACTCTGGACTGCAGGGACAGAATGGAGATGTAGAACACTTTGGTGTCTTTCTGCCATGCATAGGAGGTGTTGCAGCAGATCTAGGCAGGGTTTTCCCACTGGCAGCCTTTTACAGTGCAGTTTTTCTACTCGGGCAGCTGGCTTACCTATTCTTCTGCTGCCAGGTAAACACCTGGTTTTGTGAGGGCAAACTCCAGGAAAGCCAGGAGAACTACCTCGTGATACAAGAGGGTAAAACAACACAGCCAGTGTTTGGCTATTTTACCTGGTAGAATTTTGGAAACTGTAAAGTACGTTAAGTCAGAACGACAAAAATAGTTGCACCTGGGTACTGGGTATTAACTTGCACCTCTCATTTCTTATCAGGAAAAAGTAGTTTGTGGCTCTGCCAAGAAACAAACCAGTGCCCTTTAGGCAGTTCTCACCTCCCTCAGAAAAGCAGACAAACCAGCTTTGAGTGAAGCTAGGTATGCAACGTAGCCCACGGCCACTGAAGCTAGAAGTAAGAGATTTCAATGTTTCTGGTGCCTCTGCCATACAGGAAGCAAAGCTTTGCATAGCTATACTTAACCCAAGTGTTTCAGGGTTATTTTTGTTTCCAGAGTCAGACCCTGAGATAAGAAGCAAACGTGCTCTGGAGCATGTAAATGTATTTTAATGGTTGATTAAAACCTACCAGCATTCTAGTGACACCAGCAACTAAATAATGCAACCATTCACAAAACATTAAAATGGCTCTGATTGTCAGGATGAGGGTGGGAGAGTGGGGAAAAGTTCACTGCTTTTAATGTGTTCAAGACAGATATCTGGAAGTGAGGTAGCACAAGTCACAAATTAGGTGGTTGCTAATACAGAAAGCAGACAAGCATATTTTTAAGAATTGTTTAGTTTTTCAAGAAGGATTGTGATAAAAGAACAGAAAATTGAACAAATATGAATTTTTTGCAAGTCATTTGTCCTAGGGTTTCCCCACCTGGTATACATCAATAAAGCTGTCAGATTTTAACATACTTCTTTTTGGAGTAGACAGACTTTTCAAGGGTTTGCTTTGTATGTTTTAGCTTTGCTTACAAAACAATCTAAAGAAATTCACCAGCTGGAATACCAAACCCTGTCAGTACTGGATACAGGAGGCTTCCATATTGCATTAATATCATTGCTATAGTTTAGAGAGTCCGAGTTCTGCCACTTCTGTTTTTCTCTTGCTCTTCTAGAGTTTAACAATACTTTAAATTTTGCCTGAGATTTCTTTGTTGTTTCCTATTGCATTAGAAACAAGAGTGGTGGGTCCAGTGAGGAGCTTGCAGCAACACTGGACTTCTCCCCTTGCTTTGTGCGCATCACTTGCAGACTCTCCCTGGAATGACACTGCTGTGAACACTACTCTGTTCTGCTCTGAACCACAAACAAAACTTCGAAATCAACCTAAAATCTGTCTCTTTCCTCTTCATATAGGCTGCTTTAGCCATGCTGTTTCCTTCCCACTTTGTTTCTTTATTTTAAGAAACAACTCCTGAGTGTAGCCATGTTTTACTATCCAGTCTCTCATGTTCAGAAGTGTTTTCCAAGTATTTCGTACAAAAGTAGAAGATTGCAGGATCCTGGTAGGATCCACAGCAGCTGTAAAACCCAACAGGTAATTTTTTCCACAAAGCCACATTGATGTTAAGAAAAGGTAAGGTCATGAGAGGTTTCTGATATGACCTCTTTGATAGACTAAGATGTTATTTGTAAAAGTCTAAAAAGTGTTTTTTGGACACCTTTTAGACTTTTAGCAGTGATTTCCTGCTAGGGATAGCAGCATGCCTGCCTCCCTTCCATGTACTCATGACTGTGTTGGCATATCCAGCACTCTGCAGAGTCTGAACCTGCAGTTAAGGGATTTATTCCAGGCTGGCAGAGAACAACAAAGCTTCCAAAGATGCTCTTATACACATCTAGATGTGTATAAACTCTGCAGAGTCTGAACCTGCAGTTAAGGGATTTATTCCAGGCTGGCAGAGAACAACAAAGCTTCCAAAGATGCAGCCTACCTGAGGATCTTCTGAGTCTGTTGGTACCAACTGATAAATAAGAATCATTACATCCAAATTCAATATCCAGCATTGTCATTGGACTTGGAATTTCTGTGGAAGATCCCCATGCACAGGGGTAACACCATCTGAATGTGTCTCAGAAAGGTGGAAAGGTGGAAGGAAACTATAAAATGTTTGACTCTCAGAATGTCCAAGCTCAGTTATATACAGACTGCCATTTCTGCGTCTGAAAGAAATACAAATGAGTTACTACTGCTGCTGAGCTGTCACAGCTCTTCTCAGGCAAATATCTGGCTTTAGAGAAATGGAAGTTTTACTAAAAACAAAGGAAAAATTAGGGAACTGGGAAAAAAGACTGATATGTCTTTTTCAAGAAAAAAATATTAAGTAAAATGTAGCAACTTTAGCAAAATCATTACAGTAACTTAGTAGCTAAGCATGAAAGAATAAGATGAACCACAATGGACTGAGAGTTTTTTTTATTTCCTCTCACCTACATATGTATTTATGAGTGTATAATCTGAGTACAAAAGAAGGAGAAAAAATTCCCCTTCTGAGCTGGCACCATTTTATATCCATTTTGCCAGGGTCTGGATGACTCCAGAATTTTAGGAGCAAAAAATAGCTAGAGCAGAGTCTGAATGCAATGCAGTGATAGGTAGGATGTATAAAGGTAGTTAGTGACACATTTAGATCATGTGGGGTAAGAGTCCAGACAGAAAAAGACAAAAGGAAAATAGGATACAAAAAAAGGTAGAAACTGGTAAAAAGTGGAAATAAATGAGGCCGGAGGAGTCATTTCCAGTAAAAAATTCAAGAAAATGGATCTTCTTGTTGACAATTTACAAACAAAGAAGGTGCAAGACCTTGAATAAATTATTCATTATCCACCAAGCTTTAATTAGAACACACCCACATATGTGTGCAAGGGTTGAGAGAAGCTTTTTTAGTTAATGTAAGCAGTTTTGATCTGCACCCTAAAATGCTGTAGTGGATTGCCTCAAGACTTGTCTCAAACTGGAACTTTCTTAGGATGTTTATCTCAACAAACAGTCTGAGGGTATCCCCATGTGTCAAAAAATGTGCAAATGAGAAGTGTTTCCCTAACAAAGGAATATGGCATCCTATAAATTGTATTGGTAATTGCAGCTATGTAGTTCTTGATGATAGATAATGACATTAAAATAATTTTCTAGATCCACACCTTAAAAAAAGAAAAAAAATTTCAAATCACAATGAAAGACTGCAATTCTTCAGAGACTAACAAAAGAAATGGATGCTTTGGGATACATTCAGAGAGCACTGATTCAGTATCAGTGCATTAAATCCATTTGTCCATAGACTATACAAGACAGATTTATCATTCAAGTCCAGAATTTTGAAGATCATATTAAAAAAAAAACTAGTGCTGTGTTAATTGATAGTCCTGTTTGGCAGAAGGATTATAACAGAGTTAAAACATACATTGAGTCAAACAATTACCACTAGATTTGACCCTCAACTATGTTGATGCCTGGTGGGGCTTTTTTTGGTGGTTTTTTTTTGCATAGAGTGAGGATGTCTTTGAGACCAGGAAAATGATATTTCTCAGTATTATACCTGCATATGGACAGCCACATGCACAAATATTCCAAAAATAGGTGTTACGCAGTGGCATTTACTTGATTAGTATAGGCAAGCAGAGTAGCTGCAATCAAACTCTTACCTGCTCTCAAAAACATGGCCTAAAATTCTTGTAGGAAAAAAAACAACCACAAAAAATGGATCCTAGATGAAAAATGGGATTATGAGACTTGAACATCTGTCATGCTCGTGTCATGATCAGGAGTGTGGGTATGGTGGGTACTCATGAACAATCATGGCTATACTAAAACTGGGTGTGAGTCACAGGCTAATTTCTGTCAGGGTGGGAGGTGCAGTGGTTCTGACCCAGGGCGGAGCAGGACAGAGAAGTTCCTGCTCGAGACCCAGGCTTGAACCTCACCCATTCACAAGGAGGTGTTTGGTGGTGGAGCCACACATCCAAAGGTGGCTGGGCCTGGTTATGGCAATGCTGTTGTCATGCTCTGTGTTAGTTAGTAAGCTCAAAAGACCATTTGAGCTTGACCGGTTTCATATTCAGTTCAAATCATAAGGCTGCAGGTGAAAAGAAAGGATTTATGGCATTAGTAAAGGAAATATCAATGAAAAGCCTCCTGCAGGAGTGACATGACACTTTGAGAAGCTTTGGAAAAGGACTTTGAGCCTGTGCCTTGTGTTTTCAGGATTAAAATAATTTTAAGATAAAATTCAAATATGGTTTTACCAAAGATTACCAAGGATAAAGGTTTCAGGCACGAGAATCTCTGCACCTACAGAGCTGAATCCAGTGAGGGGAAGCTGTGCCATGGTACCAGTAGAGTTAAAGAAATAGAAATTCTCCATGTAAGCAGGGGAGAGCAGTTCCACAGTTCCATTTTCCCTCAGATCCAATTGTGTGCGTTCAGACTTTGCATTAAGAATAATCTATCCACTTGCTTTTCCTGAAGAATGAGAGTGATCCTCAAAATCTGTAGCCTAAGGCTCTGCTGCCTTTGTTATGCAAGCGAGCTACCCCCACCTTTTACTGTATGAGCCACAAAAAGATGAAGATATATACATTTTTTTCTTTCGTTGCATACCCATATGTTTGTATAGTGATCACCTTTGCAGCTAACAGATGCTCTTATTTTAGGGTTCTTAAACAGAAACCCAAAATCATCTTGTACCTGCGTTTTTCTGATACGGACAGATATGAAAGGGTTTTTTTAAAAAATTACTGATGGAGGAAGTTTTTCTCTGCTTGCTTCTGCAATAACATTTTTTGAATAATTGATTCCCTTCTGGGTAACAGAAGCAGAGCATTTTCCTCTACCTGCTGATCACTTCTGAAGCAAGATGGAAGATCTGATGGACCAAAACTCCTTTTAGGTCAGTATGACAAGGCATGATCCCTTAAATTATTTAATTCCTAGTAACAAATAACAGCCCCTCGGGCACAACATTTACTGGAATAAACCATTGTTTAATTTTGCCTTATGAAGGAAGTGCAGAAACCACCTAAGAAGAAAAGCCTAAGACATTGATGGAAGATTTTGAAAGATATGCATAATTTAAGGATTACAGTAATTGACATGCCTCCTATTCTTAGATTTCTTTCAAGTCAGGGGTGTGTTTAGTAGATTTGGCTCTTAAATGATAATACGTGTGAATTAGCTATTCATTCCAGTATCTAGATCTTTGCAAATCATAACATATCTATGGAAAGCAATCTTCCTTCATTATCTAATTGCTGAGCTCCAGGGGTTGGGTTTTTGGTTTGGTTTTTTTTTTTTTTCTTCTGAGATTACACTGGCAGATTTTAAATGGTGGTTTCAGTCTGCCTACCCAACAGCAAAATTACAGCTGAAATTTCAGAATAGAATTTGAAAATATTTTCTTCTTGGCTTGTATTCTAGTTCTTCATTCCTAGATATGAAAATATCCCTCCATAAGGGCATGGAAAGGAAGATCTCGCCCCAAGAAGAAGATAATTTAATCCAAATATAGAGGATAGGAACAAAAAGATCAAGTGAAGAGATGATGGCAGATAGTGCCAGGGGGCACATGGAGTGAAGTCTAAGCTGAAGGAAGACATCTGAAGTGAGTTTTGAAAGCAAAGAAGGAATTATCTTAAGGAAGGAGTGGCTGATCCAAGTGTAAAATGTTGCTTGGGGGTATGCAGGACTCAAGGAGAGGAGGAAAGACCAAGAGAGCAGTAGGCAAGCATTAGGTGAGTGCCTCATGCCTGTTAACAGAGGTTTGCTTGTGTAATTTACACCAATAAAAAGCATGTAATGGAAAAAATATTTTTTCTTCACGAATACATCTGTTCAGCAAGTGATGAACAAGCAGTTTTTTACATATGCACATATGCACACTCATATGTACAGAACCTTTCTGTCAGAGAAAGAAGATGGCAAAGACAACATGAAAACCTACTACAGAGTTAAAGATACTTCCTGCACAGACCTGGCCAAAATTATGCCAGAGGGCAGTAGAGAAAAGCAGAGACAGCGAGGAGACTTACCTGAAAGAATTCATGCATTTCTTCCATGCAGAAATGTAGGCAAAGAATAAGGCTGCCTTGAAAAGACACAGAATTTATTTGAATCCAATAAATATTTATTAAAAAAAAGGGACTAATGGATGTGTGGAAGTGGTCCTTAGAGGGGCAAGAGAGAAAAGGAAGCAAGGTATAAAGCCTGTGATCCAAACCCTCATATATATCAAGTTCAAACTGCCATGAGATGAATATGAGCTCTGATGATTTAATTTATGCTGAAAAAATATTCTGAACAGTGCACAGTTCTGGGTTAAAAAAAAAAAAAACAGAAGAAAATATATTTATACCTTGAAAGAAGGCCATTAGCCCTTCCATTTGAAGAATGTATGATGGCTTCAGTCCACTGGTGTTTACAAGGCAAGAGTGCTAACTTTCATACTGAGTCTGTTGCTTTGCTTATTTTTTCGGTATGCCCTAATTACTCATCCCTGTCCTTACAAAATTCATGTTTTTCAGGTCTCCTCCTCCATCATCTTTACAGGAAAAATAATGTAAATTACTTCACTTGGCTTCTGCTGATAATTAGAATAGTGCTATTTATTTGAACAAAAAACCCTCACCACTTACTAATAATACTGGCTAATACTGCAGCCAACGATTTTGTTGGATAATGGATAGCATAGATTTGTATTGCACTTTTATCTACGAGTACTCATGAAGAACTGTAGCAGTCAGAACAGCTCAGGAATTAGGAGCATTGTAGAATTAGAAATCAGACCTAATGTTTTGGACTAGACACTGTAGTGACCTAAATTCAAGAGAGCTAATCCCTGTCTCAAGTAGTTTGTACTATAGATTATACCACGACAGAGATTGTGAAATGGGAGATTATGACTCACCTTCATGAAGCCACTTCTCTTCACAAATTACTCTTTTTGAAACACTGTCATCAAATAAGAGCTTTACCTATTTATACAGCTCCCAAAACTATGTTAAATATTTGAGGGCAGAAATGGGCAGGATGCAGAAGAAAGGCATTTTTTAGTCTGACAGGATCAAGATTTTGCACATGAAATGTTAATTTTTCTTTTGTGTGTGTGTGTGTGTGTGTGTTTCTTATGGGGGGTTTTGTGCAGTTCTTAAAGCACAGAACACTGTGCCTTATCTCCTTGCAATGAAGATTGGCAGCCACTGCTTGATACTGTTTTAAAGGCACAGAGCATGATACATCCTGTTTATTCAAACATATTAACAACTTCTTCTAGAGTGTTTTATTTGAGAGACATTAACTCCACAGCATTCTTTTTAATGCAAGAAAAAAGCTAAAAAATTACATTCATAGATCTTCTCCTGTAAACCTGTCTACCAAAGCCTTTTTTTACCAGCAGACCATTAAGGCATTACCTTGACATGAATTTATTTACCTATTTATAAATAAAAATGGAGCTAAAGATATATTTCATTTTGAAATTGTATCACATGGTTCAATTAATTTGGCTCAACTGCTCTGTGATTCTATTTGTTCCTATTAATGTAGAAGCATGTCAGAGCTTACAGAAAGTTAATCACTGATGCTAAGACATAGATGTTACACAGTGCAGTGCATCATTTCCCTGTTGTGCTGAATGTGAATTATTGTGCTAGGGGAAACTTGAATAATGCCCCAGATCGCTCATACCTTCAAGCACAGGTGTACATCAGTTTGAATTAACTATAATGCATGAAATCATTTGTATGTGTTATCTTTTGTATGATTTTGACCCGTTCACCCTTTACAAACCCCAAAGACAGAAAAGCCAGATGGACAGGGGTGCTGGATGGGACTTCCCAGAGTGTGGAGGCAAGTGTGGATTTTTCCCAAAGACTCCGTGGCCTCTCCTAGTAACTCCCTGTAGAAGTGCCCATACTCATGGCACATTCTTAAGAGGGATGAGGTTTTCCAGCTCCCTTCTAACTTCACATGTCTTCACCTTGGTGTCTTTATTTAAGCCTCAATATCCAGATTCTAGAGATGGCTTAGGAAAACTGTGGACAGCAGAGGCTAAAACTCTGTTCCAAAAAGCCATGCAGCTGCTGCTGAGCTGTGAGGATGGCTGACTTGCCTACACCCACCCCTGGTAGTGCCTGTGATCCTACTTCCAGAGGTGCCTGGGCAGCACAAGCTGGAGCTCCAGAGCTGCATCAGCTTGCAGGCTCACAGACAGCCCAAATCTCCCAAGGCTGACCTACCTAGTCCATGTACACAGATACATAACAAGACTGAGCTAGAGCTGTAGCTCCCATCCTTTTGCATGCAGCCTAAATAACCTGGAGAATTCCCTTCTTGGCCCACAGGGATTCAAATTTCCATATTTTACGGTATCAGGCTTCTGGGCTGAGAGGTTTATTTACCTCTTCTCTGAGTGAAGCTGCCACCAGGCACCACAGAGAAGACAGTTATCATGGATTTTCCATGACAATTTTTTGAATTAAAGTATGAACATGACCAGAACCTACAGCCCAAACACAAAAATCCTCCCTTCCTGTTGAGCACCCTCCCACCAGGTGACAGCACCTCAGTTCCCCACATACTTGTAGCTTCTCTCTGCTCTTGTGGTGGTCATGAAGTTCTCTGAAAGAGAAAAGAGATGAAATCTGTTTCTTTTTCTCTTGGGAAAACGTCCCAAAATTCATGGCTGTTCAAAATGAATGTTTTAACCAAGCAGACTATTAAACAAAACAGCTTTACTGTGCTTTTATGAGAAGAGAAGAGAAGAGAAGAGAAGAGAAGAGAAGAGAAGAGAAGAGAAGAGAAGAGAAGA
>NC_031769.1:32649084-32702719 GCF_001522545.3 Parus major
AAAAAAAAAAAGCAAAAGGGAAAAAAACCCACAATCCTTACTGTTTCCCTAAAAAGCATTAATTATAAGGATATACTCTATGGAGAAGATATTAGACTCAGAGTGCTGAGTGGGTGGCAGTGCATGACATAGCTCTGAAATAGGCACTTAGATGTGACATCCCCGTGTTCAGCAGGAGTCCTTGGAGAAGGGGAAAATAGGCAACTAACCCCTAGTGGAGCTTACTCCTAAGATTATGGAAAGAAAAGGAAAGGAAGGAAAGAAAGGAAAGAAAAAAGAGGGTTTCATCCCTGGGGCATGGGGACAAGAGCAACTCTGGGGTTTAGAGCCTGCTTGAGAAGAAAGGAGGCTCCCCAGCATTTTGGGACAGGGGCTTGCATTTTGGATTTCCTCCCATGTGCAGAGAAGGTTCTGTATAAACACTCTGCATTTTCCAGCGGGGACTTTTGCCAGATTCCTGTGCTAAAGGCTGGCAAAATCTAGGACTGCGATTCCCAGCAGTCTCTGAGTTACTTTTTCCCCTCTGGCAGCTGGAGGAAAATGAGAGGTTAAAGCACTCTGCTCGTGTAGCTGCCACCACCGATCCTTACCAGCATATCTAGATGCAAAACAGGAATTTCCTCCCCCTGATGCAACTTCCCCTATGCCTGCCCCCCAAACCCACCATTTTTTCTCTGACTCCATCATTAAAAAGAAGTTATTACTGAAATTAAGAGCATTTGTCCACAGAAGTTCCCTCCATTCTGTCATGGTTTAACCCCAGCCCCATAATAGCTACTACGGAGAAAATTAACTCAATCCCAGCCAAACCCAGTACATTTCCTTAAAGGGCAGGACCAGCCCAGAACAGGAGCAATTGGATGGATTTTTTTTTTCAAATCTTGTCTGCAGAGAGAAACGAGATCTGACATCCCCAGAGTAGCATCTTTTGATATGTAAGTACTGAATGTACTGAAACAATATGCAGGTGACATGAGGGAATCATGGAGACTTTTGTTGGTTAATCACTTGGAGATATCTGGCAGTGAAAAGCAGCAGCTCAAACATGCCCTATTTATTCTTGACAGCTGTTAGCAGTTGCAAAGCCACAGAAAATGTTAAAGTCATAGAAGAGGTAATGAAGGCACAGACACCTAATATGATTTCCATCGAGGTTGCTTATGAAGCCAGCACTGTCCCATTTGATAGAGAGCAGCAGATGTTTAGTGTATCATGTTGGTACACACAGATGTGCTTCTGCTTATCAGGTACACTTAAAATCTAGAAAAGGGCCTGGCACTCTCCACAGGGTCTTAGTATGAAATATTTGCAAGTCCTTCATTGCTAATTTGAAGACATGTATTCAAAATGTATGAGAATATAGTTATGATGATATGGCTGAAAAGAACAAAATCATGGCAACTATTTAAAGCTGATTTAAAGCAGAGGCTTAGCAAATATCTTTATTTGCCTAACAGAAAAGATGCTTTTTTTACCTATGGGAAGGTGTCGTGTCTTTGCTAAATACTGGATCTCACCAATATATTCTCCAATAATTACAACTTCAATCACTGTCACTAAAAGACGAGAGGTGACTTGTTTCCCAGTAAAAATACAACATTGGTTAATAGCTTAAGGGCCCATATTGCTAAAAATTAATTCTTTTACAAAATACATGTCAAGGTATCACAGCCCACAGTGGTCAGCACAGAAGCATCTTCTTGGTTTGAACTTGCTTGGAATTCTGCCACATTTCAGAACACCCCACACTGCTGTGCCACTGATGAACTCTGCCATGGTCCTGGGGTCCCCCAGCTGTCCTCAGCTGGGTGCCTGTGCCAACAGCTGGGGCTGCCCAAAGCTTTCCTGCTCCAGAGCCAGGGTGGTGAGACAGGTCCTACCTGCTCTGGTCTGCTGCCCCTGGGATGTTCCCATGCTGCTGGGCCCCAGGGAGCACCCAGCCCCCATAGTGCCCTGGAAATTACTGCATGTCAACTGTGAAATTGTATTGTTCTGCTTGGTTTTATAAAAAATAATTACAGCTGGCAAAATAAATAAGCTTGCAGTGATTTCCAATGTGTTATCCTGACCTTACTTGTGTGTGTGTCTGTGCCTGTGCCTGTGTATGTGCCTGTGCCTGTGTCTGTCTGTGTCTGTCTGTGCCTGTGTCTGTGTTTGCTTGCTGAATTTTCTGAATTACAGTGATTAAAAAAAAATTTGCAGTAATTTTTGGCTACTTGTGCCAATTAGTCTGTTTCTAGAAAATCCATTATAATAAAAAAAGGGTGCATAAAGGGAATCTGGTTTTATCCTAACAAAGTGCACAGAATTGAAGGAATTGAAGCAATGGTTGCCTCAGGATGCTCAGGCTCAGCAGTGCTGATGTGGCTGGTGCCAGGAGAGGCTGGGGAGCTGGGGATTTGCTTCTTCTCTTGTCCCAGAACGTGATAAGCCCAAGGATCTCCTAACCACCCCATTAATAAATTAAATGTTCTGTTGTGTCAGAAATCTAATGGGAAACAGAGCATCTTTATGCCACTGCATAAGGCACCAATAAAGGTGTGGGAACAGGCAGGAAGGTGGATTAGAAGAATGGGCTAGCTTTTCTGGAGGTTTTGACTGAGAAGGATCTGTAATGTTCTTGTAACAAGGAATGTTTGTTTTGTTTTGTTACTGTTTCTTATAAGATAGATCACATGATAAAGGACACAATTAATAAAATTACCAGATAACAGGTTACCCCAAGCAGCATATAAGGATATTGAGGAGACCTCCATGTGAGGATATTGTAGAAACCTAAAGTGCAAACAATTTCAAAAGGGAATTGGATGAAATGAAATAGGGCCAGGGACAGCTGAGAAAGATGATGTTCCAAAGGCAGTCTCTGGTGAAGGAAGACCCTGTACGTGTGTTGCCAGAAGCTGGAAGAGCTCAGCACAGGAAGAATCCTACCCTGATCCTCTCTTTTCCATCAGTGCTGGGAACAAGTAGATGTAATGAGTGATCTTTATATGCTGAAGCAATCCAAACACAAAATATCAATTCCACACAAATAACAAGTCCACTTACTATTAAAAATAGCAATTCTTCTCTACAGGCTCTGGAGTGAAACTTCCTTGCAGAAGCTGCTGTAGGAAGCTTCATGTAAAGGCAAGCACTTTGACACCCTGGTGACAACCATAAGCAGAGCCTCTGAAACCCATCAACCTTGGGAGTAATGCTGAAGATTTTCTGACCCTCCTCTGTGACATATGTTTCCTTTGCCACCAAAGACTCTTTCTTTTCCTTTTGTGTGTGAATTTTCATTGGAATTGTAAGTTGTTTCTTAGACAGATGGAATGCTTGAGTCAGTCCTTTCATTTTCTTTAACAGGAAAATGGGATTTTGCTGGGTTTTTCAGGAAGAGGGAGGAAGAATTTTGATAGCTCCTCCACAAGATATTCTGTATTGCTGATTTAAAGGTTCAGAATCACACAATAAAAGACCAGCAAAACTACCCATTCTAAGCCAACAAGTGCATTTCTGGCTCTAGTTGTAAGGACAGTTGTTTAGAATTTTTTTATTTCATTACAGAAATCTGCATAATACCATATAAAAATGCAGTTTATAAATAGAAATGTTTGGGTGAGTGTCTTTACTCCTCATTTGTCCAGGGCATATGGACTAGTGTGATGATAAAGGCAGTACATGTGCATTCAGGATCTCTGGTTAGGCTAAATGTTTGCCTGATTCAGCATAGCATGCTTTAATAATATAATTCAATTTTTCCTCATTTTTAATGTTATTTCAGCCTGTTAACATAATTTGGTGAGCTATTATAGTTGTTACAGCTGCTAGTTTTGCCCTTAATACTGATTTCACTTATGACCTCAGTCAGAAGTAGATTTAAAGTTTGAGATGATGTAAGTGAATAAGGATTATTAGATTTATTCATACTGCAATTTAAATAAGAAACTGCCTGGCTTAGAATAAACGGTAAATGAAAAATTCATGTGATTTATAGACCTGTCCACTTTAAAGATTTATACACAGAGTGGGATGATTAAGTAAGAGACAGACCTGATTACATGAAATATGTAATTTTTGTAATGCAATATTGGAAGCAAGCTGCTAAACAGCAGCAGCATAACAATGATTGCCCCAACAGCTTTTATTACAATATTACTGTACAGCTGGTATGCAGTCATGTAAACACAAGCAGCAGGCTTATGACCATTTCTTTTCCTTGACAACTGGTAGATGTTGTTATGTTCCCATGAAAAGCATCTTCCCCTCTCAGAGACTGCAGTACCATCTCCTGGAAGCAGGCTGTGGGACTGGAGTTGCCTCCAGGCTTTTTCTATCCCTCCCATCTTAGAGCAGAATTCTCCTGTGTGTCTCTGCTTTCCTACAAATGTGTGTGCAAGCACTCCCAAGGCTGCATGCCAAGATCACGATTAAACTCTTGATTAAACTCTTCTGTATCTAAAATAGGTAGAGATTCCTGAGGCTTGGCAGAAGCAATTGTGCCTCTCCATCAGAACCTGAGAAGGTCCAGATGTATCATCACAGAAGCAACAGGACTGGAAAAAATCCTCTCATTTTTTTTTACTACTTAAGAGAAAGAAAACGCTCTTCCTTTGCTCTCCATCAAGCTTGAAAAGCAAAAAACCGAAATATATTTCCTTTCATGGATTTTAAAGGTGAAAGAAGGTGTTGTAATTGTTAACTCTTTCTTCCACAAAATAATGCAAGCTGCGGAGCTCCATTCAGCAATTCCAGCTGTCTTCCCCTTTTGATGAGAACTTGGTGATGCCCTCAATCTCACCACTGCTGCAGCAAAATGCCTTCATGAATAACACCAGTGAGTCTCAGCATTGCTACAACCTGTTGTGCCTCATGAGGCACTATCCTTGCACACAAGAATAAAAGAGCGATACAATCTGTTGTTATTGAGGCATTTTTGTGTTTGCATCTCTTCTCCATGTGGAGAATTAAAGACTAACTGCATGGGAAAAAAGGATACATAGTGTACAGAGATATTAGGCTATGCCGTTCTATATGAATTAGGATGCTTTTTAGGAGAAAGCTTACTAAGTGTGTTTCAAACCAGGGGGTCTTCTATAACATAATTTACAGAGAGTGAATTGACCCAGAAAAATTTTAATCTAAATCCCAATCTGATTTGTATAAAGTAATTTAATTTCCTCCCTAGTAGTTATATGGATTTTATCAATTATACCAATTAAATTGTCAAGCAGATTTATTGACCAGTCATCTACAGGACACTTTCTCTGATGTACTAGTCTGGTGTCATCAACTGGTCATGAATGTCTAGCCTTAGTATTTTGGTGTCATTATGTGCAGCTCAAAAGAGAAGGTTCTATTGAATGAGTGTTGTGAACCAAATATTGAAATGAGGATGGGAAGCTCCTTGTGTTGAATTGAAGACACGAAATTACAGGTAATGGTAGATGCAATCCATTTAGATGCTTAGCCATCCTATATAGAAGTCATATTTGATTTCTGACCTCTGAGTTGCATCCCAGTTAGAGATCTCATTGCTAAAAGCTATTATCTAAATGTAATAATTCTTGCAAAAAATTAATATCAAGTAAATTTTAACTATAAAAACTGAGGCATAAAATTAAATCTTGGTTTTGAACTTGACAACTCACACTTTTCAATATGTTGTATTTTCTCTATGGCCTGATTTCTAGACAAGGGATAAAACTTTGCTCCTATCCATCCTGAAAAATTTTGTTATTAAAATAAATTTTACTTTGTCAGAACAGACTACTAGAATCAGACATCTTGCTTCCATTGAGTGAGTCACAGTGAAACTTCTTTGTGACCTGTTCCTAACTTTCTTGTACAAGTTTTCCAAATGAGAATACTACTACAAAAAGAGTCAAGAAGTTACAGATCTTTGTAGTCAAGGAGAAACCAGAATTTGTAGTTGATTACCGAGGGAGGTTGCTGTGGAGCATATTCAAAAGCCTAAATAAATGCAAGAAATGACCCTGACACCCTCTGGAGTGCTTTGGTGCCTATTTGTTCACAAGACTTGGCACACAGACTCCCCTCCCGTTAGGGGTTCAGAGAATATACACCAGAGTCTGCAGCATGTTTGGTCTCCTACAATATTCTTCTAGAACTGAGGGGGTTTTAGGAAACTAGACACCTATCATGAGTAAGAGAAGGCAGATTTGCCCTCTGTAAATTAAAATAAGTCCTGTGGTGTTGGTTGCAGGGAGCCACAAATCTGGTGGTAGGTATTAGGTTCTATTACAAGTAAATTTAAGCTTTCACTTTTCAGTGTTGGCATAGGAAGTCCAAATTTTGGTTCATGTCACTGCTTGAGCTCTAGTCTTAAAATATTTGGAGAAGTTTGCAAAAATCAATAGATAGTGTGAGATGGCACAGAGAGCTGATATGTGAGAGACGCATGTTTTTTGGAAAGAAAATAACTTGCTGAAGCACTGAAGAGCTATGAGGACTATTCTAGAAACACTTGGCTACATGCCCAATCTCATTCTTTTTTGTTAAGCCTGACTGTGAATGTATACTTTAGCCAACAGCTCTGGATCACTCTAGTAAATGATATCATGAAAGATATTTCATTATGAATTTAAAAGAAAAATAACAGCTATGTCCGTGCCAAGCTCAGCCTTGAGGAGTAACTTTCAGGGCAGCACGCCAGGGAAGGATCTTCACACATGTTAGGGAGGTATGCTAGATATCCTCGCCATGAAAATGTGAGATTGGCCTCTTAAAGAATAAAGTGTTTGACAGTCAGATGCATTATTAGATTATATGTTGTCACTCAGCAAAATATGCTGTGTTGCTGGAAAGGTGTTATGAGCTCTTTGGTTTCTTCTGGTTGACACTTCTGACTCTCACTTCTGTATCAGGACCTGCACAGC
Source organism: Parus major (assembly GCF_001522545.3). NCBI lineage: Eukaryota > Metazoa > Chordata > Aves > Passeriformes > Paridae > Parus > Parus major. The sequence goes on from NC_031769.1 coordinate 32,655,969, forward strand.
CTTACTGATCCCAGCCTCAGAGAGGAAGCACCTGGCTTTCATATCCTCTAAAAACATCAGACTCTTTGCTCGACCCTATCAGTGATCAGCAGACCCTCCTTGCTCAATCCATCACTGATAATCAGTAAATGTGACAAAGTTCAAGCTGCTGTATCCCTGCTTCAGAATCTTAGGGAACTACTTTCTGCTACAGCAATTTAAGAGTTTGGGTTTGATTTCTGGTCTCTAGTGCTTAACCTATCTGTAATTACCCAGGATTGTGATTTAAGGAGACAGTATCTTATTCCTTCTTATTATTTTAAACAATACATTAAAATGTTTAATTCAAAATGTACATAATGGTGTCATCTGAGCAACTCAAGAAGCAGGTGTGGCACAGGAGAAAGATCATTATTAAATGAACTCATTCATCAGGCAGGTCAGCATTTGACACCACGGGGGGAGGAAAACAAAGTCAAGAGCAAGGTCCTTGCAAGATCCTACTCCAGAAAAAGACTGATGGATCTCATTTGGTCCTGAACAAAGTGATGGGAAGGATATGAGTTATTCCCATCTCCTTCTCTGACAGCTCCTTTTGGCCACTAACACTGGTGATGCTGCTTTGTGAGCTGTGCAGCCAGCAGCACCTCAGTGGGTTACCCAGCAGGTGGCTGTACTCCCTGCACCAACTCACAAACCTGAGCTGAGGCACAGCTTCTTTTACATTGCCTTCTGTGAAGAGCTGTGCCATTAGTGAATTTAAAAACATGCCCTAGCAGGTGACCAAATAGAAACTCTGTGTTTGAAATGATGGCAAGTTTTCATTAACATTTCCTTTCTTTAAAGTATTTAAAGAAGGCAAAGGACATTTAGAGTGCTTGAGAAAGTGGTGGTTCTAATTTGATTAGGGGATTTAAGGTCAATTTTATACTTAGGGTAAGTATTAACTCTAATTACTCTATTAATTCCATTTATTCTATTAACTCTGTGAGTTCAATACACACCAAGACAGAAGAGACTGGTTCATCCAACACGGAATTTGCACATAAATGCAGGTAGAAGTTTCCACACTAGCACAACTCATCATGAGCAGAACTCATCACTAGCAGAACCTGTGTTCTTTGTTGGTTCTTAAAATATTATTGTTATTGCTACTGTTATCATCCCTGTTGGCATTTTAGTAACAACAACCATATTAAGGCATTTAAAATAAATCTAAGATGCAGGACCCCAGCAGATAAAAGAGATTTCAGCTTTTTATTTAGGCATGCATAACTGGTGCCTTCCAACACACTCCTCACTTGGAGAATTGGTGCAAGAGATATTTTGCAAAAGATTTTCAATCTGGCAATAATGAACTGTTTTGTATTAGTCATCCCAACTGTAAGGGATGCCATGGGAGAACACAAGCAGGTGCCTGAAAGAGACATATACTGATGTTGAAAATGTAATTAAAAAACAAAACAAAATAAAAAACAAGCAAAAAAAAACCCCACAAAAATACACAGGGTGGGGAAAAAAAAAACCCAACAGAAAAAAGAGATGCTACTAAAATGGTGCCCAGGTAAACACAATGTTAGCAATGCCTCTGTTTGCAATCAGCTTCCAAGAGAAAAGGCATTATGAGAAGCAACCAGCTTCAACATGCATTTGGTCTAATCAAGGTAAAGATGAAGCCTTTACAAAGGCAGAAGCTGTTGTAGTAACATAGATAATATGACACTTTCTACTTTTTCACCCTTTCTCTGAAAGCATCTCCAAGCCAAATAGGCTTTATACTGTAGTGCACTGCTGACACAAAGCAGTCCACTAGGACAGAATCACAGAATTATACATATTTATGATATCAAAAAGGAAAAGACAGCAGAAAGATTTAGGAATATTTAAATGTTTTAAAGATAAAGTTACAAAATATTTAAGCACCAACAGGCACTGAAGTGAGCTTCAAAAATGCTCAGGCAATTATCAATAGCATAAAGGCAGCTTGACTAAAAAAACTCAGAGCTGAAATATTTTCTTTTAGGCATAACAAAATATTTTCTGACAGGTGTGGATCCCTAAATCTTCCTAAATCCTAAGAATAAATCTTTTGACCTGCTGTAGGCCTCAGCTAAAGAGAAACTTCCATGCTCCTGTTGAAATCTCCACTCTAACATAAACTCCTACAATTCCTATGTCTTTTAAGACTGAGGCAAACTTCAGAGCTACTTCTCTGAACTCTTTTTGTTCCAGCAAATCCTCATGAGTCAAAACAGGTTTGGCATTTAGCCATGAACTCCATTGCTGGCTGGATGCTATCTTTCCAAATGCTGTGGCTGCAAAATGCAATGCAATTTCCCATTTCACCTTGCACTATCTTTCCTTTCTATCCTAAGTTACCACAGTCTTGGTGACAAATTGTTCCTGGCATACAACTGCATCAATTAGGAAAAAGAAACCAAATAAAAAACATCTTGAAAGCACCAAGTGTTCTTCTCTACTGTTTTTCTCCACTTTGGTAGTTAGTGGCCAAAAGTAGAACAGTGCTTCAGGCTCTCAAGAGATAAGGCATTGACTTCCTCCAAAAAGTCAGGACCTTAAAAAGTCACACCATATATCCTTGGATTCCACAGATGCCACTACTATGGAAGTGACAGCTTCAGCTGAAAATGAAATGGAAATGTAGTTCTTTCTACTGACAAGTGCTAACCAAGCTTAGTACGTGATGAATTCTGTCCTCTTCCCGAACAAAGCCAATATATTCCACATACATTAAATTATTTTATTTTTTGCATTTCAGTGTATATTGTTCTGTTTGAGATTGTTTAAAGGATTTCCTTCTTTGATTTTTAAAAATTCCATCATATTTTCCTTAGCTTTCAGCTAGTGTCCCTACTGGGGTTTTTGTTGTTGTCTTTTGGCTTTCAGTGTTTGGTTCTTTTTTTAATATGGACCAATCACTTCTTACTTATCACTCTCTCCAGGAAGAAGTCAAGTGTTCCTCAGGTTACAACTGTTGTTTCTACAAGCTTTGTACTCCAAATGTGTTTCTGTATGTGAGTGCTGTCTTGCCCTCTGGCACATGCCGTTGTGACCATGTTGGTAGGAGGAATTCCTGCTGAGCTGCGGCCTCAGCTGGTCCCCAGCTACTGTCAGAAGAAGAAATAAAGCATTAAGGCACAGACTCACAAAAAGCCCATCTATACAGGGCTGCCACCAACTCTTGAGGTACTGAAATCAATTGACATAACAAAAAGATGCCACAGAGGAACAAAAAGTGAATTTCCCAGAGTTAAGGCTCCTGGAACGGGACAAACGGCCTTCCTTGTGGAGGATGAAGAGGGAGCTGGATCATATCCAGGCACACCTTAAAAAAGACAATGTTGGATGCTGGATGTCTGCTACATTTTGAACTATATGTCAAGGAGGGAAAATGGTATCTCCCATGGTTTTGAAAGGAATTGACATTTATTTTATGTTCTCCAGATGGTATAGAGATAAAACACTAAGTAGGTGGATGGTATGGGTCAACAGAGAAAACTGGGACCCATCCCTTCCTGTGGGAGACTGCTGTGCATAGGCAGAGCGCCAGCATGGGGGGCAGCTTGGGTAAGTATTTGGAGAAGGAGAGTTGGCAGCTTGAATCTTAAGGAGGGGCTGTGAAAAGAAAGTGGGTTTCAGCTTCATAACACTTCCTGTCAAACTCTTAACTATCTAAATTTGTGAATGAATGGCTCAATGTCCAGGGGACAAAGCTTTTTACTTTTTACTCTTTGAATACCTAGAACTTAAGGTCTTTCTGTGTTGAGGCATATCTGACCTCCCACCTCTGAGGACAGATAGATAGATAGATGATAGATAGATAGATAGATAGATAGATAGATAGATAGATAGATAGATAGATAGATAGATAGAATGAATTAGATCTGTATCTGCTTATATCCCTTGCAAGCAGATATAATGAGAGACAAGACATGAAAATGTGTGCATTACAGACCTGCTAAGTAGGACTTCATGAGCCCCTCTCCCATAATCTATGTCCAGCTCTATAAGCCATGGCCTCAGCAGCACTAATACAGCTATTTCAGAGCCCTTCCAAAGGATTTGTAGTAAGAGCATAGCAAGATACATGATCCAGCTTGGTATTTATACAGTGATTTCACTGGCATTGTATCTGTGCATCTGACATAAAGGAGAACTGGTGAGTGTGTGAAAGTGATAAAAATGTGATGTGTAGAAAATGGGTTCCAGGTCCGTGCTCAGCTTGTACCTTTTGGCTCAGAAAATGCCAGACCTGGCCACTGCAGATTCATTCACTTTTTTTTCCTTACTGCCCATACAAACACCTGTAATTAATTAATTTTTTGCAGAGCACAGAGCAAAAATTTGACCAAAATTAACAAAATTGTTTTTTTCTTAATTTGTTTTATAGCTAACACTGTTAGGACTGATAACTGAAACCACCTATGCATAAATTGTAAGAGAATGTTTAAACTCCGTACCAGTTGTAGAATGTCCTGTGACCCAAAAAGTATGAAAGTGAAACTAGAATAGGGACATCTGTTAGGGAAGTAATAAAACTGTTGCTACTTGGTCACAGACAGTGTGGCAAACGATGTCATGGCGAGAAATTAGATAGATAATAAAGAAGGAAAATTATTCGTCTAAAGCTAGGGAACTAATTCTTGACATTCATATGTTTGATTGACAGTAGCTGCTTGATCTAAGGGTCCAAACTTAATACTTACATTAGCTACCACAAGGATTTCTAGTCTATCACTTGCCTTCTGCTGTAAATGCTCTGATGATAAAAAGCCTGTCCCTTCTTTTCAACACTGGCATGAAGCACAAAGGCATGAGGGGGACCAATGCACTGGTCTAGCACAGCAGAATCAACACCAAGTAGTTGAGCAACATACTTACTGAAGCTTATGTTAATGCTTCCCTAAGAAAAGACTATCTAAATAGGTGACCTTGATTAAAAGCATGTTTCACAAGAAGTAGGTTTATAAATTTTAAAAACCCAGAATTCTGTATGAAATGTCACATGCCAGCAACTTTGCTGTCATGTCATTAAATAAATTGTTATCAGAATTTAGCATAAGGAAAAAAAAACCCAACAGTTATTTACTAGATTCACTGAATGTTAGACTGAGTACTTGAAACTACTGAAGGATTTCTCTGGAATGAATAACTACAGATGCACTTAGGAGGCTGTAAACAGCTGGGATGCAACCACCTGCAGCTCCATACATGAATTCCTTGTTCTCTAGTAATTCATACCAGGAGTCCTGTAAAACCATTGTGGCACTTACTTGGGCTACGTGTCCAACTTTCCTGTATGCAGAGACAAGTGTAGGGGGCCAAATGCCACAGGGATCAACTTCCATTTCCATTTGAGTAACTTGGGAGAAGCGCTGAGAAGTTACTGCATTGCAAACTGAGGTAAATAAGGAGATGGCAGCTTTCATTTCTACATGCCCAGGAGGGTCAACCATGGGCTGACACATCAGGCACAGCATTACCAGCTAGGCAAGGGAGATAAAGGAAATAAAATCCTAAAGTTACGAATTTAAACAAGTTACGTAATCTAGTTGCAATAATTGTCATAAGCAATTACTTACCTGTTGCCAGTGGAATCCAGTTGAAACAATTGTTATGGGTAACTACTTACCTGTTGCCAATGCATTCGAATCCCCATTTAGTGTTGTTAAGCAAAGATCTTTTCATGTCCTTGTTTAGTGTTCATTCTTCTTCATTATGTCACTGTATCCTTTTTTCCATGGGTATCACTTACCACTTCTGCTGCTCCCAAAAGCCTTTTTGTCCAGGACCATATACAAATTAAGAGATATTAGGCAACATGGGAAACAAAAGACCCAAAAGACCCAAAAGACAATGGTCCACTGTAAAACCAAGGACTGAAAATAATATTCCTGGGCTGGCAAAGCCAAGGAAACAACAGGTCATCGACCAGAGCAAGTCACTGTACTCACAACAGCACTCAATCGACCTGACATCCCTAGACCGAGAGCCAGCAAGCAACTTCCTAGGGAGTCCCATGAGGAAGGAAGCCCCAGCTCTGCCCTAGTGACAAAGCTGCACTCATCCTTCTCCTTTGCAGTGTCCAGTGAGAGCAGCAGTGGTGTGTGTGACCCCTCAGGATCCCACCCCAGAGCTGTCTTTCAATAAAGGCCTTTTACAAAGGAGCTGATCTCTCGGCCCATTCATAGCAGGATGCAATTGTCCCACTCTGCTCTGTACCTGGGGCAGCCTCACCTCAAGTGCTGGGGGCAGTTTTGGGTGCAACAGTCTAAAAACCCATTAAGCTGTCAGAGAGTGTCCAAAGTAGGGCCACCAGGATGGCGAAGGAAAGCCTTATGAGGAGGTCACTTGGTCTGTTTAGCCTGGAGAAGAGGAGACTGAGGGGAGACCTCATTATGGTCTTCAACATCCTCACAAGAAAGCAGAGGAACAGACATTGATCTCTTCACTCTCATGACCAGTGACAGGATTCAAGGAAATTACATGAAGCTGAGTCAGGGGAGGTTTAGGTTGGATATCAGATAAAAGTTTTTCACCCAGAGGGTGAAGGGACATGGGAACAGGCACCCCAGGGAAATGGTCACAGCACCAAGCCCGTCTGAGTTCAAGTAGCTTTTGGACAATGCTCTCAGGTACAGGGTGTGACTCTTGGGGTGCAGGGCCAGGAGCTGGACTCTGTGATCCTGATGGGCCTCTTCCAACTCAGCATTTTCTATGATTCTATGATTTTTTACAGGCTCAGATTGAGCTTTTAGTCAGACATAGGGATGCCAATTGTCTCTTTTCCCACAGCAATGAGCTGCCAGAGCAGGGCAAACTGGTATAAATTGTGACATCTGTTGTTGTGCTGAACTTGACTAAGAGGTTTGGGGAGGTCTCTTATTCAAGAGTTTAATTTTAAAAGGAGTATTCATGCTATGACATTATCTATGTAATGTCTTTGCATTGATTTCTTAGTAAACATGCACAGAAATAATACTGATTTTGCAGATCAGGAGGAAGGGCTGGCTGTTGATGCAGACAATGATGTTCAAAATAGTCACAGCACTGTTTGTGAGAGGGCATACAAGGGCTCTCTGACACCAATGCCTTCTCTGCAGGATAGTGCTATCTGAGCACACTCTTGTGGATCACTATTTCAGGGCAGGATTTTAAAGTTCTGAATAATGGGAGCCAGAGACCTGAACAGAATCCCTAAATCTGTCACCATGGAATCTCTTATGAGTGAAGGTTATCTCCGGTTTAAGGCATCTGAGCCAACCTGAGATTTCAGTCCCTCTCTAGTGGCCTCTGTGTGTTGTCGAGGCTCTTTAATTAGGGATGACGATTTAAAACTCAATTGAGACGAAAACCGAACGGCCAAAAGCAGCTGTAACAGTTCAGAGCCTCTGTTAAGCATTTTGAACGTAACTTGTTGAGGACTAAACGATTGAACAGGCCTGTTTCATGCACATCCTTGCAGTGGCCTACAGTGGCCACAAAGAGGCTCCTGGCTCCCTTGGGGAGTGGGAGGTGCCAAATTCCTTCTCCTCTTGCAAGAAATTCTACAAGCTATACTCAATTGTCATGTATTTTCTTATCATCAGAAGACTTGATCTACAAACATAAAAATTATGTGCAGATTTTGACCATGCTGAAAACCTCCCCCCAAAAATAAAACGCTTAACACCAATGCATAATGTGGAATATAAGGACTTGTGGTGGATGTCTTGGCTTTTATGCAGTGAATCACGATTGTAAATATATTTACCTTAACACACATAAAATTTATTTTTTAAATTTTATTTTTATTAACTTTACTTTCACTTTAAAAGCCAGAGATCTCACTCTGGCATTTTCAAAAAAAAAATAATTAAAAAATAAAACCACTTACAATGGAAGATTGTGTTTTATTCCAGTATACTTAGATTTTTTTAAAAAGAAAATTGTCACTTCGTTAGAATTCAAGAAACAGGTTTTGCAATAAAACGTTAGGAATATTGCAATACACTCATAGGGTGGTACCACACTGGACCCCACAAAAAAAGGGAAATGTCATCTGTGATAACAGCAAAATTGAGAAACTGCACCCGTTACACACAGAGTTATCACTGGAGAAGTGACACTTCCAGGGGCTGCCCGAACAGACTAACGCTTTGCAAAAAACAAGCCTGAAACGCTCAGATAAGTAGAAATGATGTGAAGAGATAAGAAACCTTTTCAGAGGACAGAGAGAAGACAAATTGAAAATATAGCATATATATATATGCTAGAGCATGTGCGAGAGTAAGTTCCTGTAGTGCTGAGTAGATGTGCCGAGGAAAATGCAGTTCAATAGGTGGGAAAGAAAAGGCACTGAAGAGACACTTAAGCAGCAGGTTGATTGCAGTTAAAACCTGCATCCTGTAATTTTATTTGGAGATTCTATTGACCGGGGGTTGTGGAGAATCTCTTAGCTTTTTATTTTTAAATTTCCTTTCGTCTCCTGCCTCTTGTGACTCCTCTTTGTTTCCAGCTCGCTTCAGCAATCGCATGCTGTTCCTGTCCCCGGCACACAGGTGGGATCCCGGGTCCGGGGTGTCCCCGTCCCGCCCCGGCGCCGCCTCCCGTCCGCGGGAAGGGCCGGGGCGGCGGCGGCGAAAGGAGTGGGGGCGGCTTTGCAGCTGTGGAGCCGGCTTTGCAGCTGTGGAGCCGCGGAGCTGGGGCTGCGGTCCGCGTCCCCCCGAGCACACGCACCCCGGGTGCCCTGCGCCGGGCAGCCATGGGGCACCGAGCAGCGGAGGCCGCGGGCCCGCTCCCCCGGCCCCGCCCGCCCCGCCCGGGTGGAGCCGTCCCCCGCCCCGCCGCGGGAGGAGGATGAGCCGGCGGCGGTCCCGGCGGAGGCGGCTGCCCCATGGCGGAGGTAAGGGAGGCGCGGGCGGCTCCGGCCGGGCGGTCCCGGAGCCGCCTAGGCCGAGCGAGGAGGGCGCGCACCGGGGCGGTCTGGGGTGTTCGTGAGGGGCGAGCAGTGGGGACGCGGGGGAGGGCGCTTTTCTGAGCCGGGCACTGTCCCGTAAAGAAAAGAAACAAAAGGCCAGGAGGGACACACAGCCCCGGCGGTGTGCGGGGCTGGCCCGTGCCCTGCCCGTGTCCCGGGCGGCTGGAGCCAAAGCACCGAGCGGCGGGGCCGGGCTGCCGCGGAGCCTCCCCTCAGCGGAGCGGGGTCAGCCTGCAGAGCTGCCCTGGCCCCGGCACACCCCGGGTCCCAGCGCCGCTGCCAGCTAGGGCTGTAAGGCCAGGACGGACAGTTCTGCTTGGCATTTCCTCCGGCATCGCCTCTGTTTTCATCTTGTGAGCTTAAGAATATCACGCAGCTGCAGAAATGCAGCTTCTCCGAAGCGTTTCACATGGTGCACTCTTCACCCGGGCACAGGTGTGCGCCGTGGTGCGGTAACTACACTTGTCAGGAACGTTTCTTACACGTAGAGGGTCTTACTGTGCTAGGACAAACCTCCGGGCTCCTTTTATCTGCCCTCCATTATCAGCGCGGCAGTTTCAAAACTGCCGCTGAAGCAATAACCCCAGCAGCGATCGCCAGGTTCCCTATTTATTCGCGCCTCTTGCAGTCCGTGCTGCGCTTCTGTCGCCTTGTGCTCACTCAGGGCCCCGTCCTGCACTGAGCTGAAGAGCTGTGCACAGCTGTAGCTCCAAGATTAGCCAAGCCACTCAGCCGCGGGGCCGGCTTTTCCCAGTTAAATTGCTGTTGGGAATAGAGTTTCGTTGTCTCCTGCGTAGTTTATGATCTGGGACTTTTGTGGTGCGCTTTGTGGATACAGAAGGTACAGGAATGCCAAGACGGTGGGCTTGTGACTCTGATGTTCAGTACATTTTGAAATACCAAGCTGAGCTATCAACATTTTTCAAGTTGGTTTTGAACAATTGTGAATAGCTGGTTCTTTTTGTGAATTAGTGGACCAGCATCAACTGTTAATTGTATAATTTGTCAAGCATGGTAGATTTTACTTTTCTATTTAAATTTTCTGTTATTTTTTTTTCTTTTTCCCTATTTCCCCATTTGTTAACTTAGTTATTTTTGTAAAGTAGTTGCAAAACTAATTTCAACACCCTGACTCTAAGGGATGACTCTTTTATGTGGAGAGAAGATGATTCCTTTCTTTGCTAAATGTAAGCTTGGGCCTCTCTGTAGCACAATGTTTTTAAGTGAAATAATGATTGTAGCAAGATAAGGCATTGTTCAGTTCTTGAAATAAAGTGTAGAGTGACATCTATCTGGAAACCCTCATATCTCTTCCACTCGACATCTTTTGAAGCAGGGAATGTCCAAAACATGAAACAGATCAAAACGTAGATCTCTGTTTTTAAGGTGGTCTTTGGTAGCTTTGACTGAGTCTACTTATGCTGTCAAAATGTTATTGTAATAGTATAATGGATTCCAGAGTGGTTCAGCTGATTTATAACCTTCAATTTGCCTTTTATAAAAATAGATTTGAGCTATTTTTAGCATTTATTTTCTCAACACTAGATCAGGACAAGAAGTCTATGTAAACAGATGGAAGTATTTGGTTTTTTTTCTCTGGTACTGAGTGGCATCATGAAAAGTTTGCAGCAGGATTTAGCCATTCCTGGATTGATTTTATTAATTGGACTCCAGTCCCGGTTGAGAACATTGCTGGCAACACAGTGCAAGCTGTTGATCCTTGTCCATTAAGATTTGGTACTTAAAACTACTCTTGAAGACAGCTGCAGCTGAAAATTAATTCAGTGGCCAAAGCATGCTGTTGGAGCATGCTAAACTGCAGGGGTTTGCCTGTTTTTCTGCTCTGTGCTGAGATGAGGCTCTAGAACAGCCTGAGAACTTTGGTTTTTACAAGGAATAAAGTGAATAGGTGGGTTCCTACACTCAGCTTGCTGCCCACCAGTCTGGGATCAGCCCTAACCTTTGTATTCACTATATTCCCAGCAAACTATTTCATTCTGATTGCTTTTGTAATCAAACATAGGCTTGCTGATGAAATGTAAGCCCCACAATATTTTATTGCCTTAGTAATAAAAATAGCAAAATTTATTTCCTCTGAAATACACCCTTTAATGGAGAAAATAATCATACTATCTCAGTGTCTTGCTACACATTTTCTTAGATGGATGTGTGTAACAAGAACAAGGTTTGTACCACTGCAGAGACTACATTAGAAAAGGTTTTGTGTTCCAAGTTCTGCACTGTCTGTACTGCCTGTGCTGTATCCCCTACAGCAGGCCAGAGCAGGTGTTGGTAGATGCGTCCTAAGGCTTAGAGTATTAGTTTAATACCTCTGCACTGCTCTCATCTGGGTCAGCTACAGAATCAAAGCTTATAGGTTTTGTTCTCAGGGATGTTTAAGATTGAGACTAAGCTCCCTGAGAACCATGAGTTTAGAGGAAAATAAGCAAAAAAGAAATAAACATTTACTTTGGATAACTATTTGAAAAACATGCATTAGTTCATGCAAGGAAATGGATTGATTTCTGTAGTAGTGAAAGGTGGTAATTCAGGCCCTACCTCTTTGCAGAACACCTGAGACCAAGAATTCAGGCTCCAGTGGGCATGTTTGCTAGGGAAGTAGATAAAAAGCCTGAGACAAGTCTTTTCTTTGGGGTGATTATTTCTCATGCTAGTTATTTTTTTGCCCAGATCCAACAGTGTTTGTACTGCACCTAGTCTTTCTCTTCCCAGTTTGCTGGAAAAAGAAATTGCAGTCCTGGTTGATTTTGTTTGCATTTTTTAAAGAAAGGGTTTATAGTGGGAACACCACTTGCTCCTTAATATTCAGCACCTGTTTGAATGCTGACATCCCCTGTTGAAAACAGGGTGCCTAACTTTTTTTGTCCTACTCAAACCTACTCACACAAGTAAGTCACATTGAATGGGCCACTTGTGAGTAGGCCACATATGAATTACTCATACAGTTAAAGTTGGGCATATCTGTTTATTTTTCCCCAATGTGCTTGAAAAGTATTGTTAGATTGCTCAAGGAAATAACTTATTTTAAGGAAAACTAAAACTGAAATATAGAGGCACTGGCTGTGTGCATTTTGAAGTTTTAAGTTCAGAAAGACCCCCCCCCCCCCCAAAAAAAAAGGGGAAGCAGGGGGAAAGACGAGTAGCTGACTCTGAGCATAGGTCTTACATTGGTGGGGAAAGAGAAGCCATTCTACAGGCACATAACTTGGGTTGCATTCCATGCCCCACTCTGCCAGCTGCATTTTCCTTAGGCTTCTCAATGTAACACTGCCTCAGCAACCCTTCTGGAAGCTCTTACACCAAGCCCTAAGTCCATATGAAAAATGAATGAGACACATTTTCCAAAGCACCTTAAAACCTGTGTGTGGGGAAATGGGAGGCCTCAGTGCTGCAAGATGTGGCATCATCCTGTGTGTGGTAATAGTATTCCCAAATAGAGAAAGTCTTGAGAAGCTTGTCACACAGCAGTGTCTTAGCTGAAGGTCTTGCAAGGGTTCAGGACTGCGCTACTTGATTCACTGATTTATTTTTTTTTTCCTTTCTTTTTTGTATATGAATATTTTACGTGTGCAAGTATGTGTTTATGTATGTATGTAGACATTTGAAGAAAGGGAATTTAAAAACTCAATGGTTGCTTTATCTTTTATGGAATATACATGGGAAAATATTCAGATTAGCAAGAATGGACTGTGTAGCTCTTCAGCTTCTTTTCTGTGTTAGTCTTACATTACATTACAATTAAAATATTTGTTCCAAATCATGTGAACTCCAGGCACATGCCAGCAGAAGAGGCAGTGCCTGGATGAGAGCAGGAGTTGCTGTGTTGGGTCTTTGCACTCCACGTAAAGCAAGCTCCAGCTCAGGATGGGACAGATAAAAAGGAAGGTTCTGCCCCCATAGAAGTCAAATAGGTTTGTTATATCTGAATGTATTGCATTCTTTCAACAGATCTTTGAGGCCCTTCCCAAGAGCTGAATTCCTGCACTTGATTAAACAACACCTGCTCTAATTAATAATTAACAGCATAACATTGCTGTTGTTTATGAATTATAGAATTTAAGGAAGAAGGTGCACAGTGAATAATTTGTATTGTTTGTACTGTTATCTCTATGTTACTTTTTAGAAAGGGCAGTTTGAGGTTATGTAAAACCTCATACAAGCACACTTTGAACGTCATCAGAGGCAGAGTTTTATGGTATTAAAGCACTGGAAGGGGGAAATCCATCCTAGATTTTTAACACCATTTGAAATATTTATATTGAGTGACAATAATTTGAGTTATGGATTTTTTTTCTTGGTGAGTATCAAAGTTTGGTAAAGTGAAAGTTAAGAAGGAACCAGATAGGCTTTTCTCTGAAAGTTTTTCTCCGAAGGCTTTTCTCTAAACCATTTGAAAACTTCCCACTGAAGCTGTGTGCGTAACTTACAGAACATATTTCAAATTATTATTTTCTTTTTTTTTTTTTTTTTAATTCATTGAGCAGTATTGCTGTGGAGAGACAGACAACTGGAAACAGATAAATGGATTGGGTCCCTGCTTGTGAATGGCCCTTACCTTTTAGCCAGAACTCGCCTTAAGGAGGCAGGGGAAGGACTTCATGGTGTTTCAAAAAGAGGTAGCTTAGAAGAAGAACCTCAAACTTAGTCTTGCAAGGGTTTGAAAAAGCCTAGTCAAGGGAGTGTTCAGGAAGGGTGTTAGAGGAAGTTGGAGCTGTGGTGCAGGGCTGACTTAGACCAGTGTTTTCCTGCTCTCTGGAGAGTGGCCAAGGTATTCCCAGTGCAGGGGGTGCATGAAAAAGTGCATGTGAAAGTAGATGAGAGGAATATCAGGCATAAAGAAGGAAGAATTAGAGTGTGGTAAATGTGGAAAATAGAAGGGGAATTACAGGTGAGGGTCAGAGGGAAGGTGAAGATACTTAAATCCCTGAGGAGCTTCTGAAGTGTCAGGCTGTGACTTTTAACAGTGCTCCCTATTCAGAGCTGAGAGTTGGCAGGCATTTGGTGTTGCAAAGAGGCTGGTAGCTTGGAAAAGCTGGGAGCTGGATGAGTTGGACACCTGAGAAAGTATGTTTGCCTGGGAGGACTCAAAAGGAAGACATCTGTAAGTGAATTGTGGACAGTTTTATATGAAATGGTGGTCCCTGAGTGTCTTTATTCAGTACTGACTACATCATGTACCAGTGAGGGTATGCAACCACTCTATGGCAAAGGTAGAGCAGAAAGGGAGGGAGGTGTCTGACAGAACTCTGATGTCAAGTAGTTCACTGACCACAAAAGAAAGCATCTTAGGGAACCAGAGGCACATAAAGAGGTTTTGGGTTTGGTTTGGGTTTTTTTACTGTGCTTAGTCTGAAAGAGTGGCTGAAATAATTTAATTACCCTCATCACATTTACTCTCAGGGATATTGCATACTTTACTGATACCGAAGTTGGGCAGAAAACAAGCTTTCAAACGCAATTTGAAGTATTAGAAAGCAGGCATTCTTTATTCTCAGTGCACTGAACACACGGGAGGATATCTCTTCTAATCAGATGTACTGTGAAACTTTACAACAAGGTATTTATTCCATCAAGACCATACATATTCACTAAAGTGTACTTCCTAGCTGATACATAAACATCACTTTTCCTAGAACTAGTTTGCATGCATGTGCCTCTTACTGGAAGTCCTTTTATGGTCCTACAGGGTTGTCTGAAGAGCTCTCTGGTGATGATACTCACTGAGTGCCCCCAGTGTGACAGATGACCTTACTTTGAGTTTGCCTTTGGGCATGCGCTGTTGCTTCCTGTTACATGGATTTGCCACAAAAGCCACTATATTCCTCATTATCTTTTTATGCACTGTTACAGCTACATCCTGTGCGTCTACTTTTGTATTCTTTTATCTACTTTGCTAGTTAGTCTTTAAGCTCTATTTAGCAGCATCGAGGGGAACTGAAAATTTCAATTCTCTATGTTGTCTGTCATTACAATGAAATCAGTTTCTGGTGAAAAACATCTGCACAGGACCAAAAGGTTGGAGTGTGCACCTGTTTGGTGTACATGTTAGAAGTGGTTTTAAAAGCTAGTTTTGAAGAGGATATTGAGCTGTTTTCAGCATGAAAACTGATGTTTTAATTGAACTCAATGACAACACTGTTAGTCTCTGTGTCTTCAATGTGTACCTGTCTCTGCCTCCATCTGGGGAGTAGGTTGGTGTTAAATTTGTGTTGGAACGGAGTGCACGCAGTATGTGTGTTTTGTAATAGCTGACACAGCTGGCCCATGCTGTCTAAAGCCCTGAAATGCATGTGGTTGGAGAGGTGCTATCATCTCACTGCAGCACACAGGAGGGCTCCCACAGGGAGTGTCTGGTTGCAGCCCAGATGGCATTATTAGGATTTAGAGTTAATACTAAATGTATTAAATGTCATCAGTGTTTGACAGGTGCCACATTTGGAGTCCCAACTATGAATCATTGTATTTACTCAATTGCACTGCTTAGGTAGCATGGTTTATTGTAATTTTTTAAGCCTAGCCATTTATAACATGGAAGTTACTTTGATATTTGGTGTTTCCATCCGCCATTCTACCCTCTACACATCCTAAACCTTGGCTGCATTTCAGAAAATAAAGTACTCTTCTGTTCTGGTGTTTTCAGGATATTTTAGGGCTTATTGTGAATATAGAGAAACAGCAATAAATATTGTTCTTTCTTTTTTTCTTAACAAGTAGATATCAGTTTGTAAGATGATTATCACATTTTTAAAGTACACAGGCAAAGAGCAAGATCACTAAAATTAGAGCTGAATGATATCAGATACACATCATTATATTTAATTATTAATTGTATTTAATCCTACCAAGTAGTTAAGTGAAACTACTGGTTACATTACTAGAAGCTGTTTTGCTTAACTTCTCTTGGTATTGTGCAAACCTAAAGGATCATTCCAGCACAAACCATTCTATGATTCTATTCTGGAAATGCTACTTAATTATTCAAAGTGTGGTATAGAGTGTGTGCCACATCTTTTCAGCAAATAACAAGTGGAGGGCTAGTTCTACAGAGAAGTGCAGTTAGTAATGGAGAAGGGACAAAAGATTGTAGAAAACCATCTCAAAGGTTAATGACATCAATAGAGCAACTTAAAACTTCACTGAAATAAAGAGATCATAGTATAGAGTAATTAGAAGATAGCACATGAACAGGATACATGAGTAATCAGCACCAAAAAATAATGTTCTCTTGCAAATAATTGTGGTCATGTACTTTTGCTCCAGCACTGGGATATTTGTAGTGGTAACGAGTCTGACTGCAGTGAAACAGCTTTCCAGGAGCAGGTACCTCCTGCCTCTCAGTGCTGCCTGTGCACCCAGGCAAGCCACCCTGTCTGCTGTCTTCCAGCAAGACCTTTCTGTTACTCCAGAGCTAGCTCAGGTATTTCTGTGCACCTGTAGCCCTGGGTTGTGTAGTTTTAGTCCTGTGTGCCAACAGCACACAGATCAATAGTCAAAAACAGATTGATTGTGCTTTCTGCTGCTCCTTCAGAGGGATCTTCTTCACCCATCCAATACATCACAGTAGATATTTTTGTATTTTGGTGTCATTACAGGTTCTGCTCCCTGTGCATTCTTTTAGAGACAGCAGATAAGACATGGATGTAAGGAAGCAAGGGGAGGGGATATGTGGAGGGATAGTTTGATGTACAGTAGACCCAGTTCTTGCTGAGATCAATACTCTGATTTACTTAATTGGAAACTGAAGGCTCTATTTTTAACATAGAGTAAGAAACTCTGGAAACCTGCCAGAGCAGACAGCATGCTTCCAATTAAGTGTAGGCCAGGCCACCCACAAAGCCATACTTTCTCTCTCTCCCACATTGATTCTTGGCCCTCCTTAAGTAGCAGATTGTACATAAACTACTATTTTTCATATTCCAGAGGCTGAAAAACTGAAGCCTGTAGCTGACCTGTGGTGAGCTGTACCTTAGGGAAAGGGCAGGTGCACGGTTAGAGTCCAGCCCTCCACATACAAGGCTGATGGATAATTTGGTAAATCATACTCATCTCAGACTGTGTATTTTAATGCAACTGATACTAATAAGTGGCAGAAGCAAGACGAAAATTTCAGATACTTGGGATTTTATTTTTTTTATTATTTTATGATGAGAATTTTAGTGTAACTGTCTGGCTTGGTGCTTGCACTGAAGTCTTTCCAAATGCAAATTGAAGGCTGCCCTCAATTTGTAGGTAGGGTTGCAGTTTACCATTTGGAAACAGCCTACTGTTGGAGGCATGAACTTCCACACCCTCCAGTGGTAGAAATGGAAAGGCTGCTGCAGTAGATGGGTTTGGTGGTATTGTTAAGTCTTCTACAATCAGCAAAAATTAAGTCTTTTTCTCTATACAGAGACAATCACGTGCTATCCTGATTTCTTTGGCTCTGTGGTATGACTGTAACTCAATTATTGTTTTTTCTGCTACCCTTCTTGCAAACTAAGGATGGGAAGGACAGAAACACTGAATGTGGCAGCACAGTGCTGAGTATATAGTATCTACACCTAATCCCTCTTGTCATTAGATTAATATCCAGACTCTGTAATAAAGATTTTGTCATTAGGTATACGTCCAGTCGATAGAATTAAGGTATCTTTAATGAAATGCCTTATTCAAGAACATAGTTTGGCTGTTTCTTTGGGAGACACCCCTCCTATTTTCCCCGTAGCAGTAGTCCAGCAGTCAGTCCCAAGTGATAAAACAGGCATGGAAGGAAGCATTCTGTTGTTCAGCTGTGCTGTTCAGTCATTCTTCAATTCTTCATCACTGAGGAAAACTAACAGGCTGGTGCAAAGTGTAATAAAGAGCATAAACCTTTATCAGCATAATCTAGGGGATTTTTTTGAAAAGACAAAACAGAGAAACGAAGGTGAAAAGGTTCTAGTTGATTGCTGTATGGAGGGTTTCGCTGAAATGATCCCATAGGTGAAAATTTGTGATGTGAAATATCTTATATGTGCTGTATCTATACCACCACTGTTGTGAAAACCTGTCTACAGGGCCAGGATCCTTCAGCAAGTGCTCTGGTAGTGATGAAAACAGGTTTTTTCAAAGGACGGAAAACTTACTGCAGTAATAATTGCTCTAAGCAGCCATGAGTGTATTTTAATATCATCTGCCAGAGCAAGAAATGGTGTTAGTAAAACTAATCTTCAGAGCCACACAGTGCAGCATTACGAAGCTCAGTCAGAAAAGATGACACATTCCCTTCAGTAAGAGCTACAAGGAATGGGCATGACTGCAAATGTGAGACCCTGCTTCTCTCTCTTCACCACTGCACAGAGCTCCTGCTAATGTGAATGGAACAGAGGTACTAAAGATCAGAGGGAGGTTCTGATCTCCATTCTGTGCTGAAGGCCAAGAGTCCTTCAGGCAAAATGGTTTGTGATCCTGTAGTACAGTTGGTGGCTCAGCCTGGAAACTATGGGTGCCATGACACCATCTATGGCTGAGTAGAGAAAATAGATACATTTTTTTCTTAAAAGATACATAAAAATGAAGGGAGACTCCAGATAAATTCCAAAATTTGTAGTCAGAAATATTCTCCATTTCCTTAGCAGTCAACAGTTTTATATATTGATAACACCTTAAAATTCAGTTACCTTTGTCATCTTGAGGAAATTAATACAAGACAGTTTTCAAAAATTTCTGTGAGCTTCAGGAGCATTTAGTTTCCCATCAGAAAGGAGATATCCCATCAGGTACATCAGAAATTTAGTTGTGCTCAGCATGGTTTGGGGAAGGACATTGTAGCATTTAGCAGACAGCATCATCTGCAGTCAGATTTCCACTCTAAGGAAGTTGAACTGTAAGGATTTTAAATTATCTGTAGGACACACCATGGGCTCTTTCTAAAGCTACCCCAAGCCTTTCTTTTCCCTGAATAGGTTTATACCCATGGAAATTTTAAAAGGAAAAATCAAGTTGTGACTCATGCACCTTCTGTATACAAACCCAGTTCTTGCAGCTGGTTTTTTGAGGCATCACGTGATAGATACCACATTTCTAGCTATTTCTTTCATTTGCCTCTTCTGCAGCCAGTAGAGCAATGAATTTGCTGTGTTATCCAGGAGCTGAATGCTCTGCCACAGCAGCAGCTTTCCAGGCCACTTGGCTCCAGAGGAGCTGCTTATGGTCCTTAATAGCAGTCATCTTTGACTTCTTACTCACTTTTGATGATCATGAATTTTATTAATTAGAATACTAACAGATCACATTAATTCAACAAGTGTTCGGTTGGTTCTCTGTAAAATGAAAGCCTAGCCCTGATCATGCAAGTACATAAGTATGAGAGTAACTTCATGCTTGTGATCTGCTCCAGTGGATTCATTGAAGTGTTTGCAAGTAGCTACTTAACGTGTTCTCAGTGTCTTGTATAGTAAATGCCCTCTCCTGTTTAATTACACAGAGAGAATGGTTGGTTAGGAGGTTTGTTTTGTTGTTTTTGTTGTTTTGTGTGTGTATGTCTGTTTTTAGGCAAGCAAATTAGGTTTTTTTGTATTTGGCAGTAAAAAATCATCTGGTCATTTCCAGATGCAGCTGACAGAGAAGACATAATGTATTGGAATATAATTTCTAATGAGTAGAAACTGTGTTAGGCCTCATTGAAGGAAACTCTTCAGTCTTATATCAGAGTGACAGATGAGTGCCCTGTAGACCTATTTGCTTTTACAAATGGCATTTATAAAGCTAACATTCTCTTCTAATCTTGAAAAGAAAGTACAGAAAAATTGAAAGCCAACAAAAAAAAAAGTTGAAAATAAAATTAGTTTCCATATTTTAAAATATTTAAGTAGAATGTACAAAGTTGAAAATAATATTAATTTGAGATTAATTTTACTCCAGAGTCCTAATTTTAAACTTTTTATATTTACTTTTTAATGTGTTTTGTATGAAGGAGCAATTTAAAAAGTTTTATATATTTTGATGACTATTACAATTGCAGGTTTTATGTAGTTTATGCTTTCATAACAAACCTGTAAATTGTTTCTTGAGATTTTTTAGAACTGAACACTCTAATTATGTTTGCTGCTGTTGAAAACTTGTCTTTTCTGCTCCTGCCATAGCATTTTGCTGGGAATATCTGGAACTGATGCAGTGTGGACACTTGGCTTCCTAGCTGCTATTCCACTGAGTTTCACATTTTAAAAACACAGACTCGCCCTGTAAAAGCTGAAATATCAAAGTACTTTTAAATATAAATACTTTATAAAAATAGGAATTAGCACTGATTCCTTCTTATTCTAGCAATGCTCCAGCCCTGTATAATAAACAATGAAAAAGTCTGATGATATGAATATAGATAAAATAAAACTTGAAAATTGCTTCTGAGGCCACAAAATTTGAACAATCTCATCACTGGAGATTAAAAATTCCGTCATTTGGATAAATGAAAATGGGTAATGTCTACATGGAAGTGATGGGAAACAGAGTTGCTATTACAATACAGGTAAGCAAGGGGTTTTGCTAACTGGCCATGTATAATTGTCTATTTTAATATTCCACCGCTGATTATCTATCTGGCTTGGATATGTTGTTTTGAAATGACTTCCAAAAGACATTGATAGTCCAGACTTTTCATGAATTCACATCATGGTTCTTTGTCTGGTTTAGAAAAATTTGTTTCCAGTGTCCATTTTTACTGCAGATGGGTTCAGTGCCTGGGCACCAAAACAGGAGGTGGTGGCTGCCTCCCTGAGCTGACACTGGTCTTATTCTAACCCCCAAAGTCTACACACTCAGTTCATCCACATGACCTGTTCAGTGCATTATTTTATTTGGAATTCTGTCACTGGAGGGAAAAAAGTGCATTTTAAAAAATAATTTTGATGGCGTGCTGTGTAATAGAACCATTATATTTGTGTCTTCAGGATGTTGACCTGAAAGCATGTCAGGGAGCTTTAGGTGACTGCTGTCCACCTCAAGGAGAGGATCAGTTGGAACTGCAAGAAGAAGAAGAGAAAGACATAAGTCAAGTAAGTGATGAAAAAAAGGGAAGAAGAGAAAAAATGAAGAGAAAGTGAGGGAGGATATAGAAATGACTAAGATAAATAGTAATGAAAGGTTTTGAAAGGAATAATTTTCCTTTTTTTATTTGAAGTGTTCCTTGCCAGGGCAGGAAAGGAATGCTCACTCCAGACAATGCTTTGTGAATGTTTCCCTTGTACACTATTTTGAAAATTGCCTTCTTCCCTCAATCCCCCACTATTTTTTGAGTAGTTGAGATATTCACAAGTTTACAGAAAACACTTGCAACTAATAATTTCTTAATTTAGGTTTATTTTCTCCATTATGAAGGTGTGCTTGTGGGCGAGGATGTTTTTGCCTACAAACACTAGAGACATGGATGCTAAATTAAATACTGCTCTCACCCTTTATGTAAAGCTTGATGCTCAGATGCAGAATTACATTTGGCACACTGGACTCTTCAGTTTTGTTTTCTCTAAGACTTACAATGAAAAGGGCACTCAGTTTTCTTGAGACCTTGTGCAAGTTGAGAACATCTGATCCAGGTGTCTTGCCAGCCTGTTTGCCACTCCCCTGAGAATTTGGTTTTGAAAAAATACCTGATTTTTCTGCACTGGTGGAGAGGTACAGCTTCAGAGGAAGGCCCAGTTCTGCTGTTGCAGGCGTAGTAAGGCTGCTCAGGCCCTGGAGCTGTTCTGCTCTTGCTAACGTGTCATCTTCCATCAGTATGAAGACTTGATGGTGGTCAGCAGCAGTATTGCACTGTGCTCGGTGTCTCTCAGACTTTGATTTTTACCTCCTTTTACATAAAATAACTGTGCTTTACACCGTGTTTCTCTTTCTTTTGTCACAGAGCAACAGCAACCATGTAGATTCCCTTCTCTCCTTAGAGGGCTATTTACAGCTTCTGTCATCACAGGTGGAAAACATGCTAGAGGTAAATGAAAAAATACAGGAATCTGTATTTATAAAACAGAAAATCTATTGCAGATAGATTGGAATACAGTCAGTAGTTACTCTGTTTTATCAAATAACCACATCTTACCACACCCACTCTGGCAATATATTAGCAAATCAATGTAGTAGAACTTACCTGAAACTGCTAAAGATGCTACTATCCACCATTTACAGCAGCTCTCATTGGCTCTACTTTAATTTTCCCCAGAAACTTGTCTGGTGTAAAAGCTGCGTCTTTACTGGATGGAGCCACTGGACAACTCAATTAGTTCAACTAATAGTTGTTTTTCTGAAACTTAATACCAGTTTGTATTTATGCAACAGCTCTTGGTGTGTTTCTGTAGAACAACCCTGATTTATTAAACAGGAGCAGCTGTTGGGCATTTGTGGTGAAAGATTACATTTGTCATAAATATTGGGTCAAGTGCTTGCAGGGTTACTACTCTCAAGAACAACAGACCATTTTCACTGCAAATCAGATCAGTCAGCAGTAGCAGTAAACCCATTTTGTGGTTTGGGTTTTTTGGGTTTTTTTTTAAATCTTGTGGCCCTCTGATACTGTATTTTACTTTCTGTGTGCCCGTGTTCACAAAAAATGCTTGTTATCATAATTGAAGTCTCCCTCTGCTCCCACTGCTCGTAGCTTCAACCACTGACCATGAAGCTACTCCCTACATTCCTTTTTTGCAATACTAAAGGGCATCTTACATACTCTTCCCATCATAGGATCCTTTTCTGGGGCCATTAGCATTTTTCATATAACTTCATGCTTATCTGGTTTTTGTAATCTGTAGCTTAGATAGTACCTTCTAGCCCATAAATCAGCCTTCTGTTCTGGAAATGGATTGCACACTAAAAAGGTGTAGAAATTCATCAGTTTAGTTTTCTCTGTTCTCAAAATTTGAAAGGAATTTGGCTGTAGGTTTTATGCAGCTATTACAATACACAGTAACATATTGTATATTTTATTTAACATTATTTATGCACTGCCATCTTAGGACAATCTAGCTGTTAAATATGGATTGATTGTTTCTGCCAAGTATCAAGTCTTTACAGTGAGTGGGATATTTTGATAGCTGACTTACTAAGAATTGTTCTTTTCGAGGGATTAGTTGAAAATGGCATCTCTATCTCACAGACTGCAGGTGCTCTAATACAGGGTAACTCCATAGCAGAAATAAGGCAAGACCTTCTGTTACCCAAGCTCCCAGTAAGCATAACAGAGAACTGATGTTCTGTTCCTTATGGTACATCATTCCTTCCCTGTGGAAAGTGCTTTTTACATAGTCTGTTCACTGAATGGCAGTCAGGAAGTCCTTTCCTGAAACTCAGTAAAGGACACTCAACTGTGGAGGAATCCTATGCATTTCCTACTTGATAAATTTACATTTTCAAGTACTTTGTATCCATCTATTTTATGACTGCTCTGCTTGTCAGCAAGCACTCAACATAATCTTGGACTGTGGCTTTGTGCTTCTAAGACCCAGCAACTTTAACTCAGGTCCACAAAAGGTGGGCCTTAGTGCTACCTACAGCATTACCAGTCCAGTTTATTGTTTGAACATCAGGGCCAAGGCATCATATATCAGCTTGGGTTTTGTAAAAAACCGAGTAGTAATTTAAAGTCAAGACATCCACAAAAGGTATGACTTGGTGGGGGAGGTGTTACTTCCAAACTGATCAGTGAAATATTTCAGTTGAGTTTTGGATGCAATAGACCCTTGTTAAATGGAACTAAACCAAATGTGGTACATCACAGCCCTGGAAACTTCATAAACTGTGAAATGAATAGTAAGACTGCAACAGCACAGTCTTAATGTTCCTGTCTTCCACTCCTCTTTTCTTCACTGTCCCTACTGGTTAACTTCTGCAGATGAGCTACTTGTCTTCTTTAAAAGTTCATTTTCCAACACTTTAGCACCTTGAACCACTTCACCTTTGAATCATTGTCTTGGTTTGAAAAGACAGGTGTCTGCTGAGGAAGGCAGGAGCCTCCCTTGAAATGGAAAATGTAAACCACTTCCCTCTGAATTATTATAATTTTGAAATTAAGGGGCTCTCGGGCAAAGATATGGGAGTAGGAATAACAGTTCTTTACTTATTTGTATAAATAAAAAAAACTACAACTGAATAGGAAAATGAAAATGCAGTAGTACAAAAACCACTGACAGAGTCAGAATACAGCCTGACACCCTGATGGTCAGGGTGTTGCTAGCAGTCCAGTTAAGTGGTGGCTGCAGTCACTGTTGAAGCAGTGATCCTGTGGAAGGCTGTAGTTTTCCTCTGAAGGTCCAGTGGTGATGTCTGTAGAATGGTCTGGTCTTCCTTTGGGAATCCAGTGGAAAAAGGCTGACTGTGGTGTTCCAAATCTCAGACTATATCCAGGTAGGAATGCTGGGTGGAGCATCTCCCAGTGGGCTGATGTAATTTTATCAGCCATGCAGTGAGACTCAATGGCCCATTAACAGAAGTTTTCCCCTTGGAGGGAGGGTGGGTTGTGGAAGAGATAAAGAACACTGCCCCACCTGTTTTTAACAGATGGTTAAAACCTTTACTTTTGCTTACAGTGCAACCTAAGAGAATCATCAATACCACTACCAGGAAAGGGTCATTACCACTCCTCCTAGAAGGACTTTTTTCTTAAACCAGATCAGACATAACACATGTAGGCCATAGTTTGTAGGCTTGGCAATAGTCATGTTTTTACTTCTCAATCCTCATCAGTCCCACACTGACCTTTGCAAGTCCTTCTCCCATTCCTTCAGTCAGTTCTGTACCCTTCCTGCTTCCTTTTGCCATGTGCCAATACAGATTATGCTTTGTACAGATGGGAAACAGCATTACAAATAGCTAGAAGAAGAGCTTGATGTACAAAAATTTGGCTTTAATAGAATCAAGTAGTGGAATATTGACAAACAAATTGATTGTGACTGTGTAGGCAAGGCATGTAGAAGCATTCATTTTATGAAAATCCCATTTCCCTCTCCCCCTTTCATCTTTTAGGTGAACTTACTGGAAGATATACAAGTTGCTACTTCTAGTAAAGACCACAACCCATCATCCTCAGACCACAATATAAATTTGACCCAGACACTTCAGAACAGTTTTGGTCCTCCTGATGCCATGCTACTAGGAACAGACTACCCCACTCAATTAAATTCAAAACCAAGACACTTACAAAGGCAAGAGTTCTTTCCTCAATCAAGCTCTGGTATCACAAATCCAGAATCACTGTTTCATGGGTCAAATATGACAGGGCTGTTTTCAGCTGCTGACATTAGAAATCTAACAGCCCATGATGATAGTTTTGATGAAATTAAGCTCATGTCTTTGGCTTTGGAGGAAGGCTTTAGTCCTATAGAAGTTTCTCAGATGTTTGAAGAGCCTGGCTCAGATTTCGGACCATCTTTGAATTCAAATCACTGCACCACCTCTTATTCAATCTGCTGTGAAGATTCTGTTGGGTACAGCAGTGGTGTTAAATCTGCTCCTTCACATGGCTTAGGAGCTGTTGGTGGCCACTGCCAAGAAAACATTAAGCACAGCCACATGGAATATCCGGGTGATACAGAGTGCTCTGCAGAAGCCACACTTCAGCAGTTTCTTCAAAATCACACATACAATCAGCTGCCAAGTCAAATAGCATCCACTCCACAGCATCATCAACAGATGTGGATGAAGAAATCAAACGAAGTGAAAGATAGGTGCCACAATTCTACTGCTACAAACCTGAGCAGAGATGAATGTCGTGCAAAAGCTCTGAGAATACCATTTTCAGTTGATGAAATTGCGAGCATGTCTGTTGACTCTTTCAACGCCATGCTAGCAAAGAACCAGCTAACAGAAACTCAGGTATCACTTCTGCGTGACATCAGACGAAGAGGAAAAAACAAAGTAGCTGCGCAAAAATGTCGTAAACGCAAACTGAATGCAATTCTTAACTTGGAAGAAGATGTGTGTAACCTCCAAACACAAAAGGAGACCCTTAAAAAGGAGCACTCCCAGTGTAGCAAATCTATCAACCAGATAAAGCAAAAATTAAACTACTTGTACCATGAAATTTTCAGCAAACTGAGGGATGACCAGGGTAGACCTGTTAACCCGTGCCAATATGTCATTCATTGCAGTAGCAGTGGTAGTGTTTTCATAATGCCCAAGCACTTGGCCAAATCTGAACAGAAACAAGAGAACAGAAAAGAGCAGAAACAAAAGTAAAATGAGTGGAGATCACCTAAATCACCTTTATTTCACCTGAAAGGATGATAAGAATACTTGAGTGAAGACTAAAGGTCAGTGATTACAGCAGTTCAAACAGCAACAACTACACTTGAGGAAGTTACACTGTGTTGAAAGGCCTGGCAAACCCAACCAGCTGTGATCTATTAGAAGATCCATGAGCTGAGGCCTCTAGATGAGGATATCTGTTTAGTTTTAGTTAGAATTAAAGGAACTACACCATCAGTGTAGTGTAACTTTACAGACCTGTGTTAAAACTAGGAATTTAGTTACTGGTAATGGGGGCAGAGGGGAAGAACATTAGTGAGGGATAAAACTCAACTTTAGATTGTTACACATGCAAGAAAATGTTTTAGTCTGAATACTCGATTCTTTATACAGAAAATGACCTTACTTTATTCTCTAGCACTGAAAGAAAAAATACAGTTCTAGTGCATCTTCAACTTAAATTCACTGTGGGTTTCCATAGGCTACAGAGATAACTGCATGCTTTACATTTATTCAGAACAGCCCTGCTTTTCCTAGTTTTCCTGTGAGGAGAGCAGCCCAGGGGGCTACTGCATTTTTCCTCACTACTTTCATCATCGTAACGCCAAGCAAAGATCATCTGCCACTTAATTTTACAACTCATACACTCAGTCTGCAAACAGATGCTGAAAAAGTGTCTGATTCAATCCTGTCTTACCTTCATCCTCTGCAACTGAATCATTCTCAACTTTCTTCCACAAAAATGCCCAATGGTGGAGTTCCTGTTCAGTTTCCTAGTGACTGTGATACTTACTTGTGTACCTTCTCTCTTCCTTCCATTTTGACACATTCCTAAAGAAGTACTTGAGGTTTTTCTCCGTGGCTTTTTTAACTAGTATTTTTTAAGTGTCTTGAATGTCCCAGATTTAATTTTTTATAATATACATTTTACCTAGTCTTTAAATTAAATTGAACCAAATTACTATTTATCTATACTTGTAATTATGAGATTACACTTTGATAATGCTCCAAATGAAGAGATTTTTGGTTTGACATTTATCTGTGCTACTTAAAAGAGGTTTTATTCACTCATGTACTTTCAACATCCTATCCTTTACTGTTTTACAGCCTGAAAAAGGTCTGCAAAAGAGATGGCCTAAAAGGCCTATAATGAATGATAAGGAAGGAGTGTTGAGGTGTATTATGATGAAAATAACTACTAATATTAGTGCCTAGATAACAACAAATACTTTTTGTTCACATAATAAGTTCTCATTAGTCGTGGTATGATGACAATGGAGCAAATTTACATTCAGGTATCTTCAAAATCACTTGTACCAAACATGTGAAAACTACACATACGAGGTTAAATGCCAAGTAATACCTACTGAAGAAACAAACTGCCACTAGCACGGAAGTCACATTGGCTGCTTGCACTAGTCTGTAGAAATTGATGATTAAGTGGCATTTTCTAAAAAGGGAGTCCTAAGGTAGTGACAAGTGCACTGAACTATCAATAATGAAATCAGCCTATCTGAACAATTTTCTCAGCATTTTCTATTAAAAGATTTCTTCAAATAAATGTGTGTGTGTGTTCTTTACTGGTTTCACCACAGCCTCAAATTGCTAAGTACAAATTCATAGCAGAAAGTCTCACGACTTAGGCCATGCAGTTTCTTGTTGGTTAAGCACAAGACACAGGTGTCCCAGTTGGTATTCACATGGAATTTGTCTACCGGCTATGCCACAAACTTCAATCAAAACATGCAATAGGTGCCAGATACTACATATGATGAACTGTGAACTTTATTTCTCTTTGTAGGGGGAAAAAAGTACATATTCAAAACAGCGTGATCATAATAGATTAAATGACATCATAAACATTTTAAAATCCATGCACTTACCCTCTGCAGGATGAGGTCTTTAAACCTACTTCACTGCCCATGTGCCTAAATTCTGCTACCTACTAGATGAGGCTCGTAACTGAGAAATCCAGAAAGCCAAGTATTTCTGTTTTAGAGCCTCTCATGGGGACAAGAGAAAAAAAAAAGCCTGAACTTTTTGGTGCCCACTCCTTCACTAGCAATGGCAGGTGAACTCTGTGGATTTTTATAAGGCTAGCTGTTAATGGAGTATTGTACATACCCAGCTGGGAAACAGCTACATGGTTAAATTTTGGCCCATGCCAAAAATAAAGCATACTGTAACCCTTTCAGAACACAATCTCAATGGCAAGCCTCTTACTCCAGCTGATCCATTGAAGACATCAGCCCCAACCCCATTCCATTACCTGTCAATTTGCAGATTGTAAAGGATTATGAACTGCCCTCAGCTGGTTCAACTGTTGTTATTGCCCAGTAACTGTATGTCTTTAACAAGTTGATGAACCTCAGTTCCTCAGAACCCAACAAGCAACTCTACCTCTACAAAAACTCTGGAGCTGAAATTCTAGTTGTGGATGGACTGCAACAATTTTGATGACACAATGAGTGTTATGTATGGATGTGTATTTTTTCGAACCATCAGCTACCTGCCCACAGGACAAAACCATAGGTAGAATTCAGACCAATGTCCCATTTTTTAATTTGAGTAGACACATTTCATCTAAAAGCCACTGAAGTGTCTTTTTCTGCAGCTGGCACATGTTTAAATAAAAATACCACAACACGCACCCAAAAAAAAATCCACACCAAACAAAAATCCCCAAACATTGCCTGGTCTTGGCTGTGCTTTACAGTTTGATGTCCTCAAATGATGTGTGGTTAGGACAGACAGCCTGAAGCTTCTGATACACTTTATGTACTGGCCTTAGACCGTATCTGCAACCTCTATATCAAAATAGACACTCTGTTTTTGAACTTTTCACGTAAACAGGACTGGTCAAAGAAAGTTGCTACTGAAAGGGTTGTAAAATGTGGATAACACCCGACTGCTGAAGTCTGTCTTGGCTTTATTATTGACATCCAAAATTTTCACTAAATCAAAATCCCAAGTGTACAAATCAGGAGCTTTAGTGCATGAAACCATGTGGTATCCTGCTCTGGAGCCATATGTGACAAAGCCACTACAGCTGTATCTTACCATAATACTACTCTGAAACACAGGTCTGATGTTAGGCTGAAAACACTTTTTAATTATATATTATTATTTAATTATATTTTAATTATATCTAGGAAACCACTAAGCTGATGATTATCAACAGCTGTTGACATCAAAAGACAAATACAGAAGAGGGAGAACTCATTAAAATACTGTTCCATGGCAAAGCTTTTCAGTAGTCTGTAACACTTCAGTGGTAAACTACATTTCTGTATTGTTAATAAGAGCTTATCTGCAAGAAATTAGGGAAGGTCAGATTAAATAAAAGTAAAAACTGGGTGGCGTGCCCGTGACTGTGTACACATACTGTATTCCCATTACTGATCACAGCAAGATGTACTACCTGCTGGCCAAGACTCACACCTGTTCTGAAGAAACATGCACCAGCAGAGTAACAAATGCAAGCCAAGTACTCCATCAAACTGCAACCCCCATTGCACTTTTTCTGACGTGTAAGGCTGGACAGTCCTATAAAGGCATCCTGCAAGCAAGCACACCCAGAACAGACAGCATTCTGCTAAAGCATTACATGCATTTGGAGAATGACCAATACAGTAAAGTACAGCTTTAAATTAACGTTTTGGGTTTTAGGTTTTATTCAATAGTTCTGGCTCTTTACAACGCCAAACTTTACAAGCTAAGGATGTTCCTGCTCAAGAGCTTACAATCTAGTTTTAGACGGGGAACCAGAAAAAACTTTAATGAGGAAAGGACAAAGCACTTCATGAGTATCAACCTGTCAATCTTTGTCCCAAAACACACACACACATTAGTTCTTTCTCTAAGAATAAGTACAGCTCTAACGATCTTGAGGAGAGGTGGCAGAGACCTATAAATGAGGCAACAGGACACTCAACAGCAGGGTGTAGTGAAAAACTTTTATTATGTAAACCAAATAGAGATGGCAGATGTAACCATGTGAAGTCTTACTACTGTAGTGTACCTCATGAAGTACTGCAACTTGACACCTGCGGCACATCTACTAGAACTCTGATGTCCATCAGCCACCCATTTTCATTCAGTGCCCCAAAATGAACCAAGCAAGGGGGAGAGTGCTGGTAACAGCAATTTTCTAGGACTTTCTCCCAGTCACCTTTTTGCACAGTGGAGCAGCATGGGAGGTCACACAAGCTAGCTTGTGAGGTGCCCAAACACTGCTGACCTAGTATATTCACAGCACTCTGTCAGGCAAGTCACACAAGTATTTATACACTGTTAATTTTACTGCTGATAGAGAAACCAGTTCTTGCTCCATTAACTGGAGTAACTCCTGACAATACTTCTGTGCAACACAAACCAACAGTAGCTGCAAAGTAAAAACATGGCCATTAAAAGGGACAGTACTTCTGGCAAAACAGATCATTACCCAGGCAAACCCTTCCATATGACACTCCTATGCATTCCTAGACACACTGAATGGTATAGTTGAAAAAACATGGCTGAAGAGGAACAGCCATCTCCCTTAGGCAGAAAAGAAGCAACAGCACTACTACAGGGTTCCACTTGCATCACACACTCTGCTTCAAAAATGAACTGAAACACTAAACCTGCAGGGAATGTACAGCCCCAATATGTTCCTACTAAATGATCCTCCACCAATGAGGTCCAGCTGCCAAAACAAACTCTGTTGATAACGGTTTGAAAATTCAGATCCATTTCTGGGGCTTGGGTTTTCTTTCCCAGAAGTGGTATAATTTCATCACCAAGAGATCATGTACATTCATCATCATACTTAAAGAATACAGTCTTTCCTACACATCACAAAGTTCAAGTCCTGTTCGTTTCACAGTGTAACGGCAATTGTTCACATTTTCTTGAATGTTTTTTAGCACCTGCAGCACAATAGAAGTAAAATTCAACTTTCATTGTAAGTAACACAAAGTCTGAGTGGCCAGAACCCTACTACTGACCTTTTTTCACCATCATTTTATAAATACAAGTAATACTATTTTTGGGTGGTCTTTGGCTCACACACCAGTTATCAACAAGTTCTGTTGTTTTTCTTTTCTTCCCTCAGTTTGCTGCACAAAGTGTTCACTGGGGGAAAGCTGGACTTAGTACTGACAACCTGATCCTCAGCTGTTAGTACCTGGAAACACTGTAATGTTACACTTACTTGGAAGACAAAGTCTGTAGTGACAAAATCCTACTTGATAAAAGTAAGAATCCATTGGCTACAAATTGATGACCAGTGACTGACCACACAATAGTGCTTTTATTTGAAGTTGCTAAAAACTTCCAGTATCAGGCTGACTCGGAACTGTGACTTCCCTCACCACATTCATTGGTGAACATTGTTGACTGTCACATGCCTAATTTTTAAGACCACACCAAGAGAAAAGTTGTGGAAGTTCAACAGTAGGACATCAGAAAACTTAAAATACACCAGGTTTTCAAACCTCAACTTTAAATATCCAGTAACTTCACTCTTGTGCAGTGCTGTCCCCCTGTACACTCCGTTCCCTCAGTGCCAACAGATCAAAATAAGACAGTACTCATTATGGAAACCATGCTCAATTAGAGTAGATATTAAACCTTGTTATTAAACTACTGAAATAGTATTTTAAACAGAAAAATAATTACTGCCCTTTTAAGTGGTTTTGTTAGTTCTTTAAAATGGTGTATGAATGTGGACTTGGCAACTGTAAAGAAAAAACTTTCATCAACTACATCTATGTTATAGGAAAGAAGGCAAATTCCTTATGATCTGGTCATTCTGTTGGAAAGAAGAAAGTAAAGGAGATTTGTGCATCTTCGTTTTCTACTTCCGTTGCAGCCCACCGGTCACCTATTCAAGTATTTCAAAGTTCAGCTTAAACAGAAAAAAATTGTATGTGAATCCTTAAACAGTATTATAAAGGTTAAAGACACGATGATTCTGCCAAAGCATATAAATTTCAAGTTTTGAATAAACCATGCATAAAGATAGATGTTAAAATAGTATAACCTCAAGATACACTCCCCAGCTGAAGCTTTCCCAAGCTCACACTTGGTGTTTGTTTTAGTAGTTTCATTTGGTTTGTCATTTTTTGTTTTGGTATTTTTCTTCTGCCCCCAGATGCACCTATGGGTAATAGAGTTTTGTACAGCATGTCTGTCTTCATGCTCAAAGCTCTTTAAAAATGAAAAGGATAAAGCTCTTGTCCTATTGCATCTGACAAATTGACTTAGGTCGTAGTTTTGTTAACACGCAAGTATGAGGTAATATAAAACACAGCCAAAAAAAAGCTACTTTTAAGCACTTGTGTCCAACAGCACAGATATTAGCACTTTAAATTTGCAGCACTGTTTCTCCCAAAAGAGAACAGATGCCCATGGTCAGAGAAACAAGTTCCATGAACACACGTGTCAAACTGATTCTGTTTTAAATTCACCTCAAAATGGAATGTTTCAAATCATGAAAGGGTCTAAACATAAACATTATTTAATGTTAAATACACACTAAATTTTTATTAAGCATTACACTAGAACTACTTTGGTATAAAAATACTTTATTTTAAAGCTATGAAAGTTATAAATATATGTAGTTAAACTTTCTACTCACAGAATGTTTGCTATTTTAACATTAGTGATTTGTTTCTCCTAACGAATCTGAATTTTATTCGAAAGGTTTACAAGACATTATTACTGTAATTTAAAAAACCCATCATTACAGGGAGCTGTACTAATTGTGATGTTTTATCAGTATTCATTTAACCTCTAGATTTTTAATGAAGGCAGCAAAAACAACTATTTTCTGATGATACAGAATTTCTTATTTCTTGAAGCGTTTCTGTGGTTGACCACTTCTTCATTAGTTACCTGCAGCATGGCACCTTCCTGCCAAAGAAAAAAAAAGTGTATCTGAAGATGTTTATCACATATGTCTAAACCAAATTACCAATAGGGGAACTTCAGCCATTTTTAAAAAAAAAAGTATAAGCAGTTCACTGGTGTGTCTAACACAAAAGGAACAGGACTTTTTTTAGCTGAGTCCACGTTCTTCAATGGGTAGCCTTTTACAGGCAATGAACTTTGAAATTAAGGCGTTTTTGGTTGCCTTTTTTTTTGATAGGTTTTGTTGATTTTTATTTAAAAACCAAATCTAGTAAATAAAGTATGCCACCCTTACTCTGAATAACTCATTCATTACTTGATAAATTTCCATCAATTTGAGGTGCAAATATTCAATGCAGTGAGAGTAAGGCTGACTAAATTTGGCACTAAGGTTTGTTAGCTGCAAGAACTATAAAAAATGGTGGAAACCTCAACATTCTAGCCAAATTCCAATTTACATATATACATTGTACGCTTATGAAATACCACCTGCAGTTTCATTTGAAGGTTTCACTTCCCCTCCTAAAGAACTGCTTATGCAGTTGTTAAAAGAATGGACGACACATTCCTTCACAGAGGCAGATGTATTCTGTGGTGCAATTTTTCCTTACACGTAAACAGTCTACAGTTACTTGGGAACCTTCAGGATGAAATGTGTTATATAGAATAGATTACAGCAGACAAGACACATAACAACATAGTTCATTTTCAACAGCACAGAACTACCTTCATTGCATTACCTTGCAACCACCATAATGCATAGACTCCCAAGAAAAAAGAAAATGTTGCAGGATGCAAAAATAAAGTTGTATGATTTAATTAACTTGTGACCTACCATTTAACTACCAACACCAGGGATGGAACCCTTGCAAAGCTTTACTAATGGACACTTGCAGGTCTCATTTGTTCAACTGTAGCAGTGTACAGTGGCAGCAGTCTATGCTTGTCCAGGGTTCATATCATAGCTAGATTCCAGTAGGAAAAAAATATGTTAAGTAGCTGAAATTAACAATTTTTTTTTGTAAAAAATTTAATAATACAAGAAAACAGGATTCACAAGTTTCTTTTCAATTTGTAATTGTTAACTCAAATCATTGCTATGTTAAACTACATAAAGATAATCACTATACTGAAAGAATACTGTCATACATTATTAGTTTCTTGGTTTTGAAACATTAAGAAAGGAAAAGTAAATAAGATCTTACCTAAAGAAGTTTAACTGAAGCTTAGAACTATTTTGCTCTACACCCTCAGCCTTCGTTGCCATCCTTATAAACAATCTACCGTAGTTAAAGCTTTGCAGAGATACAGCACAGCTTTTTAAGACTGGCTGAACTTTTAGTGACGTTTTCAAGAGTTCTCTTGTACTAGACCTGCGTCCCTGGAAGAGTACCTTGCTGGGGGTTTTTCCTTTCCTTGCCATTGAAGAAGCAGCATCTAAAAAATCTAAAAAGGTGTTTCTCCTTGCAGAGATACCCCTTAAGTTACCTAGATATTTTAAACCTGGTAATTTACAGACAACATACTTTTTCTCACCAGCATTAAATTTTACACGTACAACAATAGCTTTGTATTATGTGGGACCTTATACTACCCACTCCTTGCCTTATTATTTTACAGTATTAAAAAAAAATCTAAAATTACACAATATTTCCTTTAGAATTATTTTATTAAAATCATAAATGTACAACAGCTTCTTAACTCTACACACGCACTTAAATTTTTAAAAGGAAAACGTTATGTCTTATTACACCATGATCCTGGCTAAAAGCTTTTCAAAACTTTGAGAAAAATCTTAAAAAAGGTTTCACATGTCACCTGAAACTTACAAATTTAACATTATCAAAGGAATGCTTCTACACTTACAAAGACCACTAGAAAGAAACAACAATTAAAAAGCTAAGAAACTGTCTCAAAGGCATTTTTACAATCCTTCCTCCACAGTAAGGTAATGTTATTAAATAATCCAAATCCATTCACAAAATGGCTCTCTGCATCTGCTCTGGTGTCTTCTGCCATACCACTGCATATTTATGCATGACTGAGATAAGTGTTTCCTTAACATTGTTATTTCGATAACCTGAAGCTGTTCTGTTACCTCTGGGCTCTCATCCTCTCCTATTTATACAGTGAAGCCTGTTTCAACAGAAGTAAAGAGTAAAAAAATAGGTTATGAAATTATTCATCTAACCATTTTTTAAAGGAAAGATAATATCCTAAAAAGCTTTTAACTCCTGCAGCTACTCTCAAGAATCACTGCAATTATAACACTTAAAATCATACTTACCCATGGCATGCTTGAGGAAACTCAGTAACGGCTCCTCCCTCCATATCCACCACTTCCTCCACTGCCCCCTGGACCATAGTTTCCTGCAGTTGCAGAACAAGAAACAGAATGGTCCCATCACTACATTTTTCAATCTAGGAGTTTCTGACTGAAACAATCAATCAAAGCGACTGAATGAACAGTAACATCTGCTTTACTTCCAATGACAGCATATACAACAAAGACTTCTACCATTTCACTGTCTTCCTCTAAAGAACCTCCAAGGACTGCCACAGGAAGAAACTACATGATGAAATCTTAGAAGATTCAACAGTGCCACATGTAATTTGATGCACTGTGCTGTCTTAAGCCTGTGAGGGCTGAATTTGCTTGCAGCTAAACCACAGAAGAAAGGGCTTCATGTTTCTGTTTCCATTCCACAAACCTAGCATTTCACATTAAGTAACATTTAGACAACAAAAAGCAGGAGTGTCAGAAAAAAAGACACAGGAGGAGGGTAGAAAGAAATCACAGCAAACATGCTGGAAATTAAGTAACTAGACTCTCCACAAATAATGTGAGCTGACAGCAAACAACATGAAATAGCATCCTTTAACTCAAAACTGAAACACTATGGGAAAAGTTAGTACATTTTATCGGTTTCAAAATAGTAATTTTCCCTGAGACAAGCTTTACAATCTCAAAATGAGACACTGAACCCAACTTGCAGAAAGAACACAGACACTGCAGTCCATCTATTGCAGAAGTTACCAAATTTCTACATATCCATCTTGGAATCATAGAGACTGACCTGGGTTGGAAAGGACCTTTCAAGGTCATCTCATTCCAACCCCTCTGCCATGGGCAGGGTTATCTGTCACTAGACCAGGATACTCTTAAGCCCCATCTAACCCCATCATGAACACTACCAGCAATGGGGCACTCACATCACCTCTGAGCAACCTGTTCCACTGCCTCATCACCCTCACAGTCATTTTTTTCCTAATACCTAATCTCAGCCTATCTATTTTTTTAGTTCTAAACAGTTACCACCCCTACATCTTATCTTCTATTTCCCCTGAAGTCCTAGAAGTCCACCCACTCCAGCTGCAAGGAAACATACACAACATGAACAATACCTCCACCATATGGTCCCCCCATGTTCCGGCTGCCACCAAAATTTCCACTCTTCATCGGACCATAATTTGAAGGTTGTTGGTTGTAGTTGCCAAAATCATTATAGTTTCCACTTCCGTAATTGCCTGCATTATCAACACGAAAGTGTAGAAATACCTAGGTGAACTAAAATGGATACAACACTCCCAGGACACCCCATTATAAAAATTCTACATTAAGTAAAAAAATCACACATATATTCCAGCAGTGTGTGCACCAAACAATGTTTTCATTCTATTTCGTACTACTTGAAAAACAACAGCTTCCTTACACAACACTTACAAACATCCCTCCCTCCCCCCAACCTCAAATGACTAGCAGTGATTTGTAACTGAAATGCTTGAATGTTTTAAGCCTAAATGTTACCTCCTCCATAGTTGTCATAACCACCTCCATAGCCTCCACCCTGGTTGCCATATCCAGGTCCTCCTCCACCATAGCCTCCTCTTCCTCCACCATAACCAGGACTGCCACCGAAGTTGCCACCTGTGAGAATATAATCCTTTTAAATTAACTTTTCAACATGGAATGCTTTCAATTTATACACGAAGGGTATTTCTGTTTAGAAGAACAAAGAGAAAGAATAGTAGTTTTGTAAAGAAATTTCTATGAGCAGTATTTTTTTAAAGCACATACCAACTCCCACCCTAACTGAACTATGACCAAATCCCACCAGAATGCCTAAAGACCTCAACTAAAAGGTTTAAGTAAATCTTCACTTTCCAGGAAATTTAAGACTCATTCCTGTCCTAAAGGAAAGAAGTGTTGTCCAAGAAATAACCATACAAATTGCCATATGGAAATCTGACATAAGCCAACAAACATGTACACTTCTTATAGCCAAAAAAATGGCTCAGGTAATTCAGATGAACTTTATACATACAGATATAAGTATGGAAGTGTTTCTTAATGAGAAAAAAATCACCACTGAAACAGCAAACTAACCTCCAGGTCCTCCACCGTATCCGTTATATCCATCACCAAATCCACGGCCACTTCCATATCCATCTATCGAGAGAAAAAACCCCAAAGGACTTCAATTTACCTGTAGCCAACTAGTCGAATTCTCAAACCCTTATGACCTTTTAAGAACTAAATCTCAAATTACCAATTAAGAACCAATCATTGCTCTACATTTTTCCTTTTCTTGCATTTGCAAGTACCCAGTTTTAAAAGGTCAGGCAAGCACTGCATAGAATCAAAGAAATCTCT
This sequence comes from Parus major, assembly GCF_001522545.3. NCBI lineage: Eukaryota > Metazoa > Chordata > Aves > Passeriformes > Paridae > Parus > Parus major. Next base: position 32,693,681 of record NC_031769.1, read on the forward strand.
GGCCTATTTGGCAAGTATTAAGGTTACTTTTGGCTTTCAATAGCTTAAAAAAAAACCAAAAACAAACAAATAACTCAAAAAACACAACCAAAACAAAACAAAAATCAGAATACAACTCCACTTCCAAGTTACTTTTCCCAAAAATTCTCTTCACTGTTATAGCTGTGTTTAAGTTAAATAGCGCCACAGCATCCAAAGTTATCCAGAACCAGAAAGACGGTATTAATAAGGTAAAAAATGTAAATGTTACAAACATGCCTGTCTTACCGGCTCCCCCTCTGAAATTGCTGCCAGGTCCTGGACCAAAGTTGCCACCGCCTCCACGAGCATCACCAAAACCGAAGTTCCCTGTATCAGTTTAACGTTTATAAGTAGTGAGATTGTTGAAAGTGAACAGAAAAATCAACCACAAACCATTAACCATTACTTGTACATACCTCCTCTCCCACTCCTAGAATTTTGAACCTCCTGCATTTCCTGTCTAGAGAGAGCTTTCCTTACTTCTGCATTATGGCCATTGATGGTGTGATACTTCTGCACTGTAACCGTATCAAATAAAAGGCTATGAGCATTCAACTGGCAACAAGTCAGAGTTTAGACTTCCAATACAAACACATTCTGAATCATATAAAGAACACAATATACCATATGTTTTTTAAATAAGGTTGACCGTACTTATTTGAAATCCATGTTCCCCCACAATTCAGCAACCTATGATGTAGTAAATATACAGGCATGTAACTAATCCCATTATCTGCAAGTTTAGCTTTACACTAATTAATGCTGCAAGAATTAATACTATCCAAGGAAATAGTGAAATTACTTACATACAATTTTGTCCACAGGATCATGGTCATCAAATGTAACAAATCCAAACCCCCTCTTTTTACCAGACTGTCTGTCAGTAATGATTTCAATAGTATCAATTTTTCCATATTCCTCAAAGTAGTCACGAAGGTGGTGCTCCTCAGTGTCCTCTTTAATACCACCAACAAATAATTTTTTCACAGTAACATGAGCACCAGGTTTTCCAGACTCCTGTTAAAAGAACTTTTTAAATTAGCACAAAGAAAAACATTTTCACAAAGCACTAGTATTACCAGTATTTCAACAACAGAATTCAGATAAACTAGGATTCTTCAAGCACTAAGGTGCAGCCCTTTTAAGAGGCATGACCTTGCAAGCTTATTTAGGGGGCCTTCTGAGAGGAAAGTAACACAGCATTACTTGGAGATTTTTCCTCCCCCTTTATGTCAAAGCCCTATAAAAGCTCTGAAAAACTATACAGCTCAACTGTTTGAAAAGAACTGCAAGTATTTAATGACTTAAGTTAGAGCATGATTTTTATAATTATTTAAATGAAGATGCCTCAGCTTCTTCTGCCCAATTCCTCAACAGAAGTGAACCCACACTGCACTTGTATCAAGGTCCTTCAAGCTCAGCAAACTCACAACTATGCATTTTAACACCATTAAACAGTATACAGACACACTGCTGTAATTATCTTTTTCCATATGCTAACCAAACCTGCATTCTGCAGAGAATGGAAAGAAAATTGGGATAGCTACACAGGGGCACCAGGGATCACAATTTCCATTTCCCCATACCTTTGGGACATTCAATTCAAGTTCATCAGTCCAAATGTATTAAAACCTCAGTCCAAGCTTAATCTGGTAAACCCTCACAGAGCTTCTGTGTGGTGAACAGAACTTGCCTTATAATCCACACTTGCTCTTCAAGTACCTCTGTGCCACAGTAACCTGGCTTACAGGTTCACCTCGTTCCTGTACACATATTCCTAATTTGTACCCTAAAGTGGAAATCAAGTATGACTGGGGCTAAAACCAGCACAAGTCCACAGATGATTCTCTACATCACCACTGGAAAAGCTTCCTTGTTACATTCTCTGTTTTTATTTACCTTTTAGCAATACCTCAAGAAGATCTTGGAATAGTCAGAAAGACTGACAGGAGTTAATTAATTTGAGGCTTAGTAACTATTCCAGAGAAGAGTTACTTCAGAATTTGCATAATTACAGACATTCAACATGTTTTCTACAACACTGTTTTGAGATCCCGTATGTCCCTTGCAGATATGATTCCACAGCCAGAATAACATTCAATGTAATTCACAATAAGAACAGATATTTATGTAAGAGGCCAAAAGTGTGGGAAATAGTGCCCCAACTATGGGCTTTTAACTAGGCAATTTAAACCGAGGTTATCTCAAACAAGAACAATGCCTTTCGGACCAGAACAGCAATTTTTCAAAGCAGGAGAAGCATCTGCTTTCAAAGCCATACTCACCTCTCTAGCCACAGCTCTCTTAGGCTCAACCACCCTTCCATCAATTGTGTGAGGTCTTGCAGCCATAGCTGCATCAACTTCAGCCATGGAAGAGAATGTTACAAAACCAAAACCCCTTGATCTTTTGCTTGCAGGATCCCTCATTACCTAAAACAAATAAACACATTTAAATTACAAAATTACATATAACTGTCTAATGTTAAGCTTTTTGCTAACAGCATCTGGAGTTAAGTGTGTAAGCTTAATGTACATTTTCTTAGCTTTGATTCCTAAATGCAATTAAAATACCAGGCTCTGCTGATTTAACATATGAATGACACTGCTTGGGATCAAAGAAATTGAAACCTGTTGCCCTCCAAACTCAGTTAACTCAGAAATGCTGCTAGATCAGGGAGGAATATTTATATTTATGTTCGTTTTTGGGGGGGGGGGGGAAAGTCATAGATGTAATTTCTTTTAAACTTTATGAAGACCAGACTTTAAATCTGTGTTATGATTTACTACTCTTAAGACAATTCAGTGGAGAATTTCTCCCAGAGCCACTATCCCTGTTGGTATTTAAAAGACACACACTAACACAGTGCATACAGAAATGGTTTAGCTGTGTAAGCACTTCCTAATGCACTTAGCCAATGATATTTCAAAGTTCAACTACTGAAATCAGTGGTTAGAGATAATCTGAGAGAATTCTACAGAAAACAGATTGTGAATTCTCCCTAACTCTATCAAGTTTGCAAGAGAAAAATGTATGCATTGCTACAACAGACTGAACTGTGTATAAACCAACCAACAGTAGCATTAAAATCTAATATTCCACCTTCTCTAAGCTATTCAGAAAACAAACTCCCCATTTAAAATTCTTTCACATTCCATGCCATTGCTATGTATTAGTATGCTAAACTTACCACACAGTCTGTAAGCTTTCCCCATTGCTCATAGTAACTCCTCAAGCTTTCTTCTGTGGTTTCAAAGCTTAAGCCGCCAATAAACAGTTTGCGGAACTGCTCCTTTTCCCTCTGCCACAGAAAAAAGATTACATTAATATAATTTAAAACACCTCTTCTGCATTAGCAAATCAGACACTAAGCAAGATTTTCTTGAGATTTTCTAGGTCTCAAAGATGAGACCTAGCTCTTCTAAAGGTTCTATCCCTATTAAAGAAACGAAGCAATTTATGCAATTCTGCAGGTCCACTTTTACAGATTTTTTCTAGTCCTTATTCCCATCTCTCCCTCTAGATATCAAGAGCAAGGGACCACACTTGAAGACTTTCAGAATATTCTTCTCAAAGACCCATATGAGATGCTTTTTTAAAGAAAATGAAAATGAGAACTTTGGGATTTGTTCTTTGGGATTTGCTTTTATTGCAGGAAATATTAATTTATACTACCTGATTCCATCCCAGGTAACATTCATTTCTAAAAACCATTCTGGCTTCAACTGTTTTACATGAATACTACCATACTATTCATCAAATACATTGTAAATAAAAAAAATTAAATTCAGTACATCTAAATATGTTCTACAACAGGTTAACAATTCATATTCTCTCCATAATTACTAAAACAAAAGAAAGCAAATAATCTGTAGAATTAATCTGGGATCCCACACTGCTGGAATTAGCAACAAACCTATACACCCTCAACAGCAGTATTAAAATAATTCCCTTTAAAGTAAAATTTGAATAATACATATTCATATCCACTAACATAAATCACAGTTTCAGTAAGAATTTATTTCCTTGCACAGAAATTATCACTGCACTTGTTCAGCAGAAATCTCTTTTGCAATGACAAGCACATTATAAAAAAGCCCTAACAAACCCAACAAAAAACTGGACCAGTAATAAGGAAATGCATTTACTGTTTTGTATTTAGTGGTAAACAGAAGTAGAAAGGACAACTTCAACTTTTACTCAAAATACTTGAGTAACTTTTTATACTGAGCAGCCCTTTTAATTGCTGGGTTCTACATACAAAAGTATCACTAGTTCATACATGTGAAAATTTCATGCCAAACAATTAAAAAATGCATTAAAAAGTAGTCCCCTTCAACAATTTACTATTTTGGAATGCTGTTTTGAAAAGAACTCAAACCAAATCACTTCAGCTTTATACTGTCAACTAACTTTTAAAAATCAAGAAAATCTGCTTGGGTGCTTGGTTGTGTTTTCTTTAGTGTGGCGATTATTTTTTATGCAAATTAAACATTGCAGCAGTAGGTGTAACTGACAAGCACAGCATGATTAACTGTGCAATGGGCATTAACATAAATTTAAAACGGAAACTAGAAAAACAATGAGGCTAAGAAAACAACAAAATACTTCAGTGCACATATGCTTTTAGAAGTATTAAGGTAATGTGCATGTAGACCAACACATTTTCTGAGATTGTCCAAAGTAGGCCTGCATCAAAATGCATATAACAGAAGACAACTGCTGTAGGCAGAAACAAACCAACTTTTTTTTTTTTTTTTTTTCAAAATACACCTCTGTATTACCACCTTGACATACTGCAGTCTGACACAGAAGTTAACTTTCTCCCCTCTCTCCTCCACATACTCTATTTGAGACTAATCAGTCCAAATTTCTCTTGAAAATACTTGGAATCTGCTGTTGAATCTGTTTGGGGTTTTTTGCTAGGAACGCAAAGAAAGCTAGTACTGTCTTCTCCTTGCACAGACAGGCAAAATGAGAAAAGTTTAAAAGCAGCAGACACATGTTTTAAAGCTATTTCCTTCACCTTATTCCATAAAAGTAACAAATGAAAGAACACTGCGTATTATACAAGTATTTAAAAAAATCATACATTCATCATATATCATACTCTAATTTATTAATTTTGAATAAGATGGCAAAGAAAAAAATTTAAGCAACTGGATATATATTTGATTTTATACATTTTAAATACTGGAAAGAAAAAAAATAAACAAAAATCCTCCCTTTAGCTCTGCTGCTTTAGAATTAGGGACCACTTGCTTAAAGTTTCATAGGTCTACAAAAGACACTTTTTCTATATAATCAGTTACTATGCACTTAATAATGGACATTATTATAAAAATAATTAGAATCAAAAAAATGTAGTGGGTAGGTAGGATTTTTCCAATGTTACATTTTCCCCCGAAAACAGCTAAAAACAGAACTCAAGGAAAAAATGGAATCTACCAGCTGTAACAATGATAAAAATATACTACACGTAACAGAAATTGAAGAGAATAGTAATGCATTTACAGATGCATTTAGGATCATGCCCTACCCAGAACAGCTAGTTACCACACGTCAGAACACAGGAATAACAAAATTCATTGCCAGTTCTTTAATGAAAACTATTGTGCAAAAACAGTACACACATGCTGCTCCACTACCACGCAAACAAACTCTAGATGCGGAGAAGCTATTTGTCTTAAAACGAGCCAGTTTCAAGAAACTCTGGCTAGCCTAACACTAATCTCCCACCAGAGACCAGAGAGTTCTGCCCATCTAAAGTATGTGCTGAAAGTGTAAAATGTACAACAGTAACTATTATCACCATGCCAGTACCTCTTAGAATCCTGAGGTATAAAATACTCTCTTGGTAAAGACACAGTCACCTCATACCTATGAAGGGCCACAATATAAAAGCTGATATTAACACTTCTTTCAAGATTTCCACAATAAGCAGTACTATTGTGGCAGAAACCAAGGGCCAGAGGAAACTTTTACAATCTCTGTAGGATCTTCATCCGCGTGAATTTCAAGCTTTCCTTCACATGCTTGAAGAAACTTAGAAGGACAAGAAAACGCACAACCCCTACTGAAAAATTGATCACCAGACCAAGGAAAAGTGTTTTACAGCAATAACCTGTGCACACAAAATCCACGCTGAATGCAGAATTAAGAATTCGGGTACCAAAAATGTTTACCGGAGACAAGCGAGGGAGATCCCTTAATTCCAAGGCTCTGCAACCCCTCAGCGGCTGCTCGCCCGCCGCCTCTGTCGGCCGGGACGCAGCGGCCGCGCCGGCTCCGCCATGTGGCGGCAACGGGAACACCGGAGTCCCGAGCCAGGCGGGGAAAATGGCGCCCGCGAGCAGCCGCCGCCTCCAGGGTGAGCGCTGCAAATTGCTTCTAGCGTGGACCTCCGCACACAGTATTATGACCTTTCCCGCGCTCCTTCTCGCCCCCGTAGATACCAGACGTCTACAGGTGGCCCCCACCCTGCCAGCTCTGCCGGAGCGATCCCCACTGCCCCTCGCAGCCGCGAGTCTGGGCCAGGCCGCCATTTTACCCCTCCCCTTCGCCACCGCCATTACCCGTAGCGCCGCCTCGGCCGCTCCGCGTCTCGCGGGGCCAAGACGGCCCCCGGCTCGCGGAGCTCCAACTCCCCCTCCTCCGACGACACCTCAGCAGCAGCGCAGCTAATAGCCATGGCCACGGGCTCAAGAACGCGCTTGTCCGCCATGCGCGGTTACCGCAGCTTCCGCCACCTCGCCCGGCTGCGCGCCAGCCCCAGCCGCCGCTTCCAGAACCTTCCTCTGCGCAAAGGCATCCAGCATCCGCCCCGCGTTGCGACCCGACAGCAGCGCCCGGACTTGCGCGGACTCAAGCTTGCTTGTAATTCCCAGCCCCGAAAAAATTCACTTCGTCTGCACAAGCAATCGCGTCTCCCTCCTTAAAAGCAAACTCTAAATCCTCCCATTCCACGTACCATGTTCTTCATGGTTTACGTATTCCTGCTCGAGAGTACCGTACAACCGGTCGGTAATGGCTGCCTGCGCTGTTACGTAATTTGAAATTCAGCTTAGCGTAGTGTTAGCGCCCTCCTACTCCAGCCCGGACTCGCTTCCGAGGTTTAATTAAAAAAAAAAAAAAAAAAAAAAAAGGAAAAAAAAAAAAAAAAAAAAAAAAAAGGGAAAAATACAAAAAAAAACAAACAGGATCTGGAGCTTAAATATCTCCAAAGGGGCTGCAGTTCTGAATAACGCCCCTACGTGTATTTATCACGTAATGAAAAGTCATCGACTCCGTTAGTAATGGCCGTCTCCGAAATGAACCGAAGGAGATGTCCTCGTAGAGCTTATCCGCTTCGACACCCGCCGGAAAAAGCCGAACCAGGAATGGAAGCCCATTCGGCTCGCTTCGGTAATTTCCGGAATCTGCCGCAGCACGCGAAAATTGCGCTCGGCTCCAGCTCGGCAATTTCCGGACAGAAAGACGCAGCAAGTCATCGACTACTTCAGCCAGCTCGGCAGTTTCCGACAACCGACAGGCTCGCGAGACGTGCCCGAGCGCAGCCGAAGCGGCCTCGAACGCTGCTGGCACCGTGTCAGTTTGTTTTTTCCGGAAATTGACAAAAGGCCCCGAAGGCTCAAACCTCGGCGTTCATATCAGTCGGGGGGGGGCCCGCTCATCGCCCCCCGAAACCTCGCCCTGGCCCCCTTCCCCCTCCGCCCGGGCAGAAGGAAGTGATAACTACAGATTTTGACACAAGCACGACACATTGCGGGGCCCCGGCGGAGGGAGGCGGACTTCGCCGCAGCCCGCTCTGCTCTATCCCGCACCGTCGGCATCGGGCGCGCCGCCCGCTCCGCCGCTCTGTTCTCCTCCCCTCCTTCATCCCCTCCCTCCCTCCCTTCTTTTTTCTCTCTCCGGCGGCTCTGCACGCACCGCGACAAAGGGTGAGTGCTGCCGCCCCGCGAGCCAGAGAAATGGCGCTGGAGCGGCTTTTTTCCCGCCCCCTCCGCTCCCTCTCCCTTCCAGCTTCACCGCGGATCCACCCGCGATCTCCCGCCCGCACTGAAGCCTCCCCAGCGGACTCCCTCGACCCCTTTTCCCACTTATGAATGACTTTTCGGGCCCCAGAGCTCTGCTGGTTTCCGAGCCCGTTTCCCTCCCCCCGCCCCTCGTTTACGCCCGGGCCTCCCCGCCGCAACGCGGGAAATGGCCGCAGCTCCAATGGGGGTCCCTCCAAGCGTGCTTCAAACCTACCCCAGCGCTCCTCGCCCGCCCTTCCCGCGCCCGGCGCCCACCGGGCCCCACCGACCGAGGGCCTCGCTCCGCGGCGGCGGGCAGCATCGGCCCGGTGCACATTTGCAGCGGCGGCCATGATGGCGGCCGCGGCTCCCGGGGTCCGCCAAACCCGTCCGCTCCCCCAGGCTTACCCAGTCGCTTTCCCTGTCGCCGCGAGGCATCTTCCTTCTTTTGGACGCCTGGCGCGGTCCTGCGCTCGCCCCGCGTTGGAGAGACGTCTTGGCCCCCCTCCTGTGCCGGCGGCGACGACGGACGGAGGTTGTAGCGGCTCGCGCGTAGGCGGCGGCGGCGTCGTGCGCTCTGCCCCGTCACAGCCGCCGGCGCGCAGTGCTCGCCCAGCCCAGCCCCGCCAGCCACCGCCGCGCCGCTCCCCGCCCTCCCCCCCCCCCCCTCCCTCTCTCTCCCTCCCTCTCTCTCCCTCTCTCTCCCTCCCTGCCCCCACCCCCCGCCTCAGCCCCCCGCGGATGTCGCTGTTGCTGCCGCCGCCGCCGCTCAGTGCGCGCAGGGCGGGAGCCAGGAGGAGACGGGAGACCCAAGCGGCTGGGCACCATTGAAGTCTGTATCCTTCTCTCTCTCTCTCTCCCTCTTTTCTCTCGCTGCAGCCGCCTCCTTTCACCCCACTCGCCCTCGAGTCCCCTTCCCTGACTCCCCTTTCCTCTGCGGCTCGCTGCGGGCCGCCGCGGGGAGATGCGGTGCGCAGCCCGCCCACCTCCCCCCACCCCCGCT
>NC_031769.1:32702816-32736115 GCF_001522545.3 Parus major
TGTCGGGGGATCGGGGTCTCGGCACCCGCACGGGAAGGGAGGGAGGCCCCCGGACCCGCGGTGGCTGTCGCCCCGGGGCAGGAGAGCAGCGCCGGGGGCGGGGGCAGCGACACCCGCGCGGCAGACAAAGCCGGCCCGCTGGCGGTTCCTGCGTGGGCCCGGCCCGGGGGAAACGTGAAGGGACGGAGGGAAGACGGCGTGGAAGGGGCCCTGTCAACGGCGGCGGAAGCGTCCCGGGGCCTGCGTCCCCGTTGCCTCGCCCGGGGCGGCCCCGCCGGCCTCATGTGCGCCCGCCGCAGGCCCGAGGCGCAACCACCTCTAGCAGGCCTCCACAGGGCTGCCTCTGTTTTCTGGTGGGGTGATTGTTACTGGGTTTTGGGTTTGTTTTTTGGGTTTTTTTTTACCCCTTTATGCTACCTCTCAAGCGGGGACAGACAAGGCAAGACCTCCGGCACTGGCGCCCTGGCCCCGGCCCTTCTCCCATGTCGCCTACCCCACCGCCCATGGGACTACCAAAATCCACCTCCCGTGTCAGGGGAGGATTGGGCGGGATTGCTGAGTCCGGGAGGCTTTCTGGTCTTAAAGGACTTTCCTGCCTTACCCAGGCATATGGGGAATTCTAGCAGTTCTATAGCTTTCTGCGGGGCGGGGACAATACATGCCTATGGAGCTGGTCGGTATGAGAAATGATACGGAAAAGGGGATGGATTGTGTTCAACGTAATTTGCATAAGTTGAATATGTAGTATGTACATCTTAGCTGAGTTAATATCGTTGTAGGACCTTAACTCTTGCAACCTTGAGAATGAGAAGGCAACGTTATAGTTGCATTAAGATAAATATTTCCTGTTTATAAGAATTTGCTGTAATGTAAGAATTATGGGTGATTCATTACACCACGAATATGTATCTGTCCCCCATCAGATTTGCAGTTAATATACGCAAGGTATATCTTCAACTGCTAGAATCTGAACTCTTGTTCTATTTGGTTTAAGGAAATAAGCATCCCTGATGGTCCTCCCCCTTTTCCCTAGAAAAATGACTATGCTTTTGGGAAAAATCTTTTTTCAACCCTATATATCACCTTGTCAGTATAATTTATCCTGGCTAGCCTAATGGTGCATTACTGGGTTATGCCGGACAAAGTAGTAACCTACTTTTTGTTCTGGATTTAATCCATGTAAGAAATGTTGTATGCAGTGAATACATGGGGGTTGGAACAAGGACCATGCTTGTCTTGGGATGCCTTTCTTTGAGTAATGCAAACTTCCTTTTAATTGTCATGCATTTTTCTAGTAAAAGCTCTGCAAGTCTGCAATAAAAATGGCCTCCAATAAAACTACATTGGTAAGTTCATGCACACCTAAAGTATATAAGGATTTAATCAACATATTTTTCTTCAAACTTATAACTTGGCATCTCCATTTAAAAGATACATCCACATCTCCCCTCCCCAGCATTATTCTGACCAAAAATTCAGATCCAGAAAGTAAGGCTACTAGAAAGGACATTGTCTTTGGTTTTAATAAATCTGCCATTTCTAAAGAGAAACTTGTTGGGAAAAAAATGTGAAAGGACTCTGCACTATATCATCTATCCTACAATAGAAAACACTAAGGATTTTTTTAGCCTCCTTTCAGCATACCATGTAATTCATCATACATGTAAAAAATAAAGTCCAAATCATGTATTCATTTAATTTCTCCCCGTGTATTTGGAGAAAACTATTTGCCTGACAAAAGGCAGTCTTTAGAGATGAAAAGTAACATTATTGAGAAATGCTGTGGCATAATTAAGATGCCTTTTGAAATGATTTTTAACAAATAACAGTTTCTTTGAATTTCATAGGAGCAGAGATTATCAGATGTCAACCCCTCCTGGACCATTTTAATGATGCATTCATGGATCTCAAGTCCTCTAAAGCTTTGCTTGACATTAAAATATGGACTCCTAAGGGCAGTTGGTTGCTGGTTACAATTCAACTAATCATGATAGTTTCATGAAAGACAGACCTATAGAAGTATAATGTGAGATATATCTGAGGTTGGGATGGGGAAGTAAGCCAAAAATATATGTGTACAATTCCAAACTTCAGTAGTAGAACAGCTGGTTTATAATACACTCAAAAGGCCTGTTCTTGAATTTACAGAAGTGCTCAAGCTCAATATATTCAAAATTTGTATTAGCTCCTGCCTTAGAAGTGCAATGGAGTGCTTCCTCTGTGCTGTTTTAAAGTATTTCACCAAGATGAATGTCTAAACTTTCTGTTAGTAATTGATTGTCCACTTATCCCTAATTTGAAGAAGAGGAGTTAGCCAGCCTGGGGAGGGGTGCTTTGTGGAGAGGAAAAAAATGTACGAATGCAGTATTTTTAATCTTTTGATGTTGTTTAGAATTCTGCTGCACAGGTCAGGAAAATCAGTTATGGTTCCCATGGGAACCATAACTCATCCTGCTTCATTATATATTTGCATGCAAAACCTAAATGTAGTAAGGGATAGGGTAGCTCTAGAGCTGTAATTCCAATTTTCTTACACATGTACGTTAAAATTATACATCACAGTGTCACATCAGTGTTTTAACCTTGCCCCTCAAAGAAAGAATGATTATCCATAGATCTGCATCTGTCATATGACTTCTGAATGCAGAAAGAGAAATGAGCTATACATGAGCCTTCAATGGTCAAATGCCCAAGTTACAGCTTACAACATGCAGCCCTAGAGAAGAGAGCTTCAGGGGATCAAGTGGACATTCAGTATGCTTTAAGTTCAGTCAGTTGTCACAATTCACTTGTGGGCTGAGATTTGCATGGCCTTGTATTATCCCAGAATGTACAGGTTTTTAATGTGTTCAGTATTTCTGCAGGCTCTGCAATCAACTGTTATTTTAATAGGCTCAAGAGTTTGAAGAGCAGTGCTGATGCACAAGACCTAATAAATCTCTAATATTTAAAACAGAAGCATCATATTATTTATTTTGCTATTTCATACTGCACTTCAAGAAAAAAAATACAGACCCCCCCCGCCATGACATTCATTTTCCTCTGTGGAAGATACTTAAGTCTTAGAAAGTAAAAAACCAAATTGTTGCTTTGATACAGAAATCCAAAACATTGATCTTTAAGTGACAAGAATTAGTGAAGCCGAAAAGAGTGCCAGAAAACAGTCTTCCATTGAATCAAAGAATTTTAGTCCAACGGAGAATACAGATGGAGATGTTCCCCACTTGTAGCCTGCTTGCCTCATCACCAGTAATTATAATGTTATTACTATGGTATAGTGAGTCTGTCTTTTTCTGTGTTGTCGTTTTTCCCTCTGCTACTTTTATTGTTTGTTTATTTTCCTCATATCTACCCCTCTCTATTTCACACTTCCATTTTTTGAAAGAAGCTGCCCTCATAGAAGCCTTGGACATCTTCATGTTGTATTTCCCTTCAATATCAGTCTTACATTCTTTTTCCTTTGGAGGCAAAAAAAGCCAATATGCTTAAGTTACCACTTTTCAGACATGAATGCTGTGGTCAAAATGTACCTGGGATATGCAGGCACTTAAAATCTAATTGGAAATATGTGCTCTGTTCTCTCTTCCATGCTCTTGAATCAAAACAATTGCCATGTGAGATATATACAGAAACTTGCTGTTTAAATGAGAAATTAGGAACTTTTTCTCCTCTTTGTTGTTTGAACCTTCAATTTATGGGTTGCTAACCATAAAGAGTAAAGTATTTTGGGGAGGGGGGAAAATTAATTATGAAAAATAAGGGATACAAAGACAGGGCTTTGGCAAGAGAATCATCTTCCAGTCTTCACTAAAAGAAGACAGTTTTTGTTCTGTCTAACATACTTTTTTTTTTACCTTTCACTCATCAAGACAAATTTCTACTAAGTCTGAAAGTTTGAAAATTTCAAAATTACAGTATTGTCAAACTAACCCACATTAGAGAGGACTAGAGAATGGCTATCAAGCAAATAGAGGTGCTTTGTGATATTTGCTTGTCTGTGTTCTGTTGTAGAGGAAGTACTTTAGTGAGGAGTTAGCTCTGTCCACTTCGATTTAGGGTGCTGCATAATTCTATGTTTTAGGAGCTTAATACTTAGTTTATGGCTGCCATTTGACAGTTTCCTTATGAGGTGCAGTCCAAAATGGCAAGCAAACTGCTTTTGGTCTGCTAGTCCTCCAGGAATGTGATACAACATGATAGGTTTGTTCCAATTTTTTAAGATTACAAACAAGGAAATTCTGAAATGTGTCCTTCTACTGCTATAATTGTGCCTTATTAAACTGGGAATGCCTTGAGGATGATGTGGATGTAATATTTGTTTTAAGAACTTAAAAGAATATTACCTGAACTATCAAATGTAAGTTTTAAAACACTTAAAAAGTTTTGTAAGTTAGCAAAATTCCATTTATGTGTTAAGTGCTGTACTTAAGTGTAGTAGTCTTAAATTTATGCACCTCTGTGACATCTCTTTGTAAGTTACATGGGTGCATGGCTAAGATTGAGAAGGGACTGCAGTAATGGAATGCTCCTAGTATGTGTCCTGTTTAATAGTTGCGGGTTATTGAGTATTTTGCTTATTGTAGCAGTACATCATAAACTTTGCTGCCATCAGTTTCTCCTTCTTTTTTTTTTGGAAAAGGTAGAAACCACCTTTTTTCAGTACCATCCCTTTTCTATTTTATGCATTTTCACAGTTCCCTTATTCTCTTTACTTCTGCCTTGCCCTCTGCCTTTTCACAGGCATAGAGTTAATTTTTAGAAGCTTTCTGATGTTTTGAGCACGTAGCACTGAGAATTAAATTTTTAAGGGGAGTATAGTCACTGAGTATGTGGAAAAAAAATTGTCACCTTTTTAAAAACTGGTGTTGGGTATCTCATTAAGCAACTGAAAAAAACCCAAAAGATTAACATGTCTTGCTCAGGTTACCTGACCACATGCACTAACATGAAAGGAGTCTGAGCTTCTGGCTTTAGTGTTAATAAGCCAGTGAAGTAACTCTGTAAAGAAAAAAAAGAATAATGTCATTCTGAATTTCTTTTTTAGCACAAAATGGGAAAGAAACAGAATGGCAAAGGTAAAAAAGTTGAAGAGGCAGAGCCTGAAGAATTTGTTGTGGAGAAAGTCCTGGACAGACGTGTTGTAAATGGAAAGGTGGAATACTACTTGAAGTGGAAAGGATTTACAGAGTAAGGTGTTCCCTTTTTTTTCTTTTTCTGATAGAATGATAAACACCATTGATTTGAAAAAACAGTGCAAACAGGAGATTGGATGATGGGCATCCACTTTAAAGAATCTTGAGGGAAGGGCATCCATAAATGAATAGTCAAGTGGGACAGTCAAGTATGAAAATAAAATAATTTACTTCATTGTTAGCGCTATATAAAATACTTGAGGACTTCTACCAAGTTCTTAGTGATTGTTCTTTTACCGCTCTTGATCTTGTGTCCAGAGCTATCAAGGTAAGATAGACTGACAGTTATTGTATATATAGCAGAATGAATGGTACTACAGAGTAACAAATCATACAGGAATGTAAACTGCAGGCAGCTCTGAAGCACAGAGTTTGCTTATTATTAATTTTCCTGAACTTTTCTCAAATTGACTGAATTTGCCTGTGGAATGGTTGCCTTCATTAAGCATATTTGAAAGGAATTTTTGAGTGTCTTTCCCGCGACTTACATATGTTCGTGAAAACTTTACAGTAGACTTAAGAAGCTGATTGTTTAAGAAGGAACATAGTTGTATCTCCTTCCAGTGACACTTTGGCAGCTTGCTTTACCAGCTGAAAGAAGATTATGCACCTTGAATTTGTGCATAAATAGTTATGTATGCAGTGATATTGTTGCATACCTCCCAAAGTGAGTGCATTGCAACATTGTGCACTCTGGCACCTGAAATGTCTGTAATGATGTGTGCATAAACACAAAGCACAATGTATTTAGTATTTGAGGGTCTGATTTGAACTTGTAATAATACAGTATTGTAATGGAAAATAATTTGTAGGTATCCTGCTGGTGTGGTAGTGCTGTGCCAGTATTTGCGCATGAGATGCATAGTGGTTTTGGGAAATACTTGTGGACTTCTTAAAATTTTAGTTAGCAAAGTGCACACTCACTGAAACATATGCAGTGCCCAGCTCTGCCCACCTTTGTTCCCTCCTTCAATCAGTAAACTGAAGGAAGCAGATAGTTCTACATATAGTTGTGTTCAGTGCTTGGAGACAGCTTTTGTGTGTTTCTCATATATGAAAGCTTATGCATATATATATATATGTATATATTAAGCTGTTTGTAATGACTGTTAGGTACACTCTGTTCTCTGTAAATACTAGTGCTCATATCATGTTGTTTTCATGGACAGTCTTTAGAGGAACCAGAGAAGTGAGTCAGTTTAAATGGGCAGGTAAGTTTTGGTAGGGTGCAGATTGCTTGTTTCAGCTCTCATACCCCACTGAGAACACAGGTGTTAATGGAGCTGCTTTCTGTGTTACCTTCAGGCTAAGAACATTGTTTTTCAATACTATTGGAGCATCCTTTCAATCATCAAATGCAGTACATGAAGGCAACTAAAAGTGGCAAGATAAACGTCCTTAGGGTTTAACAAAGCTACCTTAGAGAGACAAAAATTAAGTTGCTTATTTAAGGGGAGCCATGGGGCTAGTTTTACATTTTTCTTCTTTACCTAGTTTTACGTAAATGTGTGTATGTTTCAGTGCTGACAACACATGGGAACCTGAAGAGAACTTAGACTGTCCAGAGCTAATTGAAGCTTTTCTGAACTCTCAGAAAGCTGGCAAAGAAAAAACAGATGGTGCAAAAAGAAAATCTTTGTCAGATAGCGAATCTGATGATAGTAAATCAAAGAAAAAGCGTGATTCTGTAAGTATGTGTTCATGTGTTAAGCTTTTGTTTCCCTGCATCTCTTCCCTACCTTTCCATCCCCCAAAAATCATATTGTGATGTTGAGAATGAATACTGAACACTGATTTAAAACTGAAAAAAATCATATCATTTGGATCTGTGGTTTGAAAAGGGTATGCTTTCATTGTGGTTAATGAGACTGTCCAAATGGTTAGTAAAATATGACTGACTGACGTGATGATTAAAAGTTCTTACATTGTCCCATAACACTTACTGAATCATTGAAAGTAAGACTGGTTAAGAGTTACTAATTAATGGTATTAAGTGATAGGTTTAGATTAGAGCAAAAGGTCCATGAATGGAACGAAGATGCAGTTCTGGTTTGCTGCCATATTTAGTGCATGATTTTGAATATGTTAGTGGTAAGATGGCAAAATGTGAAAACCAGTCAGTTACTTAAACTAGGACCAGACACGATGGTGGAGAAGGAGTAGAAGGGGTGAGTGAAAAAAGCTTACCTGAGAGGTCTGGATTTCTCCTTCAGTTTAAATGAGTAAACAACTTGACACATTTAGAGCTAATAAGTACAGAATAATGCACATGTAATAGTGTGTTCAATAGTTCACATTTTCTTCCATAAACTTTTGAACTAGCAGTTTGAAACCGCTAACACTGCCAATCATTTTCGTGGACTGAAGACAGCAGGCAGTTGGGCATGTGGTTACTGTCAAAAAGGTTGGTAGGCATCAGAAAGAATAGTTCATGAATAAAAGAAAGAATATTTTGCTTTCTGTATAGAGTCAGTTTTTCGACTTCATCTGGTACAGCAGTGGCCACTATCTCTAAAAGGATATTGTGAACTTATAAAAGAGCTAATACAGGAAATAGTTGTAGTACTTTTTGTCACCATTGCGATGTCAGTGTGCCAAGAAGAGTTGAGGTGTTCCCCAAGGGTGCAGTTGTTGGTTTAGCCAACCCAAGTCTGTTGTTTTGCTGAAAAGGATGTGTTTTTTCCACTTCCAGGTGTGCATTTTTACTTTGCTGCTTCTGTTATTTTTACTAACCACGCATGTTTGTTTATACAGTGAAATTATTTTAGACCATTTGTTTCATCAATTATGTTTTCAGATATAAATGCTGGGAATATAGATATAAAAGCGTTTATTATTACCCTCCCTCTAAATGACTTGGCCTGGAGATAAAAAAATCCACGTCATCTTTAAACAATAATACATAATTATAGACGTGGTGGGTTTTTAAGGCTATTTTTTTTTTTGTTCTGATACACACAGAGACACATATATGTATGTACAAAAGTTTCTGTATCTAGAACCAAAACAGAAGTTTGTCTTAAACTAGATAACCATCTTCTAACTTACTAGGTTGATAAACCAAGAGGGTTTGCAAGGGGTCTTGATCCTGAGAGGATAATTGGGGCTACGGATAGCAGTGGAGAGCTTATGTTCCTCATGAAATGGTAAGTCTTACATCCGCAGTTCTTGTCCATAAAGGGAGGGCAGGCAGCTGCACTTAGGCTAAAGAGACAACTTCATTCCAGGAGTAAGACATAGAAGCTGGTGGTCTCCTTATTAACCTTGTGTTCTTAGAAAAACAAGCCTGCTATCTTCGCTTAGGACTTAATCCCTCTTCATTCAAAACCAAAATATATTTCATTTCTGTTGGTTCAGTTTTACTTTGAAAGGTAGTTTTTGATAAAATAGGGAGAAATTGGCATTTGTTCTTGCAGAGGGAATGGCAGGCAGAAACGCAGCTTTACGTGTTTCAGTAAGCAAAAGCCAGCTTCTGGATAGCCTGCTGTTTAACCAAGCATAGTGCCAGCTGTTCTGCATGCATCAAAGTGGAATTTGGAAGCAACTAGGGGAGAAAGCAGAGGTGGAGATAAAGGATAAACAATATGGAGAGGCTAATGGGCTAGTAAGAGGGGAGAGTGATGTGGGGAGTTTGTGTTGTTGGGAGGGTAGATGGGGACCAACTTCATTAGCTACAGTGTTAGAGAAGGATTTCTTGCTTTGTGAACAAATGAGATAAAATTAGTGCCTCTTCCCAGTGCTGAGAAATCAAGAGATTGAATTGACATTTGCTGAGAGTCAGATTCCTTAAGGTGGTGGGATAAGGGCAGATTTTCAGACTGGAGTCAAAAGGAGTGATCTCCTGAGACATAATTTGTCGTGGGATATGCCTAGGCTCCTGAAAATTACTGCTGTGAGAGATTGTCTCCCTTCTGCCTTCTCAAATTCTCTAAATTTTATGTGAAACTTAGAAAAGTTTCAAAACAAGGATCATGAGTGTTTGAATTTCTGTAGTGAGAATTGGCAAAATCACACAGAGGACTTTTTTTTTTTTTCGTTCAGTTGCAGTTGATTAGTTTTTCATATTTGGTCTTAGGTAACAAACACAGATAGGAGTTTGTAGGCATAAAGCTGACTTTTACAGGGAGTATACACTTTAAAATGGATTCTGAAGCATGTCAGACTGGCAAGCTTGCTTTGTTACCCCAAGACAGCATCAAGAATAACAGTATGAAATACAGGAAGTTATTTGCATAAAGAGTAAATGTAATTTGCATATAAGTACCAGCCCTTAAGATTGGTCCTGTTAAGTCTTTGAGGCCTTGATTATTCTTTAAGAGACAAAATGAACCAAGTTTTCTAGCTGACATTCTATTTGGAACTTAGGACTTATCAAGAGCTGCTAAATGTTTTGAAATATTGATTATTTATCTTCTTAAATCCTGCTCTCTTCTACATCAGGAAAGATTCTGATGAGGCAGATCTGGTGCTGGCCAAAGAAGCTAATGTGAAGTGTCCTCAGATCGTAATCGCTTTTTATGAAGAACGGCTAACTTGGCATTCATGCCCAGAAGATGAAGCACAATAATTGTTTGCATTGCTTTTTTTATATATAAGAATATTAAAACCTGAAATTTGATTTATTAGCAATGTGAGAAGCATACATTCTAACAAGTTTCAAATTTGATATTTTTTTGAAGTAGTATGTTTTGCATCAACAGCAAGTAAATAAAAGCTTTCTGCAACTTGTTTCATTTATCACAAGAGAGCATTTGATACTACTACTTCCTCCATATTAGGTAAAAGGTTTTATAAAACATTGATGAACTTCCATAGTTATTACAGAATCATAATGAATGTCTAAACAAACTCACAGATGTTTTGTAGTCTTCTATACTATTGATGTGCATGTATCTTCTTTACCCAAACCTAGCCCTTTAAACCTGTAGGGTCATTCTTTTTAGTATTTGGGATCACTTGGTCTTAAGAAGACCAGGTGAAAACTAACTTTGTAGTAATTTGAATGTTATCAGACTGTATATTGTTTACTTTATTGTAAATACTGGTGAACAGTGGTCAATAAAATAGTTTTATATTCTTCCTTTATACTGATAGGCTGTGACTCTTTTGAAGCGGGGTATTTCTCAACTTTTGATATGTTAAACTCAATTTGTAATATATTTAACTGTAAGTTGTTTTCTTGGGGAGTAGGTTGATTACTAATATTACCCCACTGCTACTCTTATCACAATACTGGGCAAGTACCAGGCTTTGATTATTAGTTGGGGTTTTTTGTGAATACTGCCTGAGACACGGGTTTTTTTCAGTCAGGAAGGGCCTGTAAAATTAATGTGCTTTGAATACTCCTGTAAGTCACAGATGGCAACCACAAGACTTAGGTACAGCAGTTGGTCACAAGGCCAAGTACCCTCTGCAGGCATACTAGGAAATATTTGACATGTATTAGCAAAATTAGCCCTTGCTTTAATGTCAGGTCTTAATAGAAGCCTATACTGTACTCTAGAACTGGTTCAGATGGAATTATTCTTCAGGCCATCACCTGAAGAATACTTCCATAGCTCAGCTTTTAAAGTGGAATATTACTTAAGTCATATACTTGGAACAAAAGGCTTTCCTTCTGTTTCAGATGGAATTTTAAAATTAGTCCTATAATCAGCTGCTTGGAGAATACCTTCAGAAGGGCAGAAATAAAGGGTGGGAAACTCAGGAAGAGTAAAGTTGCCATGCATTTTTTCACTTGCTTTGGATGCTTACACACCATCTTCTCTTTGTGTTTTGACTACCATACTATAGTTTGCCTTAAGCTGTTCTTACACGTCAATGGCCAAGGTTATTTCAGAATTATCCTTAATTTAGAGTTTTGACTAAAAAATACAATACTGTAGTACACTGTTGGTGTCAGTAGACTCATAAAATGGTTTGGGTTGAAAAGAACCTTGAAGACCATTCAGTTCCAACCTGCCTGCCATAGGAAGGGACACCTTTGCCTAGACCAGGTTGCTCAAAGCCCCATCCAACCTGGCCTCGAACATTTCCAGGAATGGGTTGTCAACAGCTTCTCTGGGCAACCTCTTCCAGTGCCTAACCACCCTAAGAGTAAAAATGTATTCCTATAATATCTAACATAACCCTGTTCTCAGTTTGAAGTCATTTCCCCTTGTCCTGTCACTACATGCCTTTGTAATTCCTCTCCAGCCTTGTTGTAAGCCTCCTTTAGGGTCCTGCAAGGTTCTCTAAGGTCTCACTGGAGCCTTCTCTTCTCCAGGCTTAACAATCCCAACTTTCTCAGCCTGTCTTCACAGGAGAGGTGCTACAGCCTTCTGATCATCTTTGTGGCCCTTCTCAAAGGTGAGACAGTTGGAATTGTCTGGGTATGTTTTTTTAGAAGATTAAAAAAAGATGGATATTCCTGGAAACCTTCATTTAGTGTGCATAGCCTGAAGAGTAAAGGAAGGAATCCAGTCTGTGCTTGATGTTCTTTTGATACTGTTTCACAAATCATTACTATAATTATTTGTCCTTTCAATAGTTTGAAAAACCATTTATATCATGAAACAAAGCCTGCCAGTGTAGAGCACCTACTTATAGTTAATCAGCAGTGGCTAAACTTGCTATGTGAACTTTTTCCTAAAGATTTTTTTATTACTGGTTTTGGGCAGAATTCAGTCTCTATTTGTGGCTCTAGGAAAAATCTGATATCCATGTTAACATGGGGTCACTTGCACCAGATAAGGATAATTTTAACACTTAACTAATCTCTCTTGCCTGTTCCTTAGACAAATCACCCTGACTTTGTCACATGCTTAATTAAGCCTTCTACAGAGTTCATGGCTTAATTTTTGGGAGGCCTGTAATAGAAATATTTATACACCTAGTATATAGGATTCTGAGATCCTTGCTTTTTTATCCAGTAGCTTGATAAACAGATGGGCTTAAGAGGAATTCCAAAGCAGCTTGTGTTCTCCTGCCAGTTTCTTCAGTATGGAGTGCTTTGTAAAGAGTCTTAAAACCGTTACTGTACAAGTTGCATTTTACTGCCTGAAACTTTGCAGTTTCTGTAACTCGTTTCAAGTGTGGATATCAAGTCTGTGTGAAGTTGCTGATTACAAGCAATACAGGTTAAACAGTTGTTTTTAATTATTGGTTATTGTTAGTGATAGACAAAGATTTTTTTGTTGAAAGGTTGGTTCTCCTCAATTTGTAACCCTTAAAGTACAGATTTGTAACTAGATACAGCTTTTTACATTATATTTGGTTCTTCCTCTGACTTAATGAAAATACACTGTATTCACTTTTAAACGACTTTGCAGCTTGTTAGACAGTTCTTTAGATAGCTGATTTTTTTATGTTATAATGGTAAATATGCTGACTGGTATTTGTTTCCTTTTTTTTCTCCTCACTTTGTGTCAAACTGAGTTTTGCTAGTAATGAGATGCAACACTTTAAAGTTACAAGTTATGTAAAGTAATGCTGAATGTGCTGCATACATAGGCAAAAAGTTAACAAATGTTATTAATTTAAAATTAACTGATTAAATAAATGAGATATCTTCTGTAGTTAGTTGAGTTGTGCAAGGTTTCTCGTCATTGTCTCCTTTCTTATACCGAACCAAATGGGTTTCAGACTGTCATTTTGCTCTGTGTTAATGCTGCTGTCCCGAAAAAACCCCACACAAACCACAAAAATCCCTATTGTGCTTGCTCCAATGCTTCTCACTCTGGCTGAAGTACTCAGGTTAAACGTAACTGGGTAGTGCTAGATAATGTAAAATTGAAATCATGAACAGTTATGACATCATACTCTTTTAGCCTGGTTCCTACTTCTTTGCTAGGAAAGAATTAAACTCATGCTTTGTTAATTAGTATTGTATTAATTGCAAATTAATCAGAATAATTGCTTTTAAATTGAATAAAACAAATATAGTACCTGCAAAAAACAATTAGCATTGCAAGTGATTTTTATCAGTTAAGCACAATTGGATTCTGCTTTGTGGTAATCCTCCTATATTTACAGTGCAATTCTCCTTAAAACTGTTTGACAGTTTCTTAGCAATAGATTATAGTACATTTAGGACTTAACATATGTTATCGTAACTTGAAATGTAACTAGAACTACATTTTTCCTTTAACTGCAAATTATCTTACTTTTTTACCTGAATTGGGCTCTTGCAGCATAAAAGATAGTACTCCTTTCTTATTCTAGGACCTTTCTCCAGCATTCTCTGTATTCTCCTTGTCATTGGTGTCCTCTTTCTGTTTAGTATGTCTTCTCAGAACACTACCTTCTATTCGACACTTTAATTTGGCTGCTTATCTTAAGACATGTCTACTCTGCTGACAGAGCCAAGCCAGATGCCCCCAGATTTTTTTCTGAGGTGCCTCTCCTGAAATGGAAAGTTGCTGTGCAGACCTGCTGCACCATAGAAGCTGAAGTGCAGTACCATGGCAATAGGGATGTGTGGTTCCTGGAACAAAACGTCACAGAATCAAACAGAACCATGTTTTTCCCCCTAGGTTTATAAAGCTATGTCTATACCAGCTCAAGGAGTTGTGCTTTGTCTTGCAGAGTGAATATCCAGACTAGCTCTTGTGGGATTTACTGAGGTTTACTTGTGTGTTTCTGATCTGACTTTCACAAGCAGTTTTCACCTGACAGCATTTTCCTATTCTCCTAGCCTTTAGTTGTAACAACACTTGAGGACATGCAGCAGTGGAGATGAAAGTGTTTGGTAGTACCTTCATCTCAGCAGGACCAGGGAAGAGTTGCTCTGTGCCTTAATCTTGCTGCCTCTTGGTGCAATCCCAGTCATCAGTTTGGGTAATACCACATCCTTTTGAAGTTTAAATGGAAAACTTCCATGTCCCAAAATGGGTGTCAGGGACTCCTATGAAAGCATTCTGGGCTCTGATTTGAAATAAATGATAGATGGTTTAAGCTAGAAAAACTAATAAATTCTGCCAAGCAAAATTGAAACAGTTGTCCCTAAAAGCCTGCAATTGTTCCAGTCTGATGCAAGTAGAAATGATGCTTTTCTTCCTTATAGAGTGCTGTAGCATATTTTAACTTGTTAGGAGAATTGGATATGATTCCCAGGGCTCCAGATGGCACCTGCCAGATGGAAGCTCATATTGTCTTAAGATGCTGGCATTGATGGCATGGTGTTTGAAAATGCAGTACCTTTTGTGATGGATTTTCTTACTAGATAAAGTAATGGTCAAGTATGTGCATGCATTGTAGTGTCTGCCAAAATATTTTAATCTGGTGAAAAGGTCACCCTTCTGGGGATGGGATGGCAGAGTCTGGTTTCTCTTTTTTCCTTGACTGAATGTACAAACCCCTCAAATTTGCTTAGACCAGAGGAGGCATCATTGGCTTCTGTATACAATTTCTTCTTCCCAGGAGTTCTCCTTGCCTGAGTTTCTATAAGCACAATCAACAATCAGGAAGTTCTGTCTTTATAAAGAAAAGGCATATTAAAGAAACTTAAATAATCATTTAGGTTGGAAAATACCTTTAAGGTCTTTGAGTCAAAACATTAACCCACCACTGGGTCTACTCTAAGACATTGCTAAATCATGTCTGTAAGTGTGACATAGACACATCTTTTAAATACCTCTCGGTATCTTTTAAATACATTTAGGGATGATGAATCTATTACTTCCCATTGGCAGCCTGTTCCAATGACAAACCTTTCAGCAAAAAAAAAATTCCTAATATTTAATCTAAACCTCCTCTGGTACAACTTGAGGCCATTTCCTTTCATCCTGTAGCTTGTTTGTGAAAAGAGACTGACCTCAACCTAGCTACAAGCTCCTTGTAGGCATCTGTAGAAAGTGACAAAACCCCCTCTCTGAGCCTCCTCCAGGCTAAGCAACCCCAGCTCCCTCAGCTGCTCTTCGTGGGACTCACTCTCCAGGCCCTTCCCCAACTCCATTGCCCTTTTCTGGACTTGCTCCAGCACCTCAATGACCTTCTTGGTATGAGGGACCCAAAACTAGACACAAGATTCAAGGTGTGACCTCACCAGTGCCCAGTACAGAGTGACAGTCACTGCCCTGGTCCTGCTGGCCACGCTGTCCTTGATCCAAGCCAGGCTGCCATTTGCCTTCTCGGCCACTGGGGTACACACTGCCCATGTTCACCTGCTGTCAACCAGCACCCCCAGGTCCTTTTCTGCTGGGCCACTTTCCAGCCACTGCCCCAACCTGTAGTCCTTCATGGGATTGTTGTGACACAAGTGCAGGACCCAACATTTTGCTTTAAATCTCAGACCATTGGCCTTGGGCCATCAATCTAGCCTGTCCAAATTCCCCTGCAGAGCCTTCCTGCCCTCCTGCAGATCAACACACCTGCTGTCCATGAACTGACTGAGGGTGCACTCGATCTCCTCACCTGCACCATCAGTAGTGATACAAAAGAGGACTGGTCCCAATGCTGAGCCCTCTGGAACCTCTTGTGACTGACCAACAGCTGGATGTACCACCATTCATCACCACTCTCTGGGATCAGCCATCTAACGAGTTTTTTACCCAGTGAACAGTGCCTGTCCAAGCCATGAGCACCTGGTTTCTCCAGGAGAATGCTGTGAGAAGGGTGTCAAAGACTTTGCTGAAGGGCAGATGACAAAATCCACAGCCCTTCCTTCTTCACTAAATGGGTTACAAGGTCACAGGAGATCAGGCTGGTCAACCCATGCTGGCTGGGCCTAATCCCCTGGTTATCCTGCACCTGCTGGCACTCAAGATGAGCTGCTCACTAACTTTCCCCAGCACCAAGGTTAGACTGACAGTCCTGTAGTTCCCCAAATCCTTCCAGCCCCTCATACAGATGTGTCACATTTGCTGACTTCCAGTCAACTCAGATCTCCCTGGTCAGCAAGGGCTGCTGATAAACAATGGATAGTGGCTTGCTGAGCATTTTCATCAGCTCCCTCTGTACACTTGGATCTCATCCAGCCCCACAAACTTGTGTTTGTCTAAGTGGTGTAGCAGGTTGATGACCCTTTCCCCTTGGATAACGGGAGCTTCATTCTGCTACCTGTCCCTGTCTTCCAGCTCAAGAGGCCAGATACCCCAAGAACAACTGAACTTACTGTTAAAGACTGCAGCAAAGAAGGCATTAAGTATCTCAAACTGAGCTCTAGCCCAAGCTATCTGGTTTTCCCCACTGGTTCATCTTTTGCATATAGGGACAACCTGCTCCTCTGCCTTTAAGATTTCCCTGTTGAAGAATGACCAGCCTTCCTGAACCCTTTTGCCCTTCAGGACTGCCTCCTGGGACAGTGTTAATCAGGCTCTTAAACAGGCCAAACTCCACCCTCCAGAAGTCCAGGTCAGTTCTGCTGACCCTCTATCTATCTCCTCTGGGAATTAATCTATTAGTGATCACTGTATCACAGGATAGGATGTGGAAACTGAATGCAATGCAGTATCACACAATTGTAAGTGGAGCACCATCACCCATCCAGAGCAAAGATGAATTATATCTCTTTGGATGGAAAATGAGCAAATTAGCTTATTCTCTGCTTGAAGGTATTTTAAATTCCAGAACTGAGGATTTTTTTTTCACACATTTAAAGGCACATGTCTGCTCTAGGAAATCAAAGGAAGATGGTGGCAAATCTTTTTCTTCTCAATAATTTCTAGATTAAATTACTTCAATCAGGAGTAGTCTCTTTCTTTTTTTAAGGAAGTCACTGTTTCTTACTATATTCTTCTAGAGCGCACTTTTCCTCTTTTGTGTCCATCTCTGCCCTGTGTGTCCAGCACACGTCCTGTGTGCTGGATGGGCCTGGGATGTGCCCAGCAGAGAGATGCTGTTCTGGATAGACCCCTCACTTCTGCATCAGAGTTTGTCATGCATAATGCTGGGCTTAACACTTCATAACTATTCTGTTTTATTCATAGAATTATAGAATGGCCTGGGTTGGAAACCTTAAACATCACCTAGTTTCAATTCCCCCACTGTAGACAGGGGAATTTGTCTTCCTTTCACCAGACCAAGTTGCTCAGAGCTCCATCCAACGTGGCCTTAAATGCTTCCAGGGATGGAGTGTCCATAGCTTCTTGGAGCACTCTATTCCAGTGTCTCACCACCCTCACAGTGAAGACTTTTTTTCTGTTCTATTCTCTTCCTTGAACTCACAATTAGTTGAATAAAAATTACACCATTATTTGCATGAAATGCCAGGGGTTTGTCAGCTACAAAAAACACTTTCAAGAAGACAAATCAAAAAGGTTGTAAGTGGAAACAGGGTTTTCTTTTTCTGAATCTGTTTCAGAGTTGATGCACACAAGTATTAAAAACAATGTGCATGTGTGGTCAGAAAGCTTGTAGCATTTCAGAAATCTCTTACATTTGTTGCAGGGAGTGTTTATAAATTTGCTGGTGTTAATTAAAATTTATGTGTCTACTTGTTGCATTACTACTTGAATGCAACACTTCACTCATTGCTGCTAGATTCCATATTGTTGACAGATCAATAAAGCATTTTGATCCCAATTTGGTTTAAAGCTCTGTGGACTGAGCAGGTTTTCCCCGCAAAACTCAGGAAAAACAAGAGTTTAAAAACCTCAGCTAAGGATCATTTATTGTATAAAAGGCAGATATTTAGAGACTGATAAATCACTCTGGCAATGTTGTTCACATCCTTGAAATGCTGAATGACTGTTGATCTCTCCCCCAATTAAGTTTATTTCTTGAGTGGTCTTCAGAGGAAAAGGGAGAGTCACTGTGTTTGTTGTTGGAGATGTTGCTGTAGGCTGCAGAACACAGCTGGGCTTTTACCTGAAATGAGAAAAATTTTGTGCTTGTTTGAATAAACTGTTCTTTTAGGCACAACACCATTATTCACATTCAAACAACAGTAAAAAATGCTACTGTCTCTGCCCACTCCTGGAACAAGATAAGCAAAATCACCTCTCAGAAACCACCAGGACAAAAATACGCACAACTACACACATCTCTATATATCTATATCTGTAGCTTCATCTACATCTATCTATATCTGTATATCTATATCTATATCTGTATCTACCTATGTACCTATAACTGTATTTATATTTATTTATAGATATGTGGATAAATACACATCTATAGATACATAGATAGAGATACAGACAGACAGACAGACACACACACACATATATATATGTATAAATATATGTGTGTATATATATATATATATATATATATATATGTATGTATCTATACCCGTCTTCTGGGTAAGTGCAAATAAACCCTGATATTAAAGCAGTACTGGTAAGTCCAGCTGAGGGTGTGTGCTGAGAACACCAGTTCAACACACCAGCACTGCAGCCAGGGCAGAGGGAGACAAGCTGGATGGAATTGCAGCAGCAATGCTATTGCAAGAAGGGAACAGAATTAAAAGCAGGAAACAGGAGAAGCCA
This sequence comes from Parus major, assembly GCF_001522545.3. NCBI lineage: Eukaryota > Metazoa > Chordata > Aves > Passeriformes > Paridae > Parus > Parus major. The sequence continues at coordinate 32,721,418 of NC_031769.1, forward strand.
TGAAAGAACATGTTGCTGATTCATGCTATATCCTGAGCTGGCTCTCAGGGAAAAGGCATGACCTTCTCCATAATTTTTGCAGGTACTGAATCAGTTTTGCACATAGAGTTGCACACCAGTTCTACATTGCTGGAGGAAAGGAGATGCTACAGAAAACTGGGTGAGGTCTAATGATATTGCCAGACCCTACTGTAATTCAAGACTTTGTGTTCAGTGGATTGTTTATCATCATTTGAAATTACTGACCTAAAACCAAAAAATCCTGCAAAAAATCATGTCTTAATGTTTCAGAAAAGCTTGCATTGCTGAAATCATAGATGCATAAAGGAATCTTCATAATAAAGAAATGGTAGTTTTATTAATTAATTCATAATCATGTGAACAGAATTGCAGTTTGGGTTAATTTTCATTTATTTGATTAATTTAAAAAAAGACAAAAAATAACCCAGACATACATCTGTAAAAACTAGAAAGGAGAAATTTGTCACCAGGGCAATGAAGGCAATCACCTTATCTGCTGAATCTTTAAGCTTGATACTCCAACAGTTGTACTAAACCATATATCCTGTGAAGGCAGTAAAATCAGAGATTCAAAGGAGAAACAGCATCTCACATTGTTGTCACAGACATTCTGCAGTTGTTGCAGGAACATCACTGTCTATTACTGAGCAGCATTTCTGATTATTCGCTATGAATCCATCTACTGCAGCTGATAAATTTGCAGTTTTGGATGATGTTGCTAAATATTTCTTGATTTTGACAAGTCACAGCATGGTCAGTTTTCTGGTGAATGCATTTCTCTGAATTCAGGATTTTATATTTGGCAACTCCGCCATTTCTCTCACTGCAGTGTAAAATCCAACAAAGAAATAGGTCAGTGCAACTCTCTGGATGAGGAAATTTAAGGCAAGAGATACTACAGAGATACATCTGAAATGTATGTAAAGGTGAATAAAGAGTACTTTCTTCCTTAAAAAATTAGGAATTACAAATTTTGATTTTCAATATAATTCTCAGGGATGTCAGCCCTAACAGACTAAGTTGCAAATTTTCAAGGATTCCATAAATGATCTTAGAAAGTCAGATCTTATTTTCCTTTAATGACAACCAAAAGCTAGTTTAAACTAGATAACTACAGTTAAACACAAATAAAACAGGAAAATACTGAGAAATACAAAAAAGCAGTTCTCAGCTACAGAGAACAATAACATTTACTACTACAATATTGATTTGTATTGTCTTCTGCAGTCCCATAGGCAATAACAATTTCTCCTTAGTGTGCACATGCTATGGTCAGCAAGCTAAAAATACCTCACATTTTTGTGGGCAATCTGTTTCAAAAGAAGCCAAGAGAATATCACCAGTCAAGATAAATACAGTTATGGAGGCTACTATACAGTACCCAATATGTTCACACAGGTTGGACAACAGAAGGCTGCTAAATGCATTTTATTCTTCCACTCTCTGCATTTCGAAGGCTGCTTGAACTTCTTTACTGCACCTTTTAAATTACCAATCAAAAGGCAGGCAATGAATCATGTCTTTGGTTTTCCCAGAACCACCAAATGCTCTTTGTACTAAATGTATTGGGAAGATGAAGAACTGAAAACCTATTTACTCCTTCCATCACCAAGCACCACAAGAAGCCTGGATAGAACACAACATTTCTACTGAACAAAAGCCAGGTGAAACAGTGTGCAGTCAGCATGCACACTGAGTCACCTGAGAAATGCTTGTGTCCTGACAGTGTTAATAACCACTGTATCAATGATCCAGGTGGAGGTGCTTAAATCTTTTGCTTTTACAGAATAATAGTATTTCTCCTGGTAGTTCTTAGATAAATAGCAGAATTTGTGTGCTTCCCATTGACATTCTGCTGTTTCTCTAAACTGTCATGGATGTACAGGTGGTATGTCTAAGTATTCTGCATATCACTGCTTAGAAAATGTATGCAGTTCAAAAATTTATAAAAGAACCTAGTTAAATCTATCTTTTTTTGAATGGGTTGTTAACTTACAGCTGATTTTACTCCTTCAGAGACAACAGAGAGCGTAATTGCTAGGTTTAAGCATTTAAACATGTGGTTAGATATAAGACACAATTTAAATATCTCAGGTGCTGCTGCTTTTATTTCAACTTGTGGCTAAATCAGCAGACTGCCATGGGCAGCAGTGGTGGTGATTCAGTAGATGGCACTCCAGCCTGGGATTCACGGTGTTGCCTGCACCCAGCCCGGGCAGTCCCCAGCAGGTGGAGTGGCTGTGCCCGCTCTGCCTGGGCGGGCACCTGCGAGGAGATGATGGGGAGCCACAGGGGACCTCTGAGAACACCTGGTAGTGCATGGTGTGAGCAGCGTTGTGGTCTTGCAGGGACTCAGTCATCCTTGCACCATCCTGCTGTTGACTCTTCCACGAGTTTCTTGGCTAAAAGGACCCCAAGCTGCTGCTTTTTGACAGCAGATTGCTGCAGTCTGTTCCTCCCCTTTCAGAAAGGTGCTGTGGGGGGTGATGTTTGGGTTTCCCTACATAATTACAAACAATTCATAGCCTGTGTGCTATTCTGCAATGGAATACCTTCTGTCTGCTCTGTGCAATGTGTTTTACAACCTATCAGAATACTATGGATTGGGGTCAAACTAACAATGTACCCCTTTTTCCATGTTCAGAGCTCCAGAGTAAATTTGCTGCTAACATTCTGGGTGCCATTTTCAAAACACTGTGCACCATTTTTCTGACAGACATAAATACTGAACTGTTCTTCAGCCATACTGGCCCTTATCTTGGTGGATGACTTCAAAGAATTGGAAGATGGGGCTTTGAGCAACCTGGTCTAATGTAAAGTGTCCCAGCCCATGGCAAGGGGGCTGAATTAGGTGATCCTTAAGGTCCCTTCCAGACCAAACCATTCTGTGATTCTATAATTCTATGCCCCTGTGACATAACATATGGAGAAGGGGGACCATGAAAGCAGCTGTTTCTGTATTGCCATCTCCTTGTGAAGGTCCACTCAGGATGTGCTAATCCCAAGAATGGAATGGCAAGCAGTGGCCAAAGAAATTCAGAGATGAATGGTGACTTCCCTCAAGATGGCTCCAGATATTGACATGTTGTCCAGGAATCTAATTATGCTCATTGCTTTCTAGTGACTGATCTATTCGCTGCCGGTAGATCAGCAGTCAGAGCTCCTGTCATGAAGATTAGTGCCTCCATTAAGAGGATGTTGTGATCATTTAGAGGGAAGTAAGTGAACCAGGGGAATAAAGATAGTAACCTAAGTCTTCGACATTAACCGCTTAAGCATGGATCAAGGCTTGAATAATGAGATTTTGATTTTCTTTATCTCGTGGCAGATATGCAAGATCCATGCTGAAGTCTGCAAATGCATTTTTAGGGTGAATGACAACAAAATATTAAACATAAATTCAATAGATATGTAAAATGACAAGGATTAGAACATTAAAATCCCTTACCAAAGATATTGTAAAGGACTATTTTAAACTACCAACAATTCTGATGAATAAGAACAGCTTCTCAAGCTGATTTTGGGTGAGCCATGGTTGTTTTCCTGCTTGTGATTTCATGCCTGCGGGTCACATTGGTGTTGGTGTGATGTCTTAAATATATGACTTACTATTTGCTTCATTGGCTTACAAATGGCCTTATTGAACATTTGGGCAAGAGGCAGATGTTGTTTAACTTCATCCAGGACAGGTGTGGAGTGGCAGGAGAGAGCAGATATTGAGGACTGCAGACCAGCTGTAAACGGCGATGTGCAGTTTGCCTGCTGTGCACACCTGCAAGAGCAACAGAAAAACCAGAGCAAATGGTGATAAACAGATATTTAGGAAACTTCTCAACAGTTGGAAGTGTTGCCTCTGCAAAATGTGAATATTTCAAATTGGTTAAAAGACTATGCCTTGATAAATCACTATCTTTCCAAGAAAGCTGTAGTGATAAAATAGCCCTTGGAGCAGCACCTACTGAAACATTCCTGCTCCTTTTTGCAGTAACACCACTCACACCCTACAACATGTAAATGCTGGACTAGACTCACAGAGCAGACCTGCCAGTACAAGGCTGAGGATGCAGCAAAGCACTTGAAGAAGAGCAGTGAACATAAATGAGAGCACTTTACCCATATAGATAGAATGATTGAGTATATACTGGGGATATTGTATGAAAACAAAAGACACAGAGTTTTTGTTTGTTTGTTTTTTTACACATTTGCAAGAAATCTGTAACACCAATGCCATCACAGGCTTGATTCCGAGTGTACCCTTCACTCTTTCCCATGATGAATATAAACTTCTCTCAAAATAAGTAACGCTGCATTTTTAAAAAGAGGAAAATTTATTTGATAGTGCTTTGAAAAAACAAAATTGAAGTTTAAGGCAATACTGAAGCTTGAATTAGCAGAGGACAATGTATGTACCTAAAGACATCAGCACTGAAGTAGATTGCAAAGACAGTTACAAAGATATATGTATATGTCTTTGTATACTTTCTCTTAGTGGATAAGAAAGATACTGGCTCTTAGTGAAGAAATGAGATTCAAACATTTGAACCAAAACTGAGGTTCAAACATCCTTCTCTTGCTTACCACCCTTCATATTCCTTTGCCATCTGAAGCTGCTCAATTAGAATGGCTACAGACAGCCCCCTGTGCTTGCGTCTACTTTGAACAAGCACAAAACCAGATCCAGCTTCATCTTTTTGTGTCTGACCCAGGCACATGTCATTGTTAAGACAATTTGTCAGGGTCTCACCTGAAATTTGCATGCCTCTTCCCCATACTTAGTGAGAAATTAATTCTGTAGCTGCTAAGGCTGGTCTGAGTGGAGGTCAGTGTAACAAGGCCTGGACATTGCAGATATGAATGAATGCTCTGCAAAGGCTACAGGTAAAGAAGAGTTGCTTATGTAGTCACTTGGAATCTCAGACCTCTCTGTTCCCCAGATATTATACAATGTTTCTGTAATCAGAATATAATTGCTGTAAGGGCAACAGCAAGCCCAACAGGGCTCCCCATTCACATAGGCAAAATGCTTCTATTACTTTGTTTTAATTTGTCTTAGTACAAAATACAAACACAAAATTTAAAAAAAACCCAAAATTTAAAAGAATTAAAATTAATTTAAAATAATAATACAAGATTTAAAATACAGACATTTTCTGGGAAAATAAATAAATATTTGCAAAAATGCTTCTGGTTTCTTGCTTATCTGTGCTAATGAAGTGAGAGAACTCAGCAAGGTACAGCATGGAAACAATTACATGAAAACACAGCAAGTGCGTGGTAGAGTCCCACATCCCAAACTGAGATGAGAGCATTACAAATCTCTCTAGGAATATTGCAATGTCAACAAATCTGAAATTCAGACCAATGCATACTGTAAAAATTTAATTAAGAAATTCTTACCACTCTTCCCACATTATGTTATTATCCAACATTGGTAATTTACAAGGTAATTAAAAAACAAACCCAAATGTTTTAAAATTTGGAGTCAGAAAGAGGAAATTAAGCCACAGGTGGAAACTAGAGTCAATCAAATGCCTGAAGCTATGTCTAATTAAGTAACACATTTCAGATAGATCTTGGCATTAGCTTTTTTTTGGCTATGTAATATAATTTAAAAACCTCACTAGAGGACATTAAGGACAGACAAAGCAATGATCTATATCACAGGACTTGTCTACACAGGAAAGAGCTAAGGATAACCAATGCAGAGTATCTGTTCTGCAACAGCTTTCCATGGGGACTTTTTTTTTCTAATGTGCATTTGTGTGGTTTAGCTGACCATGAGAAGTGAGCTGTGTAAAAAGCAAACAGAAACATCCATCATGGAAAATAAGAGCATCTTCTTTAGGAACTGGTACACCACAGCTTCTGGGCTCTCAGTTCTGCACTTCAGATTGTTTCCCAGTAAGCACCTTACACGGATCAATCCAAAGTGCACTACTCCTTCACTGTAAATGTACAAAATAAAGGAAATGGAACAATAGAACACATGGATTCATGATGAGGTAATAGTTAGTCAGAAGCTGCTTGTGGTGCTGAACTACTACTGCAACTCACACATGTAGCCTCACAAAGCCCAGGCTGCCAACTGCAAAGAAGCAATAGTCCAGCACCACTCATACCCTACAACATGTTTCTTCGGCTGTAAATGGCATTGCAGAAGCTTTTCAGACAATCAAGAATCTGTTTCAAATATATTAGTGCATACAGTAATTCATATTGTAAGTTCAAATATTACACAGATGTGATGGTTTATTCCATGTAGATTTTAGACTGAAAAAGGTAGCAGTGTTTCTTCACTGTAATAACTTTAAGACAATGGATACACTCTTCTGAAAGCAACAGAATATGTGGGAAACAGGGAGGGCAAAACCTTCTGATGTGGCTGTGCCAGTCGACATGAAGCATCTGACTTACTATTAAAAGAACTAAGCAAAACATCCTAAAATACCTAAAAGGTGATTCTGAACAACTGATATTTTTGCTTGCCCATCTCCTATGCTGTACAAACCAGTTGGTTCAGCAGATTTCAACCACATGTACTTGTAAAATTTATTTGCAGCAATGATTGATATAACTAAAAGTGACAGCCATTGACATGTTAAATGCTGTAGGCAGAGGTTGCCTATGGGAATCTTATCACCACATGAGAGTAGTCTCAGTCCAATCATTCAGGTTTGCCTAAAATGATAAAGCCTTGTCGAAGAGTTCCCTAAACTGGCATTCAGAGGGTATATGCTTATGCCTGGGCTGAGGAAGAGACTAAGATACACTGAGGTAATGTAACTTTAAATCAACTTAATGCACTAATACTAGTAATTGTGCCAGTATATTTATTCTGGCAAAAAAAATGCCACCCTAAATGGCTCCTACACCAGCACAAACCCTGCATGTAAGCAGGCTACACAGCCAAGACAGGAGTAATGGCAGGAGGAGTTCACCACGGGAACAATCCTTCCTCAGCCTGGTGAGATCCATCCACAGGCAGCATCTCAGAGCACTGGGAAAGCAAGGTGACAGCCTTTAGCTTAAAATTCTCTTGTTTCCTGCTAAATGAGATTGTGTGAAGTGGCATTTACATGAACCAACAGCAGAGTCATTGAAACTCAGGTGGTGCACAGTAACTTGTTCAGCTGCCACGACTTCAGCAGAAGAGCAAGCCCTGAGACTTTGCTGTCAAAGTACCAATGGGTGAGGCTTGTTCTGGCTATGGCTAGGATGTTAGGAAAAGGGGGCCATTCCCCAGTACCCTAACCACTGTCAGTAATTCCAGAGCCTTTACCCCTTCTGTTTCCAAACCTGCTTCTCCTAATTGCATCTCTGCTATTCTGGATCTTCTAACTCCATTGGTAACCAGCTGTCCGCAGTTTGTCTTGAAATATTCACCACTAACTTGACCCCACCCATCTGTGCTCATCTAAGACAGAAACTATCAAACCAAATACCTTTCAAAATTACAAATTCCTCCCAGCCTCTTTATTGTCACACCTGGTTCCCATTGCTGGTACTCCAACTTCCTTCTGCCTGAGAGGAACAAAAAGTTACCTTATCAAGCCATTGCACAGACACTTTCTAGAAGTCATTTGCAAAAGTCTCATCCACCTCACCAGGTGAGACCCACCTGCCCCTCAGGTTTGAGGTCCCATCAGCACAAGAAGCAAGTTTCCAAGGATTCAAGAGTGTGGTGAGAACTGTGGGGTAATCTGCCAAAGGAAAGGGATGCTCTTTGGAAATACACATGTGCAGCCTGCTTAAAGTACAGCTCCATATAAGTTTATGAAGAATGCCTAATTTTTTAAGTTTTATTTTCTTTTTTCCAGATCTGGAATAAATGGCACATGACAGTTTATTACTAGTTTCTTCTTGTCAAAAGAAAAAACAGAAAGGTTTGTACCAACTGAGAGTATTTGGACTGAAAATATCACAAGCCTTCTCTTATTCTATCTCTTTTTATGAATGTATCAGGACAACAGTGGGCAGTACACAGTAACCCACATAGGCACTGCCTTTCATATGACATGCACATTTTCTGTGCCAACTAAATGGCAGCTCATGGCCAAGTCTCTGGAAACTTAAAGAAAAAGCTGCCATTTTATAGCCAGTCTGACCCAGACATCTCCCACTTGAGGTATAGAATTGCCATCGGCTGCTGTTCTGGACTCTGAGGGCACAGGTGTTTTGGGAGGATCAATTAAATCCTGGGCAATGTGAATTGTCTGAAGGAGAGGTTTGTATCTGCCTTGACTACAAACATCTAATTATGTTGTATAAGCAGGGAAAATAGGGCTGCCAGCTGCTTAGCTTTTGTGCCTTCCATCCCAGTAGAAAGGGACACAAAGAGAAAGGGAAGATAGGAAAGATGGAAAACAACCACTTATCTGGAGACCCTTTCAAGAGCAGGGTTGTTCTGGCCTCACATTCTGCAAGAAACCAGCACACAACAAAGAAACTGCAGATTGAAAACCAGTGTATGAGGCTCTTCCAGTTAACCACTGCTTTACACTATTATAACCTTCTCTGAAATAGTCATAAATATCAAGCCAAATTTTAGGCTTGTATGTTTTATTACTTTAGAATTTGCCCTGGATGTTGATTTTAATTGGTCAGTCTGGTGTATTCATGCAAATAAACAGTGGCTCTATCCTATTTTATTAAACCTGACTTTGAGAAACAAAACCAAGTAAAATAAAAATTGAGTAGAAAGAAAGGGAGGAAACAATGAAAACCTGGTGAAAAGCAAATTTAGGGGAGAAAAAGGAAAAGAAAGTCAACCAAACATGTAAAGGAGGAGATCCTTTAAAAACATTCATGTTTCTTTCATCCTTGTTTATTATTTTCTTGAAGAGTACCATGCAAGTCCAGCAGGTTGACTAGACAATGCTATGCAAAACCAAGTGTGTGGCAACGAACCATAGCTCTTTCTGATGGCTTTCAGTTTTTAATAAGGCTCTTGGCTTCATCTCAAGCTGAAAAGATGGCAAAGGAATTTCATTAATAATCCTTTTCTTGGCAGTTGATAGTTTTCTTTTTCTTCACACTAAAAAAAATCAAGGCTTTCCATTTGTCCTTGTCTTCAGATCAGATATAATACAGAAAACTGGAATTACTTCTTGGTAAAAAAAAAAAAAAAAGAAAAAAAGAAAAACAAAATAAACAGTCCTTTTTCATATTACATGCAAATCCAAATAATCCTCTCTCCCTCCCACAGTCTGACCCAATTTTGCTTGGGCAGACTTTGCGCTTCTAAGCCCGGCACTTTTGAGACTGCAATTTAGCAGATGCTACTGAATGTGAGAACACAGCACTTGCAAAATCAACTCTAAAGCTACCACACTCATTGCACTAAAATGTCCAGGGTCCTGGCAACTTGCTTGTTCTAACCAAAAGTCCTCCCTTGGACTAGCCATGGCCACCTAAATGGACAAGCTAAAGCCAAGAGTTTAATTCCTTCAGCAGTTTTAGATAGAACATTTGCCCTAGCTGCTTATTGTCATACATACTTGGAAAATGGATACAAATTAGTAGCAAGACACTGCAAAATGTGTTGATTTCATGCTTTATTGCAAATAAGCTACAAAGAAATCCCTCCTTGCCAAACATGGCACTGTAGTTGAGGGACAATTGTAGTTTTCCACCACAGAACACAAACTAGCAAGAAGAAACATTTTTAGAGTTCCTTTTTTTGTTCATCTCGCACTTTTCTTAATCCTTACACCTTCCACAAGATGAAAACACTGAGCATCTTCAGCAAGCATTTTTCAGAACTGCAATCATTGCCTACTTCTCTCATTTTTTATTAATGTTTTCTAAGAGAAATGCCTAAGAATCCCACTGCAGCCTAAAGCTGCAAGATTTCCTCCTCTTCAGTCGTGAAAAGGAAATTATGGGTAAGTCTTGAAAATAATTATTTGTGTTCATAATATCCCACATTTCTTTGTTTTTAACTCTATTTATTTAGTAAGTTATTTATTTAATAACTCTAGTTATTTAGTTTGAAGCAGTGAATTTTGCAAACTTAAGAATCTTCCTTTTTATCTGGAATATTTCATTATATTTTCAAGCAGTCAGGATCCGGTCCTGTAAGTTTCTGGATGCAGAAATTTATTCAACTCCAATGAAATAATTGAGGGATTATAAACATGAGGTAACAAAACCAGGATTGTAATCACTCTGTGACTTAGGCTAGATCTATGTTAGCAAGCAGCAAGATTCCAACAGGAAAAACTCTGCAGTGCAAACCAGCTTATGTGGACGATGAAACCTTCTCCCTCTCTGTGCTCTGGAAGATTTGTTTCCAGACTGGCTCCATCAGTGGTTGGAATGCAGCTTTTTGTTATGTTTCAGGTGGAACATTTCTTATTGTGTCTTTTGGGGCTGCTTCACAAAATGAACCAAAGAGCAGTAAAGGAGAGTAACCAGAGATTTGCTTCAAAAAATACATACCTCACCTAAAACAAAATGTCAGTGTAGATGAATGCACACTTAAGCTTACCCTTATGAATAAATGGATGGTCATATCTGTGGCAGATTTAATCTGAAATAAATAAAACTGATGGAAAGATAGCAGAATTTTTATTCTGTTATTCTTTTTTCTGTAGAAATTTCAAGAAAGAGCTGTTGTGTGTTGCCCTGAAAATTAAAGCCTTCTGATAAAGTTTTCATAGTTTTAGTTACTTCCCCATGAAAGTCTTGTAAATATAAGTTGTTTATCACATTCCTTCCTTTTGATGGATGTTTCACATGACCAGTGTGCTCAGGAAGGTGGTAACTTAATTATCCAATCCCTGGTCATTGTGGAGAATCTATAAATACTGTAGTCAGAGAATAAAGTGATGGGTTTTTGTTCTGACACCGAGAGTGTCATATGAATCATTTCGTGTCCTTTAGCGACAGTTATGGAATAAATTTCCCTCTTCTTTTTGTTGTTGAAACATGGGAAAATAATTTACATAGATTTGATAACTCCCCGAAGCAGAATTAGTTTATCATAGCATTGAGAGGCATGTTTTTGGCATAGGGAAAGAAGTCCCCTGAGACCAGCAGGTCAGCCAATGCCAGCAGCAGGCCCCATCTCCCATTCCAGCACCATAGCTGCACCCTGAGAAACACTCGGACATTGTGTCAGGACACTATGCCACAGACAGAAGAAAAATGGACAAAAATACCATAATGACTTCACAGAAAATGCACAGGAATTTCCTTGATGCAAATTTTCAACAGAACTAAATTGGCAATACCAGCTCTCTAAAACTCCCCCTTGCCCTGATTTCTATATTTTTCCTCAGGAAATCAATCTCCTTTTTCCAGTTATTTTGTCTTTTCCTCCTTCACCTTTCCTGTTTATTTTTTCCCCTAGGATAGTTTTTATTTATTTATCAGCTGTAATAATCTTGAAGTTTGCTGTTGAGCTGAAAGCTGTTTCCACTTCAGTAGGTCTGATGGTAGATGCCCTGAGCAGTAACCAACCAATCCCTCTGAATCTTTCACCACACAGCTTTACAGAGATCAAGGCAAACTGAGAGCCTGTTTTAATGGCAAAAGCAAGGAGGAAAAGGAGTTGGACAATACAGCCCTCATCATCCATGAATACATGGAGAGAATAACATAATATAAGAAACATCATGAAGGTGATTTAGATTAGGAAAATTTTGTCCATGCTAACAAAAGCTGGGTACACTGATGTCTTATGTTGTAATGCAAGATTTAACCAAAAGTGTGTATTCTATTACCATCTGTTAAAATCAGCTGAGCAGCATTCTTTATTTCTTCTATGATCCATCCCTCATAGCTGGAAGATATCATCTGTTAATGGGCCAACTGTTAAAATCAAGTGTGGCAGTGTTCTTTATCTCTGCCACAACCCATCCTCCCTCCAAGGGGAAAACTTCTGTTAATGGGCCATTGAGTCTCACTGCATGGCTGATAAAATTACATCAGCCCACTGGGAGATGCTCCACCCAGCATTCCTACCTCGATATAGTCTGAGATTTGGAACACCACAGTCAGCCTTTTTCCACTGGATTCCCAAAGGAAGACCAGAACATTCTACAGACATCACCACTGGACCTTCAGAGGAAAACTACAGCCTTCCACAGGATCACTGCTTCAACAGTGATTGCAGCCACCACTTAACTGGACTGCTAGCAACACCCTGACCATCAGGGTGTCAGGCTGTATTCTGACTCTGTCAGTGGTTTTTGTACTACTGCATTTTCATTTTCCTATTCAGTTGTAGTTTTTTTTATTTATACAAATAAGTAAAGAACTGTTATTCCTACTCCCATATCTTTGCCCGAGAGCCCCTTAATTTCAAAATTATAATAATTCAGAGGGAAGTGGTTTACGTTTTCCATTTCAAGGGAGGCTCCTGCCTTCCTCAGCAGACACCTGTCTTTTCAAACCAAGACAATTGACCAAACGAGGTAATGGAATGAGAAGGCCTCCCCTGTAAGGAGATCCCTGTAAGGGCTCGGACAGATCTTCCACTTCAGAACCAGAAAATGTGAATATTATGATGATTGGCATCTGGTCCTCCTGATGAAAGCTTTCCTATAAAAATAGGAAGAAAATTCTGTACGTACATCATTCACATCTTCATTCTGCTGCTTTTCACAATCATCTTAGTAAGGTCTTTAATTCTCCATTATTTTCTGGAATACATCTGAGCACCATAGTCCTATAAAAGGTGATTCAGTACAGCACTGAAGTGGGACAGAACAAAAAAAGTTTGGAAAATGAATGAAGGATTGAATTCCTACAAATAAGCAGTTTGGAAGTTTGAACAGGCCTTCTCCAAAAGAAAAAAAAAAAAAATTCCCTGTCATAATGTAATGGATTAGCATCTAAGAAACAAAGAGAAACACCTAAGAAAGTTTAGGCTGCTGGAGGCTGATGGGAGTTTTTCTCCTGGCCAAAACCTGGCCATTTCTAAGAATTGACAGTAGTTTTGACCATTGAAAAGTGAGATCAACCTGTGAACACCACCTTAAGACCTAAGCCCAGGAACTTGTCTCTTTGTTTCCTGGCTGTGAAAGGTAACAGAGCTCCAGCTGGCCTCCCATTCCCCATCCCAGGCCATGAGGCCCACGGGTCCCTGGCTCTGAGAACCACTGAGCTGAAACCTGGCACCATAAATACCTGCTGCAGCTTGAGCAAGATTTTAACCCTTTTACTACCCAGATGAGACTTGCAGATTTAATCCTTTTTCTAGGAAGAGGTCAAGAGAGAGTGATCAACAGGTAAAGAGACAACATAAACTATCAAAGACAGTGAAGAAAGGAATTAAGCTTCAGACGGGGAGAGAAATAAGGAGATGCTTTAATAAGCTGAAATATTCTTTGGTTAAAGCTATGGTGATGGACAATAATGTTCTGAAAAACTCCTTTAATTCCTGAGAGAGTACTTCGGGGGGAATAGAGTATTTCAAAGTGTGGATTTGAGCAAAAGTAATTAATTGATAAAGTTGAGTAAAATGGTGAAGTAGTTGTGATCTTATGTGATGCTGAAACAGAAATGGAGAAGTGAGAGTTGTTGAAAATTTGTGGCCCTTAAGAGGCAAAAAGAAAACTTGTTTCCAGAGATGCTTACAGAGACAGATGAAGAGAACTTTCACCTTTAAATAACTCATCCTTAAAATGACACCCCTTGACTTCATGGCCCAAAAACACACCTCAGAGTGGTGTAAAATGGAAGGAAAGAACTGATGGCAGAGTTTCCAGGCAGCTGGCATCAGAAAAATAAAAAGCCATGAGAAAAATGTTTTTCTTTTGAAAAACTCCATGGATTGGCAGAAGAGAACTTCTTTTTCTCTACAAAGACTGATGAAAAGACTATAGCAAAGTTAAGACTGTTTTAACCACCAGGGTTTTTTGTCTGTCAGTTGTTATGTGAACAAGGGAATGGTTGGGTAGAAAAAAAATGGTTGGGGAAAAAGTTTCTGGAGGTTTTATTCTGGTTTCTTAGTCTTGTAGTTTTGTTAATAAACTTTCTTTACTCCTTTTAAGTTTTAAACTTGTTTTGCTCTTCTTCTAATCCATATCTTACAGCAAGAAATAAGTAAGTTTTCTAGTGATTTTTTTAGCTAATGCTTTAAAACCATGACACATAATTGTTCTTTATTCCATTAAGAACACTGGCCTGCATAGTCCCCTTCTCCTAAATTTAACTATAGCTAATCATGATTTTTTTTTTTTTTTTTGGTGGCAAAATTGTGTGACTTACAGATAGCACTATTTCACATCTATGCAGAGATAACCAAGGCTTATAAATCTCACTGATATCAATTTTTGAATGCTAGAATATAAGAAAAAAATTGATTTCTTAAAATAAGTTTATATTGGCAATCCCACAGAGAGCTATTTAATTATGTTAGTCTCATTCTTTCATTTCAGCCTTTTCCTACTCTGGCCATCCTTTGTGAATCCTTTCTTGAACAGAGGGGTTGCTCAGAGCCACTGCTCAGCACAACATCTGACAGCAGTAGCAAAAAAAGGTGATGTTCAGTCTTTAGGTGCTTTCACCATCCTACTGTTATAAATGCAAAGGCAAATTCGTGATACGAATTAAAAGAAAGATTTATTAATAAACAACATAGAGCAACAGTGATAAAGTACCACAATAAAATAGTCAGCGCAGCGCTGGGTGGACAGGGTCTACACCAAAGGTATAGGGTTCCCAAATC
>NC_031769.1:32736684-32738098 GCF_001522545.3 Parus major
CGACCAGACCCGGAGCAGGGTTTTTTTACATTTTATATTTCACATTATTACAAACACATTTAATTTATATCTCTCCGAATTTTTAATACATACAATTATTTATTACACTACCACAAAATTTTCCACAACGGGACAAGTGACACTCGGAAGCCTGTCTGCACCCGCATGGGGTCTCTACTGCCAGCAATGGTGAACCACCATCAATAGATACCTTGTGGAAAATACTGATGCAGATACTTCATATAACATCCCTGAAATTCTCCGTAGTCTTGATCTCCACCTATCTCTGCAGGGTTTTGCTTAAGAGCTCTTATTGGATAAAAGTTCTGGACACGACACACAAGACAAATTAATTATTATTTTCTTTGAGAATTTTTATCCTAGAACTTGCTTCATATTTTGATGCATTATAGGGAAAATTAGTCCACAGTTTACAGAAAATAGCTAAGAAAAGATCATAGCCTTTCCAGTATTTAGAAATTAAGTAAATATGTATAATGCTACTAAAATTATTTATTTTTTTCAAAATAGAAGTTGCTCAGAGCCTCTGAAGATTCTTATCAGTACTGAGATAAGACCATTCAAGCTCTTCATGAAGCAGAAACCCTTACCCCTTCTTATTGCAACAGAAAATTAACTCTTTTCCTACCACCCTCAGCAGTGGATATTTTCCAAGGAGCTTTCATTTATTACTCTTAAACAAATTTCTGCACAAAAGAAAAGCCTCAACAGCAAGAGACAAGCACTGCCACAGATAAATGATTTCCCCCAGTTTGCCAAGCCCTTTTTTAGAAGACAAATTCCAAAACCCAGGAATCCAAGGTGTCAGAATTGTAGCATAAACACTATTACAAAGAAAATCTCCAATTGATAGCACACAACATTAATTGCGTATTTCAAATCTCTCTCGGAATTTTATTACACAGTCAGTGAGGAAACAAAATTACTCGGACATTGATTTCCTGAGAAACCAAGTAAAGCCGAAAATAAACCTTCAGGAGATATTTTATTCACCTTTGAAAAACTAGTTCATTTGGATTCTCAATCACACAACAACAGAATAATTTAGGCTGGAAAATACCACCAAGATAATTGTGATTAATTATTGCATGGATTAAAAATTCGGAAAGATATAAAAGAAATATGTTTGTAATAAAGTGTAATACAAAATGTAAAAAACCCCCCCCGCTCCGGGTCTGGTCAGAAAAAAACCCCCTTGTTGGAAAAGGACAGATTGCCACCAGCAACCAAGACAACGAACTCCGGAGAAACCCATCTACTCAGATAAAACTGACAAGATGAGGGCCATCAAGGACACAATAGAACTGGCTCAGAGAATCACCAACCTCCGGACCCAAGCGACGCCCTACAGATTTCTGTAGGGAGCAATCAAGTTGCAAAGAGACAGACTCCA